>NW_006400075.1:1645473-1701461 GCF_000299155.1 Elephantulus edwardii
TAGAAAAACAGTAAGAAAAAGCTAGCTTAGCTGGCTCTGCTTCTGAAAATTTCAAGGCACTTCTCCTGGTTTCTAAATATTTCCATGTGTGAGATTTTGTGAAGAAACCAAGAAAAAGAAAATTAGCATGAGTTGCCTTCTCTGTAGCCAGAGTAAGTGGTATTAAACAGGACAGTGCTGTGGGGTGACCTTTTGCTTCTTATTGTTAGGAGTGATAACAGCACTTGACTTCACACCATGGAATGGGCAGTTTGAACCCTTCCTCCCCCCCCAGGAGGAGCCTAGGCAAAACCTAGGTAGTCAGCTGTGAGAGCTCACAGCTTTACTCTGCTGAGGTCTCCCATCAGCCGGCATCCACCCTTCACCACTGGTTTGGGTTTGGTGGTGGTTCAGCGCAAGGAACACACACTCAAGATGTTTGCCTCTATTTGCTCTCCTTAACCTGGAAAGCTGGCTATGGTGGGGAGGACGACATGGGGCAGTGGGTGGTGTGCACTCCGGGGGTCAGCAGCCAGTCTGTCCTCACCACCTGGCTCCCCACCCCTTGTTCCCCTCCCCTTGGAGTCCCCTCATGGTCTCATCACCTGACTCCCCCCCAACTTCCCTTCACACAGCCTGACTACCTGACTCTCCCCTCATGGCCTCCTCATCACCCAGCTACCTCCCACATGCATCGCCAATCCTCATGGCCTTCTCACCACCTGGCTCCCCCTCATATAGTCTTACCACCCAGCTCCCCCCTCCCCCGCCCCCTCGGTTATGGCTTCACTGCCTGGCTTTCCCCCTCCTAACATGGCCTCATCACCTGGCTCCTCCACCATGTGGCTTCACCTCCTGGCTCCCCTGCCCTCTTGTGGACCTCACTGTTTGGCTTCCCCTTCCATGTGGTCTCACTGCCTAGTTCCCCCCATGTGCCCAGCTCCCCCACCCCTGTGGCCTCACCGCCTGGCTCCCTCCAACCCCCCCATGTGGCCTGCCACTCAGCTTTCCCCTCTACTCGCCCTCAGTGTGGCTTCACTGCTTTGGGCTTGCCCTGCACAGTCAGGACCTTGGAGCCATTTGTCCTTCATCTCCTGCTCAGCTTTGGACCTCTCTCTTCTGCTCTTTGGCCTTGGCTCCTTCCTGCACAGGGCCACGTTGGCCCTGGCCCTGTCTCCCTGGATGCTGACTCCTCGGCACAGCCACCTTCCTGTTGCTTGGGGCATTGGCGGGTGTGAGGGTGCTGGAAGGACCATGCTGGGAGGACCTCCGTGCCCTTTCAGCCCAAGAACTGAGGTTAGATGTGGGCAAGAGCAAGCCTGAATGCCAGCCTCCCTCTGTAGGGGACCTCGTGCCTCATTGATTTCAGAAGCAGAAAAGATGACATACTTGTGTACACAGGAGTTCACAGTTGCACCCCTTTTAGGATTTCAGACTGTTGAGAGAGAATATACGTTTTCAAGAACGAGAACACACGACATAGTAGAAGGAAGGGTTTGAGATTGTAATACTTATCCAGACACCATGAGGTTTTCTGGGGAGCACTGAGCATTGGGCAGGCATCCCTGCTCTGTGCCTGCTCCCTCCTGGCCACTCAGGATGGGCAAGGAGCGCATCCCTCCTTGGCCTGTGAGTGTACAGATGTTAGTGATGGGTGAAGAGGTACAAGTGACATTCCAAAGGCAGGCTTCCCGCATCCCTCTTCCTCACGCTATGAAGCAGGTTCCCAGGCCATGCCATGGCCCATGGCCATGCCAAGGAGACCAAGGCCACAGCCCAATGATTATGGTCCCCCAAAGTTGCTTCCTCTATTATTTTCTGACTCCTGCTCTATAATTTCCAGTGGAAAAAAACTAGAAGCTTGTGTTGTTTGTTGACATCTCCATACCTTGGTATATAATTTAATGTAAGTAGTAAATGAAAACAGTCTTTAGTCATTGTCATGAAGGGTACAGTCTGTTGTCATTCTTTATGAAGGGTTTTTCTTACAAAATGTCTCTTATGTTAATGGTTTTATCTTTATAAGGTGCTAGTCATCTGTGAGACCTGCAGTTTTTCAGCCACAGCTTGTGAAGCTGACATCTCCCTGGTTGTCAGTCAGGGGCTGGCACGGTGCTGGGCACTGCAGTGCCTTCATCTCGTTCCACCTCAGCTGCAGGAGTTCTGGTCAGTCCCATTCCACAGACCAGGAAATGGAAATTGCAGGGAAGTTAAGGAGCTTCCTGAAGGAGACAGATCTGAGGGTTTAACAGATTTAGTCATATATGGTAGGGATGTTTCCCAGATAAAATAAGATTTAAAAATATCAGTTGGATAGTTAAATTGCTTTAAAAAGCAAGATCTTTAATTTGTGAGGGAAAGGGTAGAGTTTCAAATCGGAGGCAAATAGGATGCTAAAAGAAACATGGACGTGTTCTGGTGCTCTAGTGACAAGGAGCTGTGCTGCCAGTTCAAAAGCACGTTGTTCAAGTCTACAGCTGCTCTGTGGGAGAAAGATGAACAGTCTTCTCTGGTGGGATTTACTGCCTCAGAGAAGGCGCTGGAAGATCAGCTGTGGGTTGGTTCTGACCTGATGGCACACAACAACAAATGAAACGGCAACAGCAGCTGAGGGAGCCCCTTTGTCCAGGTGTTACTGTTGTCCTGTGCTGGGGAGCACTGCCGTCATCGAGAAAGGTCCCACAGAGAGCTGAGCCAAGGGCTGAGCACCCTTCGTCTGGGACATGGTTGTCCTCCCCTCAACGTGGTTTCTTGTGGGTGTGGTATGCTGATGAGGCAGGGGGATGAGGTTCTTGGCAGTATGTTTTCCTGGGTGGATCATCATTGAAGTACACGGCCACCCCTGGCTTGAGTGACCACACTGTTTTCCTGGCCTCTGAGCCCTGGTGGACAGCTTCTGGAGCCGGCCGTAAGCGTTGCTTCTTAATGGCAGGCAGTCTGTTCTTGTTGGGCTGTGTGTATCTTGTGTGAGAACTCAGGTTTCAGCCCACAAGAGGAAGTGTGGCCTTTCCCACAGGCATATCATATTGTGTTTCTGAGAAGCCTGTCTCCACTTCCAACACCAAGATGATAACATCACCTTGTCCTGCTGGATACCGTCGGCTACTAGAAGAATGCTCACCCTTGAGGACACTACTGCGTGCTCAGGTGACTTGGCTTGAGCACAGTGCTTCACACTGATGTGCCGAAGGCAGAATTTGCAAATATTTCAGAGGCAGGGACGTGGGGCTGAGTCTTACCCGGTCAAAAGTGACAAATCCTGGCTTAAGTTTTCTTCTGAATAGAGACAGCACAGCTATGGAAAGGATAACAGTGATGCTATTGTCACAGTTCTTGCATGTCTGCCCATGCAAGGCCATCCATTTGAAACATTAAAATAAAAGTCAGGGGAGGAAGAAGCAGTGGTTTATGGGTGAAGCCTGCGACGTGGTAGGGTGGGGCTTAGTGTGGCTGCTGGTGGTCTGGGGCGGGCAGCTTGTCTTAGGGTCCATGAAGCTGGCGTCTCTTGGAGGGATCCCATTGTGCCAGGCCCTGCCTGCATCTTATCTGGACGTCACCTTTATAGCTGCACTTCTGGAGCCCAGCTGTGGCTGTGGTGGCTTTGGAGTTGTAGTGGGGTGTGTGATGGGAGCAGGCCTCCTGTTGCAGTACGTTGCGCGTCGGTTCAGACATGGGGACCAGGAGGAGAGGCCTTCTGCCCAGCCTCCCCACAGTTCACATGTGAGGAAGGGTGGATCTGGTTGTCCACCTTCTTGTGCTCATTGTCTCGTGTCATGTGAAGACCAGGGTGTGATTGGCCCACCTATTATCCTTACCACATGTGGCTTTGAATTTTGGTCCACTGGCCTCACTGTCACATCAGTTAATCCTCTCCACCCGCTCTGCGGAGGCAGCCTGGAGCTCAGCTTTCCCCCTTACTCTTCACTGTACAGGTTCTCACCTTTAAAAATGGGCTTTGTAGGGAGTGATTTGTCTATTCCTTGTGTGTTTTGTGTCTTCTAGTAGACTGTGAATTCCCTGAAAGTAGATATATTTGTTCTAAAAAAGCTGAAACAGAACCACCATTGCTGCCAGATCAGTTCTACCTCATAGCGACCCTCCAGAGGGTGTCCAGGGCTGTGAATCTGCAGAAGATGCCCACCTTCCTCCTAAGGAGTATGGTGGATTGGAGCCGCTGGAGATGCAGTGTGTGGGTCAGCGATGACCCTGCCTGTGACTGCATCACCAGACCTCACCATTCCTGTCCTCACAGCGTCCTTTCCTTCTAACAAGCTCGGAAGCGCCTTGTCCTAGCAGGTGGCGGTGGACCCTTGTTGCCCACATGTCAGCTCTCTGGGAATGGTGGCAGTGTGGACACAGATAAGTAGACAGGTGTATAAGGAGGACCACAGGTTCCCATTAGCTTTCACAAAGAAGCATCCCCTGATGAAAGGTTTTGGGTTGCCACCAGAAGATTTCTCGTCCGTGGTGGTGCATGCGGACTTTTCCAAGGTAGTTTCCTTTTCTAAGAGTCTGTGGTTAACTCTTTATTATGATTTGAGTCAAAGTTTATTGGTGTTTCAAGTTAACAGTTCATACACATTTTATTTCCTGATTTTGATTATAACCCACATATTGTGGCAACATATTTTCCATTTCTACTAATCCTTCCTCAGCCCTTCTGTGCCTTCTGAATTTCATCCCTGGGCAGTTGCTGTCCTTTTGATCCTGCAGGGCAGACTGTTCTAAAGAGTGCCTTCCTCCCAGGAATTAGTGGGTCACCATGTGGACCTGTCTATATTAGGCTAAACACTGAGTCACAGGAGTGGCTTCTGGTGCAGGGTTAGGGGCTGACAGAGGGCTGTAGTCCCTGGGATCCTACTGGTCACCATCAGACGAATGAGCCTGGTCTTTTTGTGATTTTTTTTAATTTGGTTCCTTGTTTCTTCCCTCCGTATCCAGGAACATCTCTTGGGATTCCTGTCACAGCAGCCAACATGGTAGGTCTTCTGTTCTAGGGGCTGGAGAATGAATCTCATGTGGTCCTTAAGCCCTGTAGACTAAGGTCTTGGATTTTTCTTTACTCCTGGCCTGATAGTTGCACCTTAGGTGGCCACTCTGAAGCTGTGCTACTTACCAAGGTAGTGGGCCACACTGTGCCAGCTGACTGCCATGTCCTCTGGGACTGTGGTCCTGAGCCCCAAGCCCCGTGGGACCCTCTCATGGTGTTTGATGCCCTTAGCAGCTTTCACAGTCTTGGCCTGTTGCTTTATGCTGGGTTTGTTTGCATCCCCAGGCAAATTCACATATAGAAAATCATCCGCCAGATCTGTGTGGGGTGTGGGTGTTGTGGTTTGATTTTTAAATAGTGTTTTATCTACAGATGAGGGAGGTAGGATGTGGTCTTTTATTTGTGGTTTTGGTGATAGGATCTGCCCATGAACGAGAGGGAAACTGGTGTTTCCAGTGTGGCTGTGGCCTCGGGCTCTTGGGCAGCATGCATCCTGAGAGGGCAGGGTGATGGGGCGCTTGCCGCCACCCATGCCCAGCAAGTGATTATTTGATATAAAAAAACAGATGTTTGTAAGTTAAAATGATTTTAACTAAGAGAGTTTACTTTTACAGCTGTAACTTAATATCTGTTGGTCTAGACCTGATTATAAGCTTTTTACTCTAATACTTTCTTAAATGACATGGTCTTTAGAAAGGCAAGTTTTGGTCAGGGACACCAGGAGTGGCCGGCTTGGAGGAACACATCGGGGCCAAGTGAACAGCATTGTTGTGACATCCATTTTTGTTTCTGCCCAGTGAAATAGTTCTTGATCCAGAGGCTATATTCCTGAGGAACTTTTACATGTTGTCATCTGAGGCTACAGAAAAGGTGTGGTGGATCTGGGGTCAAGCTAGACCACTGTCAGTGCAGAGTCTGACCCCGGGACTTCCTTGTGTTCTCTGGGTCTCTGCCATCTGTAGAGGGTCCATTGGCTTCTCTGCCATCTCTAGTGGGTCCAGGGGCTTGTGCTGGGCACCAACCCTGGTGGGGTACCTGCCACATGGAAGGGGCTTTGAGTAGAGAAGTCTCCCTTCCCGTCTTGGGAGCACTGTGTCGGTTTTTAGGTTTTTAAGAAATAACAGGGACTTATACCAATGGGCTGCCAGCCTTTGAGATTGTTGCCAAATATAGACATGGGATTCAGGCTTTTGTTTCCAGCTCCTTCTCTCTTTCTTCTTTTAAATGTTTTTGGTGAGTTAACATGGAAATTAATTTTCTGTGTGACAGTTTCTGTACAAGTTGTTCAGTGACTTTGTTTTACAATGTGGCCGCTTTCTCTTTAATGGTGTGAGTGCTTTCTGGTTGTTCTGTTCCAATGCTCTAGTTTCCCTGCCCCATGTCTGTCTGTCTCTTTAGAATAAATGTTGGGCTTTTGGACTCATGTGGGTGGCTTTTCCTTAGAGTGCTGGTTGTGCTTCTATCCTTGGGGTGGAGGAGGTCCTGGTGCATGTAGATTGTCCACTCTGTGTACGTTCTTCTCTGAGGTTTGTTTTTCCTCAGACCCTTGTTCCTAATGAGTAGAAACCAACAGTTGTTATCATTGCTGCTGCTTTCAGGCTTCCAAGTCCATAGACCCAACTCCCGTCCCTGCAATGCAGCGTGAACTCTGTGGCCTGTCGTGTTCAGTCCACCGAGTTGTCTCAGGAGCCAGTCTGTCCAGGTGCTGGTGCTGTTTGTCCCAGGAGGGAGCTGAGGTCTGTCTGGGTGCCATCTGTCTTGGAGGGAATCAAAGACTGTCCAGGTGCTGTTTGTCCTGGAAGGAGCTGACGTCTGTCCAGATGCTGGTGCTTTCTGAGGAGGCACATGCAGTGTCTTTTAGACGTGTGTGTGTTTGTGTGTGTGTGCGCGCGCGCACACGCACACACACAGCGGTAATTTATGTATGTGTGGACATTGCTGTTGTACAGAATGGAGCTCTAGTGGTCCAGCGGGCAGTGCCAACCCAAAGGCTTTTAGCGTCTGTCTCAGCTGCACATTAAACGATGGCGTCTGTCATAGGAACCCTGGTGGAAGATTGGATGTAACATTGGGCTGCTTGTTGGAAGGTTAGGGTTCAGCTCCACCAGCCTCTTGCAGGAGGAAGAGGAGGTGGTCTGTGTCCCCGTGGAGTGGCTCTGCCTGTCCTCGAGGCTGCACTCTGGATGCAACTTGGTGGCTGCAGTGGGCTGCAGTCAGAGTGTATGCATGTGAGTGCCTGCACCTGTCTTGAACCTGGATGCTGTAATGTGCATACATGACTACGCTCATGTTTGTTGTTATTGCTAAGTTCTGCATGTCACATTCTTTAGTACCGGCTTTCTCATCAATTCTCGTAGTGACATCATCCACTTTGCCAAATTCCTTTTCTGGTCAGCTCAGAGAACCAGCATCTATGACCTAGCATGTGCTTTCCTTCCTTCTCAGCCTTCCCTGGACACCTGTGCATACTGCTCTCCGTCTATCTATCCTTGTTATGGTACATAGACAGGGGTCATAATTTTTGTCCCTTGGAGATTGACTTAATCCACTTCCCCTCATGCTTCCAGGTCTATGCATGTCATCATCCATGTCATGTTTCTAGGCTCCCTTCTCAGTGGCTGCACCCCATGCATGGTGTGTGAGGACCACATCCTGTCATCCACTCATCTATTAATGGGCACTTTGTGTTTCCAATTTGTTTTAGTTTTTTGCTATTCTGAATAACACTGCAGTGTACAAAGGTTTCTATACATCTGTGGTGCACTTCTGTTCGGTCCCTGGTTCATACTGTTATGCTTGGACCATTTTACAGTCCCACCAGCAATGGATAAGGATTCCTAATCTTAACCATGGCTTCACTAACCATTGTTGCTAACTGGTTTTGGTTTTAACTTGGATGAGATAGTATGTCATTGTAGTTTTGATCTGCATCTCTGATGGCTGATGCCACCCGTCATCTGTCAGTGTGCATCATCCTGGGGTGGTTCATGTGTTGCTGGAATGTTGGAAGCTGTAACACCAGTGTTTCAAACACCAGTGGTCACCCATGGCAGACAGGCTTCAGGGAAGTGTCCAGACTCTGACACACTGAGACACGGTCCTGGCCACAGGACTTCAAAGATAACAGGCCTTCAGAAACTCCATGAAACATTGTTGGAATACCAGTTGAGGTGTTACAGCAGATAGATGCAGATGTAGCTCAGGACGTTCATGCTAGTCTGTGCACAATTTTGGAAAACAGCTACCTGACTGGAAGAAATCCATGTTCCCATTCCAAAAAAATGGTGATCCAGAAAAATGTGGACATCATTGGACGATATCATTATCATGTGCAAGTAAAGTTTTATTGAAGAGTATTAAAAGCAACTGGACCATTGATAGGTAGCAAACTTGTAGAAATTCAAGCTGAATTTAGAAGAGGCTGTGACAGGAGTGATGTCATTACTAATCTTTGGATCTTGGCTGAAAGCAGATAATACCAGAAAAATGTTTACTTGTATTTTATTGACCATAGAAAATCATTTAACCCTGTGGATCATAATAAATTATAGCTGACATTCAGAAAACTGGGAATCCCAGAACATCTAATTGGGATCACATGAAGCCTATACGTAGACCAGGAAGCTGTTATCTGAGCAGAGCAAGGGAACACGGCATGATTTAGAATCAGGAAATGTATGTGGCAGGGTCACATCCTTTCTCCATCCCTATTCAAACTTTATACTGAGCAAGTCATTTGAGAAACTGGACTCTGTGAAGAAGAATGGTGTCAGGATTGGATGAAGACTTGTTAACAATCTGTGTTACTCAGATGACACGACTTTGCTTGTAGAAAGGAAAGAGGATTTGAAGCTTTTGTTGTAGAAGATTAAAGACTATAGCCTTCAGAATGGATTGCATCTCAACATCAAGAAAACAAAAATTTTCACCACTGGGCTGATACACAACATCATGATGATGTTGATTTCTGTCGAGTCAAGCACGACTCATAGCGACCCTATGAACAGAAGGCCTGAAGCCTTTCTATACTATTGTCATTTACCATAGTTTATCGAGTTTCCCGAGGCATGTTGTTTAGGAAGTGGATGCCACTCCTACTTCCAAAACATCATAATAGAGAAAAGACTGACGTTGTCAACAATTTAATTTCAAGCTATTCCACTGCTTGGAATATACTCTGAGAAAATGAGAGCTGAGGCACAAGTGGAGACTTGTGCACCAATGTTCACGGCAGTATTATTCACCATCGCAAGGAAATTACTCAGATGTCCAACCACAGTTGAATGGATTGAGAAATTATGGTACATTCACACAATTAAATACTTCTTACAAGGACAAATATTATATAAAACCATTATTGTAGAATGAGTATGAGGATCCAAGGGGGAGCGGTGGAAGCAGAGTGATGAGGATGTATGGGGGGAGGAGGATTAATCATGGGAATATACAGCTTGATGGGGGTGACGGAAATTGGAAGAATCTGGTCTAGAAAACTATTCAAATTTTGTAAATAGTATAAAAGAAAAAGTCATGTAGGACTGGGAAATGTGCTGTCCACAAGCTTGTCTTTAACATATAAAAGAGAAGCATGTCACTGTAAAGACTTACAGTGTGGCTGATGCAAGCCACGTTTTTCACAGTTATTCCTGTGCATCAGAAAGTTGGACAGTGTGGTGTTAGTGAAGAGTATTGAATATCCCAAGGATTGCTCAGAGAACAAACAGATTTCTGAGGGAGTGTAACCGAGTGCTCCTTAGCGGCAGCGATGTTAACACTTCATCTCAGATATTTTGGACTTGTTGTCAGGTAGGGCTTTTGCTTGGAAAATGACATCACCCCGAGAAAGGTAGAGAGGGTCAGGGAAAGATAGGATGACCTCCCTGGATGGATTGACAGAGTGACTGTAACAATGGATCTGAGCATATCAGAGATGGTGGGACAGCGCAGGATAGGGCAAGGTTTAGGTGTGTTGTTTGTAGGTCACTGTGAGACTAGTCGACTTGGGCACCAAGCAGCAGCAGCAACAATGACTAATGATGTGTGCATCTTTTCATGTGCTTGTTAAACTGCCTCAGTGCCATCTTTGTGCAAGTGTCTCTTCATCTTTTCCCCATTTCATAGTTGTATTGTTTCTTCCTGTAGTCAAAGTTATTTATAAATTTTAGGGATTAGACCCCTAATAGGGAGCTCTTGCAGCCAAGTGGTAAAAAGCTATGCTACAGTCTCAAAGGCATGCTGTTCAGATCCACCAGCTACTCTGTGGGAGAAAGATGAGAGTCTCTTCCTATGTGATTTTCTGCCTTTGAAAACCCTCTGGAAGGTCAGCTGTGGGTCTGTTCTGACTCCATGGCACCTAATAGCTATAAGATATCCTTATTGGATATGCCATTACCAACAATTTTTTTTTAATCTGTAGGTTAATTTTTTGCTCTTTGGTCAAGCCTCTCAATAAACATAGTTTTAATTTTTATGAGGTTCAGACCCTTGACTGTGTGAGAGGAGGTGCCGGGCCAACACTGGCCACAGTCCCTTCCCACCATACTCCTTTCTGTTCTCAGACCCTTAGAGTGCTGGAAGCCATGTGATGCTTTCTGGAATCAACCAGGCTGCGAGCTCAGACCTGCTGGTGAGCTATAGTCCATCTTTGAGGACCCTGGCCCTTCGTAGTGGTTGTTCTGGAAACACCAGCAGCGTTGGCTGTGTGAGTGTTGGTGTGTTGGTGGGGCAGCCACAGTTCTGGAGGATGGAAGTGTTTCCTGTGACCTCAGCAACTTTAGAATGCCTGACTGGGCTTCAACTGATTCCACTTTATGATAGAAACAGTTGTTTGTTTGTTTTTTTTTTGCTTTTTCTGGGAGTGTGGCTGTTGTAGATATTGACAAGAGGTAGTTTTGTTCCCAGAGCATGCCCAGAGCCATTGACAGGAGAGCTCTCGTGAGCTCTGCCTTACTTGCGCCCCGGTCTTGAATGCCTCATGGCTATGTTTGTGGTGGTCATATTCAGGTGACTCAGCTGAGAACTGGGGAACTCTGTCTGAACATTCACATTTGCACATTTTTCTATGTTCTAGTTGCCATATTGTTGTTATGTGCTGTCGAGGAGCCTGAAACTCATAAAGACCCTGCTGAGCCAATCTCTCACAGTCTCCAGCACACCTAATCTCATTGCCTTACTGTGTCAGTCCATCTCATTTGGGGTGTTCGTCTCCTGCTCTGTCCCTCTGTTCTTTCAAGCATGATGTACTTCTCCAAGGACTGGTCCCTCCTCGCCATATGCCCAAAGTATGTGAGACAGAACCTCAAATTCCTTATCTCAAGGACCAACTCGGTTTCACCTTTTCCAGGACAGACCTGTTAAGTTCTCTTGCCAGTCCATGGTATGTTCAGTACTCTTCTCTAGCACTACAACTCAAAGCATTGATTCTTCTTCTCTCATCCTTATTCATTGTCCAGCTTTCTGATGCATAGCAAGCAATTTCAAAGAGCATGGTTTTAATCAGGCACACCTTAGTCTCTAGACTGACATATTACTCTTTAACATTCTGGAGAGATCCCTGACAGCAGGTTTCTTAAATGCAATTCATCTTTTGATTTCCTGACTAGATATTTTTAGAAATCTGTCTATAAGAGTTCATTTCAGGACCCTAACACTGTGTTTAAATACTGGTTAGAGGACAGACTGTTGGGCCGATGGGGTGTGAACCCTGGGAGGTCACAGGTCACCCCTGTCCTGGACTCATTGAGCCTCAGCAGAGGCTCCATACACAGCCTCACTCACGCTTGTTGGTGCCTGCTTTGTCCATTGTAGCTGTCCAGTGGATATGAAGTCGTAGTTCACTGGTTTAGGGCAGGGATGACAGTGGGGAATGGGCACTGGTTAATATGGTAGGTGCTGCTCACAGAGGTCCTCACCATTGGTCCAATAGACAACATTTTGATACATGGCGAAAATATTGAAGTTGTCAGTGATTTCATCTTGCTAGGATCCACAGTCAACATCTTTGATACCAGCAATCATGAAATCAAAACACCTATAACATTATGAAAGTCCACTGTCAAGGACTGCTTCAAGATACTGAAGAAAAACGATGTCAGCTTAAAGACTAAGATGTGTTCCTTACAAGCCGTAGTTTGTTCAGTCACTTGCTATGACTCTGAGAGCTGGACAGCATATAGATAACAAAAGACAAATGAATGCCTTGTGTTGCAGTGTTGGAGAAGAGTACTGATCCCGTGGACTACTGAAAGAACAAAGTTATGTCTTGGAGAAAGTGCTGTCAGCAAGCTCCTTGGCAGCAAGAATGGTGAAACTTTGTCTCACGTACTGTGGGCATTTTGCTAAGAGAGGCCATTCCTTGGAAAAGAATATCATGCTTGGAAAGATGGAGGATCAGCTAAAGAGAGGAAGACCCTCAACTAGGTGGCTTGACACCGTGATTGCTGCGATGGGCTCAAGTGTGTCTGAGATGATGAGGCTGGCACAGGATAGGACAGGGTTCCAATCTGTTGTTCATAGGTCGCTTTGAGTCACACTCAACTTGATGGCATCTTAACAACAACAACAACCATCACCACGTGGAAGTATGCATGTTTAAATGGATCTGAACACAGTAAGACTTAGAGTTCAGCTCCTCAGCCCTGTGGACTCTGCTCACATCTCAGCATCCACATGTGGCAGCACTGCCAAGACGTCCTATACATTGTCCTCAGGGGCAGACCACATGGAGAGGCTGTGGTATAGAATTATTTGGACACAGAAGGAAAACGGGAACACGAGGAAGTGAATGCTAACAAAGAGAAAGGCCAGACAGAGGTCTCCACTCCTTAGGATTGTGACGTCCCCTCCTTCCGTAGCTTTCCTAATGGCTTTTATTTAGTTTAAGCCAACAATAAAAAAAATTCCTATCTTGTGAGACTATATTTTTCTTATACGTAAGTGTTGCCAAGATAACAATGGGTAAGATTAATTCTTAAACCAAGAGGAGAATGATTCCAAAGTTCAGATGCATCATTGCCTCTGGTGGGAGGCTGGGCATAACTCTCTGTGCAGAGGGCATCCAGTATCTCTCTGGAGGCTGGGCGGAATTCTCCGCAGAGGGCGCCCAGTCCAGTCTGCACTCTGATCTCAGCTGCGGCTCAGCTTTCAGTATGTCAGGCTGTCCACAGTATAGCACTTGTCTGAGACAAGCTCCTGGCAGGGCTGGAGGAGGGGGAATTCGTGGAGGGTCTGAGCAGCATTGTGAATGGGGTGCAGGTATGGGACCTGGGGTAAGAGGGGAAGAGGCCTTGGGTATGTTTACAGGATAATGATTATAGAAGCCGCAGAATGTGAAGGGAAGGCTGTGAGCATTGGCTAGCCTCTCTTCCTGGAGGTGACTATTCTTGAGGGAGACGCACAGGCCTGCTGGCTGTGTCGTGTGGCTGTCTTCTTGGGAAGCTTGGCCTAAGACTGGAGGACAGGCCCAAGTGGATTATGACTGGCTTCATACCCACCACGCCCCGTTTTCCTGAAGCAGCCCTCAGGAAGTGGCCATATGTGTTTACTCACAGCAGCCCCTCTTCTGTGAAATGTTGGGTTGGGGTTGAGTCCCCAAGGCCCCCGCTGTCTGCATCTCCCCAGGTGACATCTTTGGCATAAGAAAGCAGGAGAAGCCGGGAGTGAGCCAGCACAGGTTAGCCAAGTGGCTGCTCAGGTCATTGGTGACTTGAATGAGCCCCCTTTCTCTCCAGGTTATAAGTGACTAGAAATCATCATAAAATAGACTGGCCTCTCTGGTCAGTGTGGCTTCTCAGAGTTGTCACAGGTAGCTTCCTCTCTGACCCTCTGACTGCCCCTCGCTGCCACCAGCAATCCAGCCAGGGTCCCTGGGATGATTACAGCTCAGGTGTCTCTGTCATCTGATGAGTTGCTTCCTGAAACAGTCCCTGTGTCTTTGCAAACATGATGATGATGGTGCAGGGCTGCCTGTCCAGTTGTGTTGGTAGGTGCTTTCTTGGGTGGGTCCTGCCTCAGCCCTGTGGCTGTCAGCTGTTCCAGGCCATCTTATTGGCAGAACCAAGCAGGCGTCCCTGCACATAGATGGACGGCTCCCATCTTCTGAACCAAACATCAGGACCCATGTGTTGATAAACAGTTGTGATGCGGTGGGATAGTCTAAGAAATGATGTTGTTGTATGGTGCCATTGAGCCGTACGACTCATAGCCACCAATGAAGAGCAAACCTGAACCCTCTCCTCTCCTGTGCCATCCTCACTGTCTCCAACACACTTGAGCCCATTACTGCCGTCACTTTGCCAGTCCATCTGGTAGAGGGTCTTCCTCTCCTTTGCTGATAGGTCACAGAATATTTGCTGTGAAGATGGAACTGGATAATATGCCATTAAACAGCCAGCCAGAGTGCAGCCGGTTCTGACTGCGGGGGCTGGTCACCATCTTAGGGCATCCAGCCAGTTGCTTAGGGAGCGTCTCCTCTTCTACTCCACGGATCCTGTTACCAATCTAGTATATTCTTTATTGACGAATAGAAGGCATAGAATAATTTCAGATCAGTAATAGTCAAGGAAGAAGCTTTCAAAATAGGATACATTTTGGTGAACAGATCTATACAGAGTCTTCATCTTTTGTTTCTATGGAGACCGTCTGTCAGACTACTAATGATGTTCTTGAAGGTGATTCCAACTCCACAACAGACGGAAGGAAACCTGGCCCGGTCCTTCGCCATCTCCATGGCGGCAGACATTGTATTGATCCATCTTCTTGTGAAACATCCTCTCTTTTACGGACCCTCTGCTTTCCCAAGAAAAAGGTCTTTCCATCTTGAGAGGCATCCTCTTTTTCACTGACCCTCTGCTTTTCCAAGCAGAATGTCTTTTCCCTAAGAAAAGCTCCTCCTGACAACATGCCCAGTGTGTGTGAGACGAAGCTTTACCTTCTTTGCCTCTCAGGAGCACCCTGGCTACACTTCCTCCAAGACAGATTTGTTCTCTTGGCAGTCCGTGGGCTAGTCAGTATTCTTTGCCAGCAGCACAATTCAAAGGCATCAGGTATTCTTCAGTTTTCCTTTTTCATCATCCAGCTTGCACTTGCATATGAAACAGCTGAAAATATGGTAGCTTAAGTCAGGCACACCTTAGTCTTTACACTGTCACCTTTGCTCTTTATTTTACTGAGATTTTATTGTAAGTTTGTAAAGAACATGGATTTCCATTCATTCATTGTTGCCACCCTTGCTCTTTAAAGAGGCCTTTGGCTTCACAGTGGCATAGTGCAGTACATCTTTTGATTTTTTTTTTTTTTGACCGCTGCTTCCAGTGTTGTTGGTTCTAAGTAAAACGCAGTAAACCTAAGTACAGTGGAATGTTTGACAACTTCAGACTTTTCCCCATCACTTGTCATGTTCCCATCATTGATGGATGTTGCAGTGATTTCTCATTTTGCATTGTGCCACATCAGCAAATCGAGATCCTTCACTGAGTGGAAGCATCATTCCACCCACCTCATTAAGGTAGAGTCTGCTTTGGAAAGCAGCTCTTCCAACCCCCAGGGCCTTACCTCCGACACTTTGTTGGTCAGTGTTCAGCAGCTGCCCTTTGGGTTTTCACGGGCCCTTTATTTCAGAAGTGGATGGGCAGTTCTGTTTCCTGGTGAGAAGCTCTACTGAAACCTGTCCACTGTGGCCATTCCCATTGTATCTGAGCTCCAGGGGCATAGCTTTCAGCATCACAGCAATATGGAAGCCTATCAGTAAGTCAAACTGACAAATGAGAGGTTGTTTATGAACTACGGATTTCTTCAGTACCAAACATCCAGAGACCCATTTCCCAGTTGTGTTCTCAGTCATCTGTGTGTCTGTCTCTCTCTCTGCAGGTTTGTTTGTAAATGCATCGTGAAAAGGCAGCCCAGAATGAAGAAAGCAGGCCGGAGTGTTGGCTCGGTGCCGAAAGTGTCTGGGGTCGGTAAAGCACCAGCCGTGGAGAAAGCCAAGGCCGACAGCAACGTGGCCACATCTGCAGCCAGCAAGCTGGTGAAGCCGGGAGCTGCCGCACCACTGGCAAAGGTGAGGGTCTCGGGCCTACATGGCTGTAGGAAGGTGGGCACCTGCTGCACAGGCATCCATCCTAGGGTGGTGTTGGAGGCTCAGTCTTTGAGGAGCCCTCATGATACAACACATGATCTGTGTTTGTGAATGAACCCAAGTGGAAGGCTGCTTCATGGAGCAGAGCTCACATGCTCACTTGTGTGGGACGCTTACCTGGGAGAGGCTTCCACCCTTGCAGGGTGCTCAGCTGAGAGGAGCACTCACCTGTGTGAGGCACTGTGATCCTGTGAGCTGGTGGGGTTGCCAGGACAGAGCCTGGGGAGTGAGGGTTCAGGGATGTGGAAGACAGATGGGAAATGTCCATGCTTGGGACAACGTGGGAGCAGGTGACACACTTTCACGTAGGCCAGCCATGAAAAAACTGTGTTCACAAGGTCTGTGAGGATGACACGTGGTAACATTGAAAGATGGGCAATCTTCTCCCATGATTTTACTACCTCTAGAAACCCTGGTTGCTGTGATGCCAAACACTGTGACACTGATGTGCCAAGTGTGATAATGGTGGAGCTTCCTGATTAAAACAAGCTTGGAAACAGGAGTGGCATCCACTTCCAAAATGGCTTGCTTCCAGAAACTCTGTGACCAGTCCTCAGGCCTTTCGTTCATAGTGTTGTTATGAGTCGTCTACGACTCAACAGCACCTAACAGAAACTACTGGAGGCTCAGCTGTGAACTGATTCTACTTGATGAGCATACAACACAGGAAGACAGATAGAGCTCCTCCTCCTCCATTCGCTTACACACCAGAAGCTGGTTTTCTGACAGATGACTCAGCATTCACCATAGGAGAGCACATGACTGTTAAACAGAAGCTTACAGTTTTGAACCCACCCAGCCGCTCCTTGGCAAACACGCCAGGCATTCTACTCTTAAAGGGTCATGGCCTTGTAACCATTCTATAGTCCACAGAGAGGCCAAGGTGACTGTCACAGCCCTGTAACCCTTCTACAATGTGCAGAGGGGCCAGCTCTGCTGTCACAGCCCTATAAACTTTCTCCAACAGTCTGCAGTGGGGTCAGGTCGGCTCTGCCCCTGTGGGGTCACCATGGGTGAGAATCGGCTGGACACGTGGTAGCAGTTGGGTGCTGCTGTTTTTCTGCCCCCACCATTGCCAGGGTCGCTTGGTGATCCATGTATGTCTGAATGGACCTGGCCCCGTGAGATATTGTCTCCGATCCTTTGGAAGTTGGCTGCTGGACCTTCTTTGGAGGTGTGTCCTGAGTGGACCAGAGCCTCCAGCCCCTTGGTGGGCAGCCAGGCAGGTCAGGAGTTAGCACCACCTGGGGCAGTAAAGTCCAGGAAGAGCAGAAGTCCTTTTCCTGGGGCTCCTATGGAACTAGCATGGTCTTGTCAGTGTAGGACAGTGGTCAGTTAGATCATAGGTTTGGGGTTCAGTATAGAATAGTGGTCACTTAGATTGTAGGTTTGGGGCTCAGTGTAGGACTGTGGTCAGTTAGATCATAGGTTTGGGATTCAGTATAAAATAGTGGTCACTTAGATGGTAGGTTTGGGGCTCAGTGTAGGTCAGTGGTTGGTTAGAGCATAGGTTTGGGATACAGTGCACACTTGCACACTGTGGTCAGGATAGATCATAGATTGGGGTTCAGAACACATGTGGTTGGTATAGAGTGAGTAACATAGAGTATGTCACGTGAGGCCCACTACTATGGCATTACATGGGCATGAAATCCCCAGAACTAAGCTGTCTGCTGTGTCTATTGGTTCTGGCCCCCAGTGCCCAGTGGGTGTCCAAGGCAGTACAACTTCTGTTGAGGAGACTGCCCATCTGTCCTGTGGGTCTTGGGAAAGCAGCCATAGCCCCATGCAACCACGGCTCCATGGCATGCTAGACCTGTTTGCTGAGCGGCATGTCCAGGGCGGTTCCTGGTTGACTGGCTATGGAAGCTTCTCTGTCGCCCTGCCTTGCTGGCCCCTGACAGGAGCAGTGTCTTGGTGTCTGCTTGGTGTGAACTTTACAGGAGACACAATTGATTCCCTTGCTCCGCTGTCAGGTCTTAGCCGTCACTGACAGCTCAGTCTTCCAGGACGGTTTAAGGAGTTCTGGGTGGAATGTGACCTGTGTCTAAACCCTGACTTTGTCAGTCCAGAAGAACCTCAGAGGTAGCGCTGAGGAGGAGGGCCCTGGGTGCCGAGGTCTAGTGGGGATGCTCATGGACTCCTTTCGTCCACCCAGCTCCACTCTCAGCCCCCTGAGCCTGCCTGGAGGTAGGGCTGCACTCTCAGATGTTGCTTGCACTCAGTGCTGGGACTGGGCTTCAACAACTGGTGATGGCTGATGACGTGTGTTTACACACCTGGAGGAACAGGTCGAAGAACTGAGCTTCCTTGGTCTCCCACATGGGTGGGCAGTGCCTAGGGATGGCCCCTGAACCATTGGCCAGGTGTGAGGTCTGCACTGTGGGCTTGCTCTCGGCAATGAGCAGTCCTCACTGCTGCTGAACTGGGGGGGGCCCAGCACCCTGTCCCTGTACCCTCCTGCCTGGGCTCAGCTGTGCAGACTATTGAGCTCAGGTCACTGCTGCTCAGGAAATGGGTGGGCCTTGTGGGTCAGCTTGTCCAGAGTATTTTTACTTAAGGGAGATGAAAAAAATCTATTGAGTAGAAATTGAAATGTGAGATGAGAGGATGAAAGTTGTAGAACTGAGTGGGAGCACTTGGAAATTAAGAAGGGAGATCTCATAAACTTGCTATCGTTTTCTGAGTTTCCCGTTTCCCTGTACTCCTTTCTCATCCTAGCCCTCTCTCTGCTGTGGCGATGATAACTAGCCATGATTTAGATGTTACATGGATGACAACACACTCAGAGTGAGGAAGACCGTGGATATTGAAGACTGCAGCCTTCAGTGTGGCTTGTGTATTGACATGAAGCTAAAAATCTTCCCAGCTAGACTGATCTGCAGCATTGTGATAAACAGAAAAGAGTGGAGTTGTCAGGTTGTTACCATTTCACTTGGGTGGGAACAGCTGTAGGGTAGCCCATTGAGTTACTACATTGGGCACACTTGCTGCTACACTCCTCTTTAAAGTACTGAAGAGCATGGATGTCGCTTTGAGGACTCAGGTGCACGTGACTCACTTGCGCTGTTCGCCTGTCACCTCACATGCATGTGAACAGTAGGCCATGAGTCCAGAAGCCTAGAGGAAAGTCATGGTGTTGGCAGAGAACATTGGACACGCCACAGATTGCTGGAAGAACAAACTGGGCTTTCTTGGAGAGTGTGGCCAGCGTGCTCCTTTGAGGCAAGGTTGGTGAGGCTTTGTTGCACTGTCTGGGCATGCCCATTCTCTGGACACAGACATTTTGTGTGGTGAAGAGTGGGCAGGCCTCTCAGGGGTCAGGTTACCACAGAGGCTGCAGTGAAGATGACTTAATTATTTTCCTGAGGAGACTCAGGCCTTGGCAGTGTTTGTTCTGCTGTACTGGGGATGTGATGAATCGGGACAACGCAGTGGCACCTGACAGCAGGAGGAGCAGACATCACACACATGCACACACACGCTTGTGGGTGCACACCCACAGAGCTACATTCTTGGCATAGCTCAGCATCTTCCTGACACTGTCACCAGTTGCGAGGGTTGGGGTACAAGTGTTTCATAGCCCTTCTCCTTCCAAATCATTTTGAAGCTGGATCCAGATGAGGAGAAAGGACCCTCCTGGCCCAGGGCCCCTCACAGCAGTTTTTGGCTTTGTAACACAGGATTGCCATACACTGCTGTTTTGGGGAGCCGGTGGCCTCTTGTTACAGGCAGTGTCTCCTATCATGAGGACTTAGCAGAGCTTGTGTGTCTGAATCGTGGGCTGTAGTGGGCTGAAGTCCATGGACGTGGTGGCCTGCGTGCCAGCACATTTCAGTGGTCACACATGGCCCAGGCTTCTTCGCAAAACGATGCGTGTGTCTGGCAAACCTCCGAAACATTGGAAGTCCTGCAGTCAAGTAGACATCACGGTAGATAAGCTATGCACATGCTGTGGTGTCCCTGTGCATGTGAAGGCTGTTTTTCTGGTGTGCTGGGGTTTACTAAGTGCAGCAGTATAGTGGAAAAGGTCCAGATGCTGAGCCGTTACCTCATGGCACCAGGACACCAGGTGGGCACCTGCTGTTGCGATGATGGTGCCTGTTAAGTGCTTTTGACTCTTAGCGGCCCTATGTACAACAGCCTTAAACCCTGCTCTATCCCTTGCCAATCTTACTGTCTCCGACACATCTATCCTCATTACCCCAGTGACTGAATCTATCCTCATTACCCCAGTGACTGAATCCATCTCATCGAGGGTCTCGCTCTTCTGCACTGTCTCTCCACCCTCCCAAGCATGATGTCCCTCTCCCAGGACTGATCCAGTTTTGCAACATGTCCAAAGTATGTCAGAGTTTCAAAATCCTTGCCTCCAAAGAGCAGCCTGGCTTCACCCTCTCCAGGATGAACTTGTTTGTTCTCCTAGCAGTCTGTGGTATATTCAGAACTTTTCTCCAGTACCAAAGCTCAAACACATCAGTTCTTCTCCTGTCATCCCTAGTCATTGTCCAGCTCTCTGATGAATAGCAAGTAATTGCAAAGACTATGGCCTATATCAGGCACACCTTAGTCTCCAGAATGACATCATTGCTCTTCAGTATTTTGGAGAGGTCTCTGATAGCAGACTTGCCCAATGCAATTTGTCTTTTAATTTCCTGGCTGCTGGTGCCAAGAGTGTTGATTGTAGAGCCAAGCAAACTGATTGTGCCAACTATCGCAGTCTTGGCCTAGTGGAGAGAATCTTTGTTTTCCTGATGGTGCCTAGCATTTTCCAAATCTGTTCTTGTACCAACGCATGATGTCTTTTTTTAAAATATTTTAATAATTTTAATGAACATTTACAGAGAGTTTGGATTTCCATTCATTCATTGCTGCACTTCTCTCCCCACCCAGCCCTCTCCCCCCACCCCCCAGTTCGCTCCTCTTTTTCAAAAGTAAAAGAAAGACTCCCTCCCTGGTACACAATCTCCCCACACCCCTCCCACCGCCCCAAGTACATTCCACTATGCAACCTTAATTGTGGACTCTTGTGATAACCATAATACCCTATCATACATCACTTTTAAATTATTCAGTCCCTCATCTGTTTCAGTGCAGTATACACAATTTATCCAGTTTTTCTCAGTCTTACCCCCACCCTGATATCAGTCCCATTGTACAGCAGTGGCACCATGCAATATTTGTCCTTTTGCGACTGAGATATTTCACTCAGCATAATATCCTCCAGGCTCACCCATTTTGAATAATATTGAATGAGTTCCTTGTTTTTCAATGCAGCATAGTATTCCATTGTGTGACTATACCACAGCTTCTCTATCCATTCGTTTGTTGATGGGCACCTGGGTTGTTTCCAACTCCTTGCTATTGTGAACAGAGCTGCAATAAACATGGGTGTGCATATATCTGCTTGGATGTCAGTTATGGTCTCTTTGGGATATATTCCCAGTAGTGAAATTGTTGGATCAAATGATATCTCTATTTGCAACTTTTTCAGAAAGCACCATACCGCCTTCCACAGTGGTTGCACCATTTTACACTCCCACCAACTGTGAATAAGGGTTCCAGTTTCTCCACAACCTTGCCAGCATTTGTTGCTTGCTGTTCTGTTAAATTTTGCTATTCTGACTGGAGTGAGATGATATCTCCTAGTTGTTTTGAAGCATGATGTCTTAATGACATCTTTTATATGGTGCCCTTAATGCATTATCCCAAAACAGATCATAACTAGAGAAGTGTTAGGATTAAGCTGTGTTTCATCTTGTGGTTTAGGGTCATTTTCAAAAGTAATCATTATGAAAGGGGGAAAAAATATTTAACTTAGGGAGGAAGAAAGATTAATTCAGTGATAATCCTAACCTCTGCTATTAGAATGTAGAAGATTTTGATAATAAAAGTATGTTGCATTTTTGTTGTTGTGTCCTGTTAAGTCAGAACCAACCCATAGCAGACCCTTCAGTAGGTTTTCAGAGACAGTAAATCACATGGGGGGAGATTGCCCATCTTTGTCCCATGGAGCAGCTGGTGGATTTGAACCACATGCTCTTGGGTTGGCAGCTTAGCCCCTTAGGACTAGTTGTTGCTAACTCCAGGGGTTTAAATCCACTGGTGGGGAAGAGGGGGCTCTGAGGAACAAAGGTGGGCAGTCTCTTCCTGTCAGGATCTGCCACCAGGACCTGTGGAGGGTCGCACGAGTTGGAGCAGATTCTGCGGCAGCGATATGAGTGATTTTTGTGTTGTTGTTTTTTGGGTTTTTTTACCTCATCACTGAAAGTTTTTATTTCCAAGACTTTTGTGTACTTTTACACACATCTGTAAGACACAAATGTGCTTCTCATAAATGGAATCATAACTGTATTTTTGGGTAAGTCAGTGTGCCTGATGAGGAGGAGGTACAGCTTTTGAGCTACTCATTTGTTGCTGTGTTTAATAATGAACTTCATTAACAGAAATCATGGAGGGAATAGGAAGTATGTTTGTGGAAGTTCTTTTTTTTTTTTTTTTAAATTTTTTTTGGAAGTTCTTAATTTATGCAATGACTACCTTTCTGTTCGATATTCCAGGTAGCTCATGTTGTCATAACCCTTAATTACTAGCCTTAGTTCTATTTCATTCATGGAAAGCATAAATCTTTTCTGTGTGTCTTTATTAATAAGGTGTGATGGTACTATGTACTCTGGAAATAGAGTCAATGTGTGGAAATTGTGACTTCCCAAAACAGTTTGGGTTTCCCACGGCCCCTGCTTGGGTTCACAACATGGTGGCTTCCATCAGTTTTCTGAGGGTGGAAAACTGCTGATTCTTAAAGTATTTCACTTTCTTGACATAGCTCTATCACTCCTTTTGTCTCTTGTCTCATTTCCAGCAGAAGTGGAACATATTTCACATTTTTTTCCTTTTAAATTTTGTTTTGTTGTTACAAATCTTGTGATTAAGTGCTGTTGAGTCGAGCTTGACTCATAGTGACCCTGTGAACAAAAAACCTGAATTCTGTTCTATAACTATCATTGTTTCTCTAAGTTGGTAGAGTTTCCAGAGGCCTCTTGTTTTGGAAGTGGATGCCATTCCTGCTCCCAAGCCAGTTTTGGAGCTTCACCACACACTGTCCACCATGGGTAACCATTATGGCATTTAACACACCATTGGCACACAGCATTCTGTATTACTGCAACCCCAAGTTACCCCAGTACAGCACACTGACAGTCCAATAGTATAGTGTACCACTTAAGAGCATGTTCTTCCCAAACACACTTAACACCACGCCCTCAGGCCTAACCTAGTTTTAAATACGGAGGCCTACATACCAGATCCTGGTTGACTCAAAACAAGAAGCTTCCAGCCCATAGCTCAGTGTTCACTAAATCCAGCAAATCCAATCAACTCATACATGACTGTGAACTTAGGAACAAAAAAAAGAACAAAACCCAACCACACAGCCCACACCTGATCTTCAACCAAAACAAAAGAACCACCTTCCAGAATCCAGCCTCTTCACACATGAGCCTCCAAACTGGAGACTTAATGGGGGGGCAACCAACCTTTTAAATGCAAATGCCACCCACCAGGTCCTAACTGACTCTAAACAAGAGGTTTCCACCCACAGCTCATTGTTAGCTATAGTGAGTATATAAATGCAACAGATATCTCCACCAAAACACACATGATTTCTGTAGGGGCAATTTAATGGTACTGATAGCATTTTGCAGGCTCACAGCCATTCTCACTCTCCTCTACACTGCTTCTTCCTTGTTCACGTAAATGTGGTGTCTCCTAGGGCTTCTCTGTGTAATCCTGCAAGTTGCTGCTGTCAGTTTGATCTCATGTAGAGAGATCATAAAAGAACATCATGCTTGGGAATGTAAAATGGTACGACTGTGGAAAGCAAGGTAGCCCTTCTTTGGAAAGGTGGGACTAGAAATACCATTTGATCCAGCAGTCCCAGTACTCGCTATGTTATGTGTCATCAAGTTGACTACGACTCATAGTGACCCTATGCTCAGTAGCTCTGAACCCTGCCCTCTATCATGAGCCAGTTTCACTGTCTCTGGCACATCTACCAACATTACCCCAGTTATTTTGTCAATCTGTCTCATTCTCTCCTGCACTGTCCCTTCTAAGCATGATATCCCTCTCCAAAAACTGGTCCCTCCTGACTGTATGCCCAAAGTAGGTGAGATGAATTCTCAGAATCCTAGCCTCCAAGGAGAAACTTGGTTTCACCCTTTACTGGACAGACCTGTTAATTTTCTTGGCAGTCCATTGTATGTTTAATACTCTTCTCCAGCACCACAACTCAAGGGCATGAGTTTTTCTTCTGTCATCCTTGGTTATTGCCTAGCTCTTTGATGCAAAGCAAGTACTTGTGAAGACCATGGCCCGAATCATGCACACCTTAGTCTCTAGACTGATATCATTGCTCTTCAGCACTCTGGAGAGGTCCCTGACAACAGATTTCCCTAGTGCAATCCATGTTTTGATTTCCTGACTGCTAGTGTCAAGAGTGTTGATTGTGGAACTGAGCAAGCTGAAATTGTTAACAATCTCTATCTCTTCATCTATCCTGATACTGCCAGTTGACCCAGTGGTATCTGAGCTGCAGCACAGCTTGACATACTCACATGCCCTGTAGATTGCAGGATTGTTTATAATGGCCAAGAGTTGGAAATAACCCAAGTGCCCCGCAACAGAGGAGTGGCTGGAGAAACTAGTACATTTATTCACACAATGGATATCATGCACCACCAAATAATGGTCAGATATTTGTGCAATACTGTAATGTGGGTGAAACGTAGAACAAATTAGGCTGTGTGACATAAGCCAGTAACTAAATGACCCAGAATTATGAGAAGGATCAGAGGCTCAGTGCATCATAGGCCAGCTAGCTGGAATGTCTTATGACTCGGACCCTGACCTCAAATCTAAGGGCAGGTCCCAGGAGGCAGTTTGTGTACATAAGCAGCTGCAGCAGCAAGTCTTTTTTTGTTGTTTTAGTAAACATATTTATTATATAACTGTTGCCAATTCTATTTCTTATGAATACATAACATATTGATGGCAATTACATTAATTGGATTTTCCATCACCATTAATACCCTTTTAATTCCCCCTCCTCCACCCCTGGGAACCACTGAAGCAACTTTGGTCTTTATACATTTGTCTTTTTTTGTTTGCTTTTCTAAAAAAAAATTATTCTGATTTACTTATAAAGTTTGAACACATTGTTTTCCACAAAAGATCCTTCCCATTTCCTTCACCCCACCTACCCATTGAATTGTGCACCCTATGATTAACAGCCTATCCCCCCACCCATCTACATCCCTCTGTTTCCACCCTCCCCCTGCCTTGGGTCCTCATACTCATTCTACAATAATGGTTTTATGTTTGTTTGCTTTTTATATAAATGACATCATACAGTATTTGTCTTTAAGCTCCATACATCATATTATTATTATTGTTGTTGTTGTTATGATGTATCTTCCAGTGGGATTTCACTGACCCTTCAGGAGTTTTCAGAGGCAGGAAATTGCATAGGAGGAGATTGCCCATCTTTCTCTCACACAGCAGCTGGTGGGCTTGAACTGTGCACATTTGCGTTGGCGGTGTAGGTTCTTCCCATTGAGCCATCAGAGCTCCCTCCATCCGTATTGTAGCGTGTACTGGGACTTCATTTCTCTACAGGTTGAGAAATAGCCCATTGTGTGTATGAACTGCATTGTGTTTACCCATTCATCTGCGGAGGAGCATTTAGATGGTTTCCACCTTTTAGTGCTATGATGAATACTGGTGTACAAGTTCTTTCATGCCTTTTGATATATACAGTAGCCCCTCATTTTGTACAGTAATATGTTCCAAGACCCCAGTGGTAACCTGAATCCACATAGTTCCCAACCCGATACACACTGTTTTCTTACTAGTCAAAACCTGCCATCTTCTCATGTTAAGGAAGCACTGTACAACTTTTTATCAACTGTGGGACTATTATGAAGTAAAATAAGGATACTGAACACAGACTCTGCTGCATGAGGACGGTCGGCCTGACAGCTGAGGCAGTGAGGGAGGGACCGGGGACAGGCAGCATGGACATTCTGGGTGTGTTGGACCCAGGGCTGATGCTCGCCCCAGAGGATGGAGGGGACAGTGTGAGATTTCATTGAGCCACTCACAGTAGGGTAGAGCATAAACTCAAGGATAATTTGTTTCCGGAATTTTCCATTTGATATTTTTGGACTGAGTTTGACCATGGGTAACCAAAACTGAAAAGTGAAGCAGGTAGAGGCAGAGGCAGTGGGTGTACCTAGCAATGGAATTTCTGGGTCATATCGTCATCCTATTTTTAATTTTTTTTGTTTTGTGTTTTCTTAAGAACTGACATTTTACCACAGTAATCATATCATTTTTCATTCCCACCAGTAATAGACAAAAAATAAACACTGTAGAGTTGGAGCCGAATGGTAGCTGACAATTGCAAGGGAAGGCACAGAATAGAATAGGGTTCAAATCTGTTGTTTATTGGGTTGATGTGGCTCATACTCAACAGCACTTAATAACAACAACAGCACAAGAAGAACATGGAATCTCTTTCTATTTATTTAAGTTGTCTTTAGTCTTTTCCAATAATCTTGTACTGTTTTCATTGTAGAAGTCCTGTCTGTCTGTCACACTGTGGTAGTTTGGCCTTTTGCTGTGATGCTGGAATCTGTCTGACAGGAGTATTCTCTGCCCAGAGACATCATGGTTAGTAGAGTAAAGAGGACCAGTGAAGGAGTGAAAGAGCCATCTGTGAGTGACTCCATCAGGGTTTACGCTCAGTGGAGACGTGAGGACAGCACAGGGTAGGGCATGGTTTCAAGCTGTTGCATTAAAGTCAACTTGACAGCACCTAAAAACGTAATTTTATTTTCTTAGATGTTGCTGTATGTGAACTTGTCTCCCTAACTTCCTTAGAGATTTTGTCTTGCTGGTCTGTAGAAGCCCAACAAATTTTTGGCTGTTGATTTTGTACCTGAATCTTTTCTCAGTTTCTGTACTAGCTCTAGGAGTATTTCCTGTGGAGTCTTTGAAATTTTCTGTGTGTGAAATTGTACCCATAAATAGAGATAATGTTGCCTGTTTTCCATTCTGTTGTTGTTAGGTGCCATCAAGTCAAGTATGACTCCTAGCGACCGTATGAACAGTAGATCTGAACCCCATTATATCTTGTGCCATCTTAACACTTCCAGAACTATATCAGTTCACCTGTCGAGCATTTTCCTCTCCTTCGTTGACCCTCCACCCTTCCAACCATCATGTCACTCTCTAAGGAATAACCCCTCCTAGCAACATGCCTGAAGTATATGAAGCCTCATCATCCTTACCTCCAAAGAGTACTCCTGCTGCACCCTCTCTAAGACATATTTATTCTCTTGGCCATCCATGGGGTGTTCAGTGCTTTTCTTCAACACCACAGCTCAAAGACATCAGTTCTTTCTCTGTCCTTCCTGTTCATAGCTCTCAGATGCATAGCATGTGATTGGAAAGACCATGGCCTGAATCAGACACACCTTAGTTCTCAAACTGACATCATTACTCCTCAATAATTTGGAGAGATCCCTAACTGCAGACTTTCCCAATGCAGTACATCTCCTCATTTCCTGACAGCTAGTAGCAAGGGTGTTAATTACGGATCCAAGTAAAATGAAATTGTTGACAGTTTAAATCTCTTCTCCACCCACCGGGATATTGCCTGTCAGTCTAATGGTAAGAATCTTTGTTTTCTTGACGTTGAGATGCAGTCCATATTGAAGGCTGCTTTGCTTAATCCTCTGCAACAAGTGCTTCAAATCCTCCTCACTTTCATCAAGTCAAGTAGGTTGTGTCATCTACATAATCCAGGTTATAGCTAAGTCTTCCTCTGATCCTGATGCCACATTCCTCTTCATAGAGTCCAGCTTCTCCAATTATTTGCTCAGCATATAGATTGAATAGTTATATAGAGAGAATACAATGCTGACACACTCCCTTCTTAATTTTAAACCATGCAAGGTTCCCCTTCTCTGTTCACACAGCAGCCTTCTAGTCCATGTAAAGGTTTTGCATGAGCACAGTTAAATGTTCTGGGATTCCTGTTCCTCTGGACGTCAGCCACAACTTGTAGTGATCCACATAGCCAAAAATGCCTTTGCATGGTCAATAAAGCACAGATAGACATTCTTCTGGTGTTCTCTGCTTTGAACCAGGATCCATCTGACATCAGCAGTGATATTCATGGTGCCACGGCCTCTTCTAAATCCTACTTGAACTTCTTGAAGTTTCCAGTTTTCCATCTAGGTACCTACATTTCCTTATCTTATTGCAGTAGCTAGGACATCTAATATAACATTGACTAGAAGTGGTAAGAGCAGACTTGTCTTCTCAATTCCAAGAGGAAACTTTTACTCTTTCTCCATTACACAAGCTTTTGGCTTGTCTGCCCTCTCTGTCACCTTGAGGCACTTCTGCTCCATTCTCATCTCGAGGGCTTTCATCTAGAAAGAGTGTTAGATTTATTTAGTTTCTTCTGCATCCAGAGAGATAATCATGTGTTTTTTTTCCTTTATTTTGTTGATGTCATGTATTATTTACTGTTTTTCTAAATAGTTTCATGATGTCATGATCTTTTAAAAGCTCCTGATGTTTTTCTCAGTTATCCTTACAAGTATTCTAAATGGACTTTTTTTCAATTAGAGTGATCCTTTAGTCCAACTAATCCTTATCTTCATCTTAAAGTTTTTCTTGTTTTAGGCATTACCTAGGACTTTAATACGCTGGGTTGTGGCAGTGACTGTCATGCTTGACTGCTACCCGAAAGTCTGGTGGCTTTGAGTCTGCCTGGTGGGCCTCAGAAGAAGGCCTGGTGTTCTGCTCTTGACAGAACAGCCACCAAAGCCTGGGGCACAGATCCACTGTGACCACAGGGCTCACTGTCTATAGCTCAGCAGTGGGTGTAATAGAAGTGACACGTGGGCCTTGAAGGAAGCTGCCATCAGTGTGGCTTAACCATGACTGCTGGAGAATGGGGCGATGAGATGAGAAAGGTCCAGCACAGACCCCTTTTCTCAGAGGCGCCCATTGAGTCTCTTCAGCACGGTGATGCTCATGGCTGACACTTGGTTGTGGGATTTCTCACCAGCACGTGCCAGGTGGCATTTTCAGGGGTGCCATCCTGTCTCCTTCCTCAGACGTGTCTGCCTTTGAGCATTTCCTGCTCAGGGTGCAGGTAGCGGAGATGGCATCTGCATCTCTCCCCCTCTGAGGTGGGTGTGTGGCAGGCACACAGCCTGGTATACTGACTGTGTGACGTGCTGGACTTCCAGCCAGAAGGTGCCTGAGTTCCCATAGCTCTGCACTATTCCCTGTCTGCCAATGGGCCACAGCGTCTGCAGTGCTCAGCTCACCTTGGTGGACTTTCAGCCAGAAGGTGCCTCGGTTCCCGTAGCTCAGCACCATGCACTGCCCACCAATGGGCAGCAGTGTCTGCGGTGCTCAGCTGACCGTGAAAGCAGAAGGCACTGCGCTTAAAAGTCTCTTCATCCTGTCATTTTGTCTTCTTGTATTTTCTCTTTTTGCTTTTAGACCAAGAGCAGTGATGACCTCTTAGCTGGAATGGCTGGAGGGGCAGCAGTGAGTAATGGTGTGAAAGGGAAGAAGACGCCCTGCTCATCCGCCACCATGCTTGCACCCGCCCCCACCATGAGCACCATGGAAAGCAAAGTCAAGCTCGGCACAGGTACCCAGTGACTGTTCACTGCCCAGGGGCACACACACTGGTGTCCAGGAGGGGCCACCTGATGCTGGGAAACCCTGCGTCTGCAGAAGACATCATAGCAGCATCCAGCCCTGGGGTCCACTCCGGCTTCAGCTCTGGTTCCTACACTCTTTCCTCTGGTCTCCTTTCCAAACTGTGTCCTTTTTCTTAGAAAGACAAGGTGTCCTTACAAACATCATCCTATTCCAATTTCCAGGCCTTCCTAATCCCTTTGATCATAAATTACTTCAGTCTTTTTAACTTTACATTGGTCTTGTTAAGAGTCAGGATCCACACGAGGTCCATGGGTCTTTTTAAACTCTTGGGCATTTTTTCCTTTTGAATTTGATTTGTATTTTTCCCCTTGTATTTACTTTTTCCCCTTGATTTTTCTCCCCTTTTTATTGTGATTGGAGTTTTCAAAGCAAAATGGCTTTCCCTTTGACTTGATACATACTGTGTTTATGACCATAATGCAGGCCCCACCCTGCAGCCACAGTCTTCTCTCTTCCTCTCTGTAATTCTCACATCCTTTTACCCATTATCTCAACTTCCTAGCTTCTCAGCTTTGTCCCTGCATGCTGCCCCTGATCCCACGTGGTTGGTTATCCCAAGGCCCAAATGCCTCCCTGCTGCTGTTCTCCTTGAGGCCTCTTGGTTGCTGGGAAGACAGGTCACAGGAGAGGGTTTTGTTGTAAGTTCTAGGGATGACTAATGGCCAGAGTCCTGAGGGTGTCCAGGGTCTTCTGCTGTGGTCCCTTTTAGCTTGGTGGACAGTGCTAGCTGAGCACTGTTCCCTCTGGTCTCAGGGTGTGGAGGCTGAAGCTCACATGGCCTCTTGATCTTTTGGTCTCATCATTGCAACTTGTCTTTGTCCAGGACAGGGAGGGATCAGTAGTTGCACTTAGATGATAGCTTGCAAGCTTTCAAAGGCCATGTCACAATTCACCGAAGTTGCATGAAAGATGTTGATGGGCAGTGAGTTTTGAGCCATATGGGAGCTTGGGCTACTGAAACCCTCTTTATTCACAGCTAAGAAACTGCGCTGAAGTCCAAAGGCACACAGTTCGAATCCACAAGCTGCTCTGAAAGAGGATAAGCAGTCTCCTCCCATGTGATTTACTCTCTCTGCAAACCCTCTGGAGGGTCAGATGTGGCTAGTTCCATTTCTGTGGAACACGACAGTTAACAACAGTAGCTAACCATCTTAGGCATGTCTTTGTGTTTTTGTTTGACGCTGGAATGTCAAGATTGGTGAAGTGTCTTTTCATGTCCTCTGCCATTTCATAGTTGAATTGTCTTTCTTGTTCACATTTTCTAGATGTTTCTGAGGTCACTGCTTTGTCACATGTATCAGTGGCCAGTACTATTTCCCTTGTCTTTGGGTTCTTCATTCACTCTTTTGGGGAAGTCTTCTGATGCACATACAGATTTAATTTTTAGAAAGTCCCATCATCTACTTTATGCCCTCCTGGTTATGCATTTTTGGTTATGTTTGCACATTTTTGTCCCTTGGAGCTACTGGTGAATTCAAACTGCCAGGGAGGTGCAGTCTTCAGGTTGGGGCGCAGCTCCCACAGACTTTCTGCATAACTCCCCAGTACTCCTCCTCCTATAGCCACACACATTTTGGTTGTTTTTGCTATTGTTTCAAAATTAACATGTTGCAGCAAATGATGGTAATACATTTAAAAAAATGTTTCTAAGCACGGTCGTCAATTTAAAAGTTTGCGGCAACGTGTTAAATGTGTCATGGCAATGACCAACAGGATATTTTTTCTTATTTAATTTTGAGTGACATTGTTTACCTTTAAAAGCATTCCCATCACTAAAAATAGCAAGTGTATACTCACTAGGAGTGAATATTCCCACCTGTCCCCAGGAACCATCAGTTCACAGTAGTGTCAGTTTCTCTACTTGTTCATGTCATTTGACAAATATGACAACATACATACACTGTGCATTTTCTCATGACTGTTTATTTACATCAGTGTAATGCCCTACACATAGGGTATCACATTGACTACATCTGTGGAATGAATTACTGGAGAAGCTCAATATCAACAGTCAGAACCAGGGCAGGGGAGAATGAGAACCAAAATACGATCTTTATTCTATTCCATCAGAATTTTAAAAACATTTTAAGAATAAATTTGAGGCACTGAACACTAGTAATTGAAGACCAGATGATTTGTGGGTTGACTGAAATGGATTTGGAAGAGACTCTGAAAATTGCACTTGAGCATCGAGAAGCCAAAACAAAGGAAAACTATGTCCAAGTAAAAGAGCTCAACAGAATATTTCAAAGGGCAGCTTGAGAATCAAAGCAAAGTATTACAATAGAATGTGCAGAGAACTGAAATTGGAGAACAAAAAGGGAAGAAATTGCTCTGCATTTCTCAAGCTGAGAAAAAAAAATTAAGCTTCGAGTCTCAATAGTGAAGGATGCTATGGGCAATATATTGAATGACCCAGAAAGCATCAGAACATGATGAAATGTTAGGAAGTACCATATGAACAAGAGCCAGTGTTAATGAAGAAAGAGGATGAAGCTGCGCTGAAGGCTTTGGCAAAAAATAAGCCCCCAGCAATCGATGGATTATCTGTTGACATGTTTTAGCTAACAGAGAGAGTGCCCTCGATGTGCTCATCAGTCTGTGCCAGGAAATTTGGAGGACAGCTGTCTGGCCAAGTGATTCGAAGAGATCCATATTTGTTCCCATTGCCAAGAATTGTGATCTGACAAATGTGAAAATTATGGAACAGTATCATTAATACCACATACAAGCAAAATACCGCTGGAGATCATTCAAAAATTGCCAAAACAGCACAGGCCATCACACCAGAATTATCATTGCTGATATCAGATGGATCCTGGCTGAAAGTATAGAATACCAGAAGAATGTCCATTGACTGTGTGGATTATAACAAATTTAACATTGAGAAGAAAGGGAATCCCAGAGCAGTTAATTGTGTTCATGTAAAACCTATACCTACCTACTAGACCAAGTTGCTGTTGTGTATATAGAGCAAGAGAACACTACATGGTTTAAAGTTAAGAAGGACATGCATCAGGGTTGTATTCTCTCTCTAGACCAGTTCAATCTGTATGCTGAGCAAATGATTCGAGAAGCTGCTCTCTGTGAAGAAGAATGTGGCCATGGGATTGGAGAAAGACTCAACAACAACCTGGATTATGTAGATGACACGACCTGCTTGGCTTACTGAAAGTGAAGAGGACTTGAAGTACTTGCTCAACATCAAGAGAACAAAAATTCTTGCCAGTAGACCCATAAACAACATCAAGATAGATTAAAAAAGATTGATGTCGTCACCAATTTCATCTTACTTGGATTCACCATCAGCATCCTTGGTACCAGCAGTCATGAGATTAGGGACCTCTTCAGGTCATTGAGCAGTGGTGTCAGTTTGAGGACTAAGGTGTGCCTGATTCAGGCCATGATCTTTGCGATCACTTGCTATACATCTGAGAGCTGGACAGCCAATCAGGATTACAGAAGAATTGATGCCTTTGAGGTGTGATGTTAGAGAAGTGTACTGAGTATCCCATGGACTTCCAGAAGAACAAACAAACATGTTTTACAGAAGATACAGGCAGAGTGCTTTTTGGAGGCAAAGGTGACAAACTTTGAAAGATCACCTACTTCAGGCATTTTGCTTGAAGGACATAAGGCTTGGAAAGGTGGAGGGTTGGCAAAATGGAGGAAGACCTTCAATAAGATGGATTGACACAGTGACAGCAGCAGTGGGTTCTGATGTGTCAGTCAGTGTGAGGATGGCACAGGATAGGACAGGTTTCAGATCTGTTGTTCATAGGGTCACAAAATCAATCGTACTTAACTTGACAGCACCTAACAACAGCAGCAATACTCTTCACATGCATCCATCCATGGCTTGGAGACTCAATTCTCTTCATTGCTGAGTGGTGTCCATTGTGCTTGTGTGCCACGTTGTGCTGACCTGTTTGAGCCTTTTTTTTATTATTATTATTAAATTTTATTAGTTTTAGTGAACATTTACAGAGATTTGGGGTTTTCATTCATTCATTGTTGCACTGTTTTCTCTACCCTCCTCCCCAGTTCATTCTTCTTCACCCGAATGTCTGTTTTAATTGTCCAATTGCCACAGTGCTTGTTGAAGCCAGTTCTGTTTAATCTCCTTTGTCAGTGTGTCCTTTGCCATTCCCTGTCTCTCCTCCCTGAGAGAGACTTCACCCTGATTCATAAGGAAAAGGGGATGGCATATTCTCTTAGCTACTTCCTGCTGAAAAGGGACACTGTAGGTTTCAGGGTGAAGATCTTCTCTCACTACTCTAAAGGGCCCCTTTGGCAGTAGGAAACACATAGACTATTATGGAGATTGATTTTGGAATTTAGATTCACTTTTTATCAATTGTGCTTAGCCGTACATGTTCATATCCTTGAAGATGTATCATGGAAGTGTTGCAGCATAGAAGATACAAATTTAACTAACAAGTTAAAAGTACATGAGTCAAAAATTAAAAAGCAATAATATTCCGAGTAGAGGTTCTAATAGTGGCACAAATCAAGTTACAGAGGGAAGGTGGTTCTTACAATAAAAGGTCTATAGACTAGCACTTTGTCTGTTATAGTGTACAGGTTAGGAACCACAAGATGTAGAGGCTCAGCTATGTCATTTATGGTTCTTAAGTCCTGGAGGAAATTCCATCTACCATTGGGTTGTTTTACAACTTGGAAGTTCACATGCAACGTAGAGGTAAAGTAAGGAACTGCTTATGAGGTGTTCCGTCCATTCCAACAACTAAGAAATAGTGAGAAGAGTTGGGACCTCAGAAGGTTTTTTGGACCAATTAGTAGGCTCTGTGTCCAGGAGAAAATGAATATACTTACCAGTAACGTTAATGCTCACCCACAGCTCTTCTGGGAGGGTCTAAATCGTTGAAGCGTCCTCCTTTGTTTCCAGCTGGGAGCTGGGGCCTGTCAGTCCTGTCAGCCACGAGGACCTGATGTGGGCCACCTTGGCCAGGTGTCCTTCAGAGCCACACTTACAGCAAGTGAGTAGGAGCTTCCTCTCTACTCCCTTGCCTATCTGTGGCTCTCGTCTGTGACACTGTCTACTGAAGTGGCCCAGCTTTCCACAGTGAAAGCAATTCTGACCTCCTTTATTACCTTTGGGTGGCATTGTATAGGAGTAAGACTTCCTTTTCCTGACACAGGCCCTAAACTGGCAGCAATAGCTGCTCCAATAATTTTGGCTGTTCTCTGGTCTTTTCTCTTCCCTCTAGATCCCAGTTGTTAAAAGAGGGAAAAATTTAAGCAAATGTATAACAAATAAGTTTGAACATTATAATCTTTTAAGCTTAAGGCTAGAAGTATTAACAATATCATCATTTCCAATCCAGAGATACATGATCCAATGCAGTACCTATTTTCCATAAACGGTTTTGGTAAGAGGAATGTTGTAAATGTGGATACATTTCCACTATTCCTCCTCCATGCCACGATATAGTATTATTAGCTTGAGCAGTTATAAATCCATTGCCATCCTTACTCTAACTTAATTCTTTTTTTTTTAATTTAAATTTGTTATTAATTTCAGTGAAAATTTACAGAGGCTTTGGATTTCTATTCATTCATTGTTGTGACCTGTTTGATCCTTAATGTGCAATCACACTGTTCCCATTCACTTGGCTGCTGTGAATGCTGCAGCGGTTAACCCAGATGTGTGTATGTCTGTCTCTATCACTTTTCCTAGACTCCTAACTTGCTGTCCTCTGGGTAGACTTGTAGACCATTTGACAACTTTACCTCCAGATTTTTGAGGGACCACCACGCTGGTTTTCACAGTGGCTAGACGGTTTTGGTTCCCATCAGCAGTGGATGGGGTTCTGATAGTTCCATCCATAGAATGTCATGATCCAGCTCAGGACTGTGACAAGGGCGTGTATGTCCAGGTCTGGAAAGTGAATGCTGTTTGTGAGTGTTGTTAGGTGCCCTGTAGTTGATGGTGACCTCCAGAGACAGACTGTAACTTCCCCGCAGGGTATTCTGGGCTTACAGTGTTTGCAGAAGCAAATGACCAGATCTCAGTCAGTTCTACCGTGGAGAAGCTGGGGTGTTTGAACCACCAACCCTCCAGTTAGCCTCTGAACGCTAAGCCATCAAGTGCTCTTACTTTGTGTGCAGTGAGTGTGACGTGGTAAGCAGTTCTTGTTTATGTGGTTAGGTCTCTCTGTCCAGGGCACCCCCTGATCTGAGAACTCCTGCCTTTGGTCCTCTGTTGTGCTCCCTTTGTGCCCACCCACTGTCCCTTCCTCCACCATTGTCTGTCCCTGAACTGGGCCTGCCTGACCCCGATCCTGCGCCATCCCCATCCAGTTTGCTCTGGAAACCCTTGCCTCAGCCACCCGTTCAAACCCAAGCTTTAGGCTTTCACTTAACATGTAGAACCTTTTCAAAAGTGTAACATCTTCATTGAAATATAATTTGGAGTTTCTAAAACTTAGTTTTTACAAGTGTGACCTTTTTCACTGATAATTAAAAGTAGACTGTTCTTATGTTTTTGAGGAAACCAGGTTCTCAGGTAACCAAGAAGAATGTAACTTCTTTTAGTGTATAGTCCTGGGCCTGATCCTTCTAGACTACCTTGTTAACTAAGATGAATGCAGAGTCCTCAGCATGGAGTCCCAGGCCTCATCCCACTAGACCACTGTGTTACTGAAGGTGAATGTGGAGCCTCAGTGAGCGTACAGTCCTGCTAGACCACCATGTGAACTAAGATGAATATGGGGCCTCAGTTAGCATGTAGTCCTGGTAGTCCACCGTGTTAACTAAGATGAATGCGGGGGCCTCAGTTAACATGTAGTCCTGGTAGACCACTGTATGAACTAAGATGAATGTGGGGTCTCAGCGTGTCGTCCTGGGCCTCCTCCTGCTAGATCACCATCCTAACTGTGTGCCTTTTGCTGTTCTGCTTTGCCCTGAACCTCTTCCCTCTAACCTACAGGAACCAGCTCCTCTGCCAAGCGGAGCACATCCACAGGAAACAAAGAATCCAGCTCCACAAGGGAGAGACTGCGTGAACGCACCCGAATCCCCCAGAGCAAAAAACTCCCTGCCGCAACCCAGGGTGCCCATGACGTGGGACTGGCCAAGCGCCCCCGGAGCCGCACGGCTGCAGAGTGCGACGTCCGCATGAGCAAGTCCAAGTCCGACAACCAGATCAGTGACAGAGCTGCTCTGGAGGCCAAGGTGAAGGACCTGCTTGCGCTGGCTAAGACCAAGGACGTGGAGATCTTGCACCTGAGGAATGAGCTCCGAGACATGCGAGCTCATCTGGGTCTTGGCGAGGACGACCCCTCAGAGGGTGATGACAAGTCCGAGAAGGAGGCCGTGGCTACCCACCCACCCACCGATGTGGAGTCCACATTGCTGCGTCTACAGGAACAGAACGCCGCCATCCGGGAGGAGCTCAACCAGCTCAAGAATGAGAACCGGATGCTCAAGGACAGGCTGAACGCGCTGGGCTTCTCCCTGGAGCAGCGGCTTGACAGCTCTGAGAAACTCTTTGGCTACCAGTCCCTGAGCCCTGAGACCACTCCCGGGAACCAGAGCGACGGTGGGGGGACCCTGACCTCGTCTGTGGAGGGCTCCACCCCCGGCTCCGTGGAGGACCTGCTGAGCCAGGATGAGAGCACACTCATGGAGCACCAGCACAGCAACTCGCTGGACAACCTGGACAGTGAGTGCAGCGAGGTCTACCAGCCGCTGACCTCGAGTGACGACGCCCTGGATGCCCCATCGTCCTCTGAGTCAGAGGGCGCCCCGAGCATTGAGCGCTCTCGCAAGGGCAGCAGTGGCAACGCCAGCGAGGTGTCGGTGGCCTGCCTGACAGAGCGCATCCACCAGATGGAGGAGAACCAGCACAGCACGAGCGAGGAGCTGCAGGCCACGCTGCAGGAGCTGGCCGACCTGCAGCAGATCACCCAGGAGCTCAACAGCGAGAATGAGCGGCTGGGCGAGGAGAAGGTCATCCTCATGGAGTCGCTGTGCCAGCAGAGCGACAAGCTGGAGCACTTGAGCCGCCAGGTGGAGTACTTCCGCTCGCTCCTGGATGAGCACCACCTCGCCTACGCCGTGGAGGAGGATGTCAAGAGCGGCCGCTACCTGGAGCTGGAGCAGCGCTATGTGGACCTAGCTGAGAATGCCCGTTTTGAGCGTGAGCAGCTACTGGGCGTACAGCAGCACCTGAGCAACACGCTGAAGATGGCCGAGCAGGACAACAAGGAGGCCCAGGAGATGATTGGGGCCCTGAAGGAGCGTAACCACCACATGGAGCGGCTGATCGAGGCCGAGCAGAAGGGCAAGGCTGCCTTGGCCACCACACTGGAAGAGTATAAGGCCACCGTGGCCAGCGACCAGATGGAGATGAACCGCCTCAAGGCCCAGCTGGAGAACGAGAAGCAGAAGGTGGCAGAGCTGTACTCCATCCACAACTCCGGGGACAAATCAGACATCCAGGACCTCCTAGAGAGCGTGCGGCTGGACAAGGAGAAGGCAGAGGCCCTGGCTGGCAGCCTGCAGGAGGACCTGGCTCACACGAGGAATGAGGCCAACCGCCTGCAGGACACCATTGCCAAGGTACACTGAGGGCCAGAAGGGCTGTCACTTATGGTAACATCACTGTTGTTTTCACTGCTGTTTCTGGTCTGTGAGAAGATGAGGCTGGAGTTACCATCGCCATGGACATGTGCCCCTGGCCCTGGGAGTAGACCAAAGATTTTCTGTCTTGGTCCTCAGTGCCTTCTGGTCCAGGCCTCCAGGCCAGAGAGTCAGCACAGTGTGTGCCTCCTCATGTTGCCCCTAATGCTTGTCACAGTGGTAGTTTTTCACGTTGGGTTCTGTCATGAGTGACCATCATTTTTGGCATTTCCAGGCTCCTGTTGATGGGAGCATGTCCTCAGTCCTGATGGAGGTCCAGTCCGTGTCACACACTCCGCATCCCTGACAGGACCCTGAGCTGCATGCCAGGGCTCTGTGCCCATGTCCACATGATTTACCAATGCTACTGGTCACCTTGTAGTTATTGCTGTTTGGTGCAGTGGTATAGAGTGAGTCCTCTTGGTGTCTCTATGACTAAATTGGAATAAACTAGACCTTAATTTTTTTTTTTTAGTAATTAGAGATTCTGTTTATTGTGCTTCACTTGGAAGACAGGCTTGTGTGTCTTCTGTCTGTCTTGTCTTGGGGGGGTGGACACTATGAACTAATACTTGGACAAAGGAAGTATTTGAGAACTTGTTTGGTTTCATTTCTAATTTAATGTTGAGACAGCCACAACTCAGATGTCTTTTGTAGGTGAGCATGTTAGTCATTAACTACAGTGCATGCTTTCAGCCCAAACTCTGGAGAAGGGAAAAATTTCCAGAATTTGCTCATGAAGTCATCTCATGAATTTCACTTGTAGGTCAGTGGAGTTTGTGATGCAATGGCATTTGGTATGTTGGGTTGCGGTCTGAAGTCCTAAGTTAGAGAGATACAGAGCTTTTTCACAGCTCCTTACAGCTAATCCTGGCTGGTTCAGCTTCTGCGTAGTCACTCACACTTAGCCGTTGTCTGACAAAGTGTGCGTTCCAGCCAGGTTTGGTTGCAGGATTGGTTTCACTTCTCTAACAGACCTGTCCATGTTCTGTAGGTGGAAGATGAGTATCGGGCCTTCCAAGAAGAGGCTAAGAAGCAGATGGAGGACCTGAACCTGACCTTGGAGAAGTTACGAGCAGAGCTGGAGGAGAAGGAGACTGAGAGGAGTGACATGAAGGAAACCATCTTTGAGCTCGAGGACGAGGTGGAACAGCACCGGGCTGTGAAGCTGCATGACAACCTCATCATTTCTGACCTCGAGAGTGAGTGCTGGCACTGTCTCCTTCCTTCTGTCCAAGCAGGTTGCCTGAAGGAAATGTCTTCATCACAGGAGGGGAATCCCATACAGGCACGCAGCCAGCTGGCCGAGGCATGCGTCTAGTTCATGTGTCTGTCCTGTGGCTGGGACTGTGGTGTCCTAATCCTGGGGCAGAACTGCAGTTAGGAAAAGCACTCTGTGCCAGCCATCTGGGACACATGTAATGCCCTTGGTGCTGAAGGTGCTCCCCCGGTGCCCGCAGTGCCTCCTTAGTGCACCCCCTTCACTCCCCTGGCACTTCTGTGACATGCTCACTGCTCCCTTGGTGCTCTTAGTACTCCCTCAGCAATTCCTCAGTACTCTGCTCCCTTGGTGCTCCCTTGGTGCTCTCCATGCTCCCTTAGTGCTCCCTTGGTGCTCTTGGCACTGTCCGTGCTCTCACTATTCACTCTGTGCTCTGTGCTCCCTCAGTACTTCCTCAATGCTCCCTTGGTGCTGTGTTCCCTTGGTGTTCTCTGTGCTCCTTTGGCACTCTTTGTGCTTCCTGAGCGCTCTCCATGCTCCCTTGGCACCCCCTCAGTGTTCTTTGTGCTCCCTTGGTGCTCTTGGTACTCTTCACACTCCCTCAGCTCTCTGCATGCGCCCTCTGTGCTCCTTTGGTGTGCCCTCAGTGCTCTCTATGCTCCTGTGGTGCTACTCCATACTCCCTTGGGATTTTTCTTGCTTCCTCGGTGCTCCCTCAGTGCTCTTTATGCTCTCCATGCCTCTTCAGTGCTCTCCATGCTCCCTCAGAGCTCTCTGTGCACCCCTGGCACTCTCCATGCTCCTTCAGCACTTCCTCAGTGCTGTCTGTGATCCTTTGGGGCTCTCTGTGCTCTCTATGATCTCCTGGCACTGTCCATGCTCCCTCGGTGTTGCTTCAGTGCTCTTAGTACTCCATTAGCTCTCTTTGTGCTCCCTCAACATTGCCTCAGCTCTCTCCGTGCTTCCTCTGCACTTCCTCAGTGTGTTCTGTGCTCCCTCAGAGCACGCTCAGTGCTATTTGTGATTCCTCAGAGCTTTTTGTGCTCCCTGAGTGCTCTCAACACTCTGCTGCCTTAGCTCCCTCGTTGCCCTTTCAGTGCCGTTAGTGCTTCTTTGGCTTTCTTAGTGCTCCGTTGACACACTTATTGCTCCGTTGACACCTTCATTGCTTTCGTATTGCTCCCAGCCCTCTCCTGGGCTCTCAAGAACTTCTTGTCCTTATAACCATCAGCCATGTTGAGGCCCAGGTTCTGGCCCTGACCACCCTCCACACTAAAGCTCAGGCTTTGGCTTATTTGAGTTTTCTCTCCACCCTTGAATTTTTTGATCTGGTGGTGTTCAAATTCTAACCTTAGGGTTTTAAAATTTTATTTTGTTTTACATTTTCAAGAAATGTAGGGTTTTGGTTTGTTTGATTGTACTTGTGTGTTTTTTATGAAAACATAGCTAGTGCATTCTTCCAGCTGACACTTTGTGTGTGGTCCTCAATGGCGCTGGCTGAGTCCTCCTTGTGTTCAGCTTCTCCCATTGGTGTTCTTGCCTTCTCCTTTCCGGCTCTGCACCCCGGCTGTAGAAAAAATATTGTGTAGTTGGTCTCATAGAGAAAATTTCTTTTAAATGTACTTCTCAGTGGTGTGTTGTATTTTAAAAAAGCTTAATGAGTGAGTGATTAAATTCAAAGCTGACTTTTGGGGTGAGTTTTGCTTTCAGGGCTCAGGGTGCCCCAGGACAGTGTTCTTGGAAATCCCGGTAAAAGGGACCCACATTCTCTGAACACTAAAGGGTGTGCACCAACAGTGTTTGGAGGATTCCTCCCCTGTCAGAGGCCCAGAATGCTTAAGCATTTTAAGTTCTTTTTACACTAAAAAAACCTCAGAAGGAACTTTAAAAAGCTTTTATTCTGTAATTAATTTGGACTTGCAAAAATAGTACAAGAATTGGTAGACATTTTGATAAGGAGTGGGATATTTGTGCTGTCTTAAATGTCTTTTCCCAGATGACTGATTAGTTAGTTGCACGTGAGGTGAAACAGCAACTCGGCAGTGGGGAAGCCAGGCCAGCTCTGACTGACCACAGAGGGACAGCCAGGCCGTTGTCCGGCTAGAATGGAACCAGAGTTTAATCACAGAGAGAAATCCAATAAGAGATGCCTGTTCTGCCTTAGAAGATCAGGTGTAGGCATGCACATGTGTTAGAAATACCAAGCTCCCTGTTAACACAAGATCAGGACTCGTGCCAGTTGAACGTGACATTTGTGTCTGGACTGAGCCTGGCACTGCAGGGAGGCACTGTGGATTTGCAAGAAAGCAGGCAAATGGATGGTAGATTAGATAAAGAATCACATCAGGGTGCGTTTGTGAACTTGACAGCAGTACTGTGCTCACACAAGAGCCATTAGTATTCTTAGGGACCACGGGCTAATCCATACCCTCAGACAGACGAGAAGAAAAATGATGTCTGGCCAGCCAGGGCCTGCGAGCTCTGCTGGGTAGTCCATAGGGACATGTGCTGTTAACCCAAAGTTGTTAACCTTGCTGGTGGTTCACATCTACCAGCAGCTCCCAGGACAGATGGGAAGCCTTCTCCCATGCAGTGTATAGCCTCTGGGGACCGACTCGGACTTTGGAGCTAGAGACAGTGATAAACTGTCAAGATAGGCTGACCTGAATAAAAAAAAATAAATGAATAATTATGTTAACTTTTTGCTAAATTTAAAATGATTTCCAGTTAAAATTCTTCGTGTCCTTCATCCAAGAAATTGGGTTATCCCATCTTTATAAAATGAAATGACCCTTCTGTCTCTTCTGGGAAAGCCTGGTGAAACAGAAACTCCAACTTTTTGACAATATATGGCTGACATTGAGAAGAAAGGGAGACTCAGAACACTTAATTTGGCTCATGCAAACCTGCACATAGACTGAGAAGCTTTTGTCCAACACAGAGCAAGGGAACACTGCAGGATTTAAAATCAGGAAAGGTATGCCCCGGGCCTGGAGCCTTTCTCCATATCTATTCAATGCGAACCAATCATTCAAGCAGCTGGACTGTAAGAAGAATGTGGCTTCAAGATTGGAGGAAGACTCATAAACAACCTGCATTATTCAGAAGGCACAACCTTGCTTGCTCAAAATGAGGAAGACTTGAAGCACTTGCTACAGAAGATCAAAGACTACAGCTTTAAATGTGGATTACATCTTAACATCAAGAAAACAACAAGTCCTCATTACTAGACCAATAGGTAGCATCATGATAGATGGAGGAAGGATTGAAGTTGTCAGTGATTTCATCTTATTTGGATTGATAGTCAACACTGATGATAGCAGCAGACAAGAAATCAGAAGACAGTACTGCATTGGGGAGATCTATCTAAAGAGCAGAGATGTCTGCTTGAAGACAAAGCTGCACCTGATGCAAGCCATGACATTTTCAGTTGCTTCTTATGCGTCTGAAAGTGGGACAAAGAAAAAGGGAGACTGAAGAATAGACACTTTTGAATTGTGTTGGGGAAGAATATTGAATATTCCATGGACTGCCAAAAGAAGAAAAACCAAATCTATTTTGAAGTAATTGCAACCTGGGTTATCCTTAGAGATAAGGATGGTGAAATATCATCCCACGTATTTTGGGCATGCTGTCAGTAAAGGTTATTTCTTGGAAAGGGAAATCACGCTTGGAAAGATAAAAGATGAGAGAAAGAGCAGAAGACCCTCAACGAGGTGGATCGACACGGTGACTGTAACAGTGAGCTCGAGTGTGTCAGAGAGAATGACGGCACAGGCCAGATTGGTTGTTCATAGGGTCACGTGCAGTCAGCTTGATGGTCTCAGCCAGTGAGGACCCTGTGGACGAGGTCTGCTCTGACAAGCGTGGCCATCATGGACGGATTCCATGCGGGCACAGCTGGGTTGCCAACAGTAGCAGGAGCTGTGACTGTGAAAGGGAGACACCTTGTGGTGACTGAGCTGGTATCTGGAAAGCTGTTACATGACTGAGTTCTGGCCAAAATCCTACAAATTATTGCCAAGATGAAAATTATGTTCACATCATGTAGGTTTTAATTACAAAATGGATGAAATAATGAATAATTATCCTTTTAGCCATATGGTTCCTCTTTATAATTTTTTTAAAAGGAAATATGAAATATCAAGAAATAGTACAGTTTGATGGGGGGGTGAGGGAAATTGGAAGAATCTGTTCTGAAAAACAGTGACTAGTATAATAATAAAAAAATTAAAGAAAAAAAAATAGTGAACGGATAATGTGAATATTGCCCTATTAGGTACCATTGATCTTGTCCAAGTCAGAACCCCTGCACCACAGTGAATCCCCGCTCATCTGGGAACCACCATGGCTGCTGTGTGATCCACTTTCCCTAAACCACGTTCCTTCCTGGGCCCTCCCAACAACATGTCCCCTGTGTGAGATGCAGCCTCTCATGAACAGTGCACATACAGTTTTCCAGACAGCTTGCTAGCTCTTTTGGCCGTCTGTGATAAATTTCATGTTCTTCGTCAACACCACAGTTCACAGGCAGCTGGTTGTTTTTTGTTTTTGTTTTTTTGTCTTCTTATTTTGTTGGATAACTTTGTCGTGTGAATGAAGCAATTAAAAATGCCATGATTTGAGTACGGAGCACCTTACTCTTTAATTGTCATCCTTGCTCTTTTGCATGTTAACAAGAACTTTGACAACAGATTGGCCCTGTACAGGATGTCGTCTGATTTCTTGACTGCTGCTTCCATAAATGTCTAGTGGGGTCCTAGTGAAATGAAATCTTTGGTCGCTTCAGTCTTTCTCCATGTCTCACATTGTGGGCCATTGGTCAAGTGGTCAGAGTTGTCTTTAAGTATCATCAGTACAGGCCTCCAGTCTTGTTGGTTTTCTGCAGACATTTCTGGACTTCCTCACATCCTGGATTGTTCATTGTTGACATTGTGCAGTATTTATCTTGTGTGCACAGTAGGTGTCATAGCACAACTCCTCCATGTTTTAGTACACACCTTCTAAAGAATCTCCGTACAAGCAGCAAATGCAAATGGGGGTGGCTGAGTCTGACCTCTGCTGACTCCACAGCTGGGAACTGTCCCCATCAACAACATCCACAGTAGCAACTGATAGCTACAAGGTCAGACGTGGTCTCCCATGCTCCTGCACCCATAGCCACCAATTCTAACACCAGTTTTACTTGTAACTAGCTGTCTCTGAAATTCTGCGGAACCATACTCACAATTATGTGGTCTGATTGTGGGGTTTATTAGAGAAGTCAGTGGGCCACAACTCAGGATGGAAACAAGCCGCAGTGAACAACCCATAACCAAATAGTCCCTCAGTCCACACAGTGTTAACAAACTATACAGAAAGGCAACACTGTACAATGACCATACAGCCCCTCAGACCTCCAGCAAGCTTGGGTGAACGTCCCATGGAGCAATAGTCCCAAGTCAGATACATACAGATAAACTTGCAGCAGTCCCATATCAGACCAAATCTCAGCGCTTCAGTCCAAACGACAACTGCTCATCCTCCAGTGACCTTGGGCTAAGTCAGCAAATCCTGCTGCTCCCATGTGATCTTTCCCTGCTGAGGTTGCATTGCTCTTAGGTAGCTCCCGGGCTGAGGCTCATGTAGCTGTTGATGCTGTGGGAGGACCAGGTCAGGCAACTCTTCTAAGTTCTCAGTCCTCCCCATGTTTACTGTTCACTCTGTCCTTGTTGATGTCCTGTCCTGGTCTGTGATCCGTGTTCTAGGTGCTGAATCTTCCCCATGTTACTGTTCACTCTGTCCTGTACATGTCCTGTCCTCCGGATCTTGTGATCCATGTTCCAAGTGCTGACTCCTCCCAGTGTTACTGTTTGTTCAGTCAGTCCTGGTTCATGTCCTGTCCTCCTGATGCTGTGATATGTATTCTAATGACTGACTCCCCCACCCCCAAGTGTTGTCATCCTGTTTGATTCTGTTGAAAGTTATGTAACAGGGATGAGTCACATGAAGGATGAGAGGGCAGTCTGTGGCCCTACCCTTTGCTCACCTCTTCCATCAGTCCAGAGCGCCTGGTCGTCATTGTGATTATTAGTGTTGTTTTTCTGTCCCTGACCTCCCTGTGGTCCTTGCAGAGTGGTAGCTGGGTGCCATCTGGTCCTCCCTTTCTAGGGTCATGATGTCGTGTTGAATGGTGCTTGAGTGTGTGGACTCATTGTTTTCACTTGTCTTTATTTTCTGCACTCTGTTCCCCAGACAGGGCCTTGCACCTTGGGCTGTTTCTGTTACAGGGAAGAGGGTGGACGTTGTCTCTGTGGACAGGTTGTGCCAGCTGGCCTTGGTGTCCCCATGGCTGTGGTGAGGCCCAAGTGGTGACTCTCTTCCTGACAGTGTTGGGACTGACGTCATATTACTGACGTAGCGCTCTGCCTCCTGGATCTATGTGCAGCACATAGAGAGGTTCATGCCAGCTGCTGTCAGCCCAGATGCATATGGTCCCTGCCAGTGTGTTGCCCATGTCCGTCTGTCCATCTGTCTGTGTGTCTAGGACAGTTCTGAAAAGAACATCATGCTCAGACCCAAATGCAGCCCACTGCCATTGGGTCAGATCCAGCTGGTGGTTGTGTGTACCCATCGGGCTTGGTGGTTGCAGTGCACCGTAGTAGCAGGAGCTTCTCTCAGGGAGCGTGGCCACTGGGTTAACTGTGTACTTTACAGTGGATGCTGCCTCCCACACTCCCAAACTTCACCAAAGGGAAGATACTGCAGTGAACCTGGGACTTCATTGATGGGAGAGGGTGTATGCTGTAAACCTGGGTGGGACTTCACTGATGGGAGAGGATGCTGCCATGAACCTGGGACATCACTGATGGGAGAGGATGTTGTCTTGAACCTGGAAAATCACTGATGAGAGACGATGAAACCTGGGACCTCACTGATGGGCAGACGCTTTAGTGAACCTGGAACATCACTGATGGGTGGATGCTTTAGTAAACCTGAGATTTCACTGATGGGAGAGGATGCTAATGTAAACCTGGGACTTCACTGATGGCTGGATGCTAAAATAAACCCAGACCTGTCATGATGGCTGCCTCATGTCTTGTGTGGTGCCCCAGGCTTATACTCATTGGTTATGGTCACCATAATCCACTGCCGCCTGGACAGAATTTCACAGAGCTTAAATCATCTGACCCGCTAACCTTTGAAAAGTGGACATAAGTCTGGAAGGATGTACCCCAAGTGTGAACAGTGGGGTCCTTGTCTCTTTGTTTCCTAACTTTATGACATCAAGTGTATGTGACCTCCAGACTCCAGAATAGGATTATGGATCTTCTTTAGGGAGGGGGGATGAAGGCTCGTGGGCTCCCCATCACCCTTTCCCCCAAGGAATTCCCAAACGTGATCCCAGCAGGAGGGCCTCCACTCCCCTTCTTTCGGAACACCCTGGTGGTCTGTGAATAGTACATGTTCAGGGGACACAGGCTGGCTGCCCTTTGGCCTTGTTTGCCCATGATGGTTTCCAGGATTCCGATGGGAAAGGTTGCTAGGAGCACTTGTTGTTTAGGTCCCCAAGTCCTGGGTGACCCTGGGCACCTGTCAGGGAACCTTCACCCACATGCTTGTGGGCCAGGGACAGGGCCAGCGCTCGTGCACCAGGAGTGCCCGGTCCCTCAGAATGAGAAGACCAGACCTCTGCTGGCATGATCACAGAGCCCAAGAACAATACCTCACCTGACTGCAGGGGGAGAGTAATGTGCAAGCAGTTGAGCCCTGCTGACCTCCTAACTGTGAGGTCAGTGGTCCCAGTATACCAGTGGCTCTGGGGGAGAAAATGGACAGTGCCCTCCTGTGAGCCACAGGGAGGATTCCCTGACTCAGCATCGAATAAAGTAGCAGCCCTGTCCTTGTTCTGTGCTTGGTGGAAGGTAGCATTTCCACTGAGCAGACAGCAGATGGCAGTGCCCACACTGTGAAAACAGAGGGGTGAGCACCCCAGCACAATCTGCCTGTGTGTGACCTCTCCTCAAACAACAGTTCTGACCATGGGAATGGATGGTGTGGACAGCAGTCATTCCACTGCTGACCGCTGGGTGATGTTGGACTGGACAGGAACCATTCTGTTGTACTTAGAGTTGCCATGAATCAGGGCCAAATCCACTCCAGCTATACTTATTTCTGCCAGAGGGCATGGTTACTCCATTTCAGTGCCTCCTGTGGGCCAGGCTGTGGCTGTGCAGACATGAGGCTGCATCCCCAGGCCCTGAACCCCCCACACCCTACCTAACCCCCGAGGGCCCCCTCCCCAAGGCTCAGATCACCCCAGACCCTGATACCCAAGGTGTCAGCAGAGATGAGTGTTTGTGTCTGTCTGTGTGTGTGAGAGAAAGAGAGTGAATGCGAGAGAGCGAGCTCACGTCCTGGGAGCGCACAGGGACCCTGTGGGTCTGTGGGCTGGGGCAGGAGAGTTGCGAGCTTTTTCTGGAGTGTGGGAACCTGGTGGGTGGTGCACAATGTGTTGGGCTGCCAGGCTTTAGGCTGGTGGTTCGGATCCACCTACCCTTCTTTACGGAGTAGAGGGGCTCTCTCCTCGGTGGTTTGCAGCCTCAGGTCCTGATGAGATTGCTCTGGGCTGGAATTGACTTGATGGCAGTGTTGGGCAAGGGAGTGACTGCTGTTTTACTATGGGTGGTGGGTTGTGGCCAGGGTATGGTGCCCCCACACATGCCTTTCAGAAAGGGGGAGGTGTTGCCCCCCCATGAGCTGGCTTTCCCATGTCAACCTGGATCCTGGGGGCCCGGCTTTTCTGTGTCTCCTTGTCCTGAAAGGAGAGTTCATGTGCAGGAGAAGTTGGAGGACCCATGGTGACACAGTGGTGAAATGCTCGAGTGCTGTCCAAAAGGCCTGGGGAGTGACCCCACCAGCTGCTCCTGGGCAGGCTGACCATCTGTCCCCTAGGCTGCTGGGGACACAAACGACTGGGAAGCAGTGGCTTTATTTTATAGACAAGTTCTTTATTTTGTAAAAAATACTGAAGAAACAAAATGTGTAAAATTGTGATAATTGTACTAATTTGCTGCATCTGTGGAATCCACTCCAGTGTGTAAATGGCGTTGGCATAAAGGTCTTGGGTTACAAACACCTGTGTTAATGGCTGAGTGGTGGGTGTTGGATGCCTTTGGGTCGAGTCTGACTCCACGCAGCCCTGTAGACCTTAGTAGCCCATTACTCTTGACAGGTTAGGCAGCAGTGTATGTGTTCCTAACAACTGGGTTTATTCACTTTAAAGCAGGTTTGATCTAGGATTGGCTACAACTCTTTCCTTACTTAGGGCTTTCTTCAGATGCGATGCTGAGTAATGACGGGAGCTAATCATCTCTTGTCTGTGAATGTCATTTGTGTGTCTGTCCTGGTACAGTGGTCCTTTTGAACACAGTTCAGCAGTTAATGTATCATCATCTGTGGTCTTTTCAGATACAGTCAAAAAGCTCCAGGATCAGAAGCACGACATGGAGAGAGAGATCAAGACGCTACACAGGAGACTGCGGGTAGGGCGCTGCTCGGATGTCCCCTAGAGCTGGGAGGGAGAGACTGTGCATAGGGTGCTGCTCAGGGTTCCCCCAGAGTCAAGAACAAGGGAGAGACTGCGGGTAGGGTGCTGCTTGGGGGTCCCTCAGAGCTGGGGGCAGACTGTGGGTAGGGCATTTCTTGAGGGTGTCCCAGAGTCAGCGGTTAGGGAAACTGTGCATAGGGATTGCTCAGGGGTCCCCCCAGAGCTGAAGGGCATGGGGAAGACTGAATATAGGGGGCTGCTTGGGGGTTCCTCAGAAGCGGGGGGTAAGGTGGGGTAAACTGTGGGTAGGGTGCTGCTTGGGAGTCTCCCAGAGCTGAGGGGGATGATGGAGAGTTTTGGGGTATGGGGCTACTCAGGGATCCCCAGAGCTGGGGAGAGACTGCGGGTAGGGCGCTGCTCAGGGGTGCCCCACAGCCAGTAGGCAAGGGCCAGCACACCTCCTCCCCACCCACAAGGTTCTGTTGGATGGCAGTTAACTGACATGATCCCGTGCTATGTCACTCATATTGGTTAGCCCTTGAAACAAGCATCTCTCTCGGTCTTGCCAGGGCAGTGCTGTCCAGGTGCTCACCATGGCTGGCTGGCTGGAGGCTGCTCCACTGTCCACATGCCCTCCAAAAAGGCCGCCACACGCTGCCCTCACCCCCTGCCCACATTGTCCCGGCTGGTGGCTGCTCCACTGCCCACGTGCCCTCTGAGGAGGGTACCTCATGCAGCCCCTTGGCCTCCTGCCCATGCTGTACCAGCTAGTGGCCCCTCCGCTGCCTGCCTGCCCCCTGAGAATGCCACAGTTCACCGCCCTTACTACCTTGCCCACGTGGGCCCACTGGATCTGGTGATGTTTATCTTCTGTTGCTTCTTCCTTTTCCTTACTTGGGGTTTTTTTCCCGCCCTTTCTGATGTAGATTATTTATAGTTTCTCACTGTGAATCCTTTCAGTGGAATTCACATACCATTTGTGTATCTTGCTGAGTCTTCTGGAAGGTAAAGCTTTGTGAATTTTGCACAATGAGTTTGATTTCAGAAGACTCACTTTGCAGTTACATGAGGAGGGGAGGTGGATCCTGCTGTCATCACCAGTTACTGAACACAGTGCCTGGTGCCTTGGTGGCCGGCCAGCTGGAAACCCTTCCTCTCGTCAGGAGTAAACTAGAACCCAAAACCACTTCCATAGAATCCAGTCAACTTGTACTGAGCCCATAGGACACAGTAGCACTGTCCCATAGGGTTTCCACGTCAGGAATCTCTGGAATCTGATGGTGAGTGAATGGTGGGTTTGAACTGCTGACCTTACACTTAGCAGCTGAGCATCTCAAACAGCACCACTACGGCTCCTTCATTAAGCACTGGGTCGTCAGTGGGTGATATAATGACAGTGCTGTGGAATTAGATGAGATAGTTTGTGGAGTACAGTCCTCACAGAAGCCTAGTCCTAAACATATGGCCTGCTTTCAACGCCACTTTGCTTGTGCTCTGTGGAGTGAGAATTCCTTTTCCACAGGAAGAGTCTGCAGAGTGGCGGCAGTTCCAGGCTGATCTGCAGACTGCTGTCGTCATCGCCAATGACATTAAGTCTGAAGCCCAGGAGGAGATCGGCGACCTGAAGCGCCGGCTCCATGAGACTCAAGAGAAAAACGAGAAGCTCACCAAAGAGCTGGAGGAGATCAAGTCACGCAAGTACATGCCAAGGAGCCAGCGAGGGGCTGTTGATGGAGCCTGGCTTTGGGGTGTGGGGTTCTGGGAGCTAGTGATGATGTGGGGGAGCCCGGCTTTGGAGTATGGGGTTCTGGGAGTCAGTGGGGTGATGTGGGGGGAGCCCAGCTTTGGAGTATGGGGTTCTGAGATACAGTGGTGCTGTGAGGAGAGCTCATCTTTGGGGTGTGGGGTCCTGCAATGAAGTGGAGGTTGGTTTAATTAAACCTGAATCTAGTAGAAGGCCAGTGACTCTCCGGCATGTTGTCTGGTCCCTGTGAGGCAGCACCACTGGAATGGTACCTTCAGGGTCCCTGTTGTGGCCAGTGAATAGACCTACCTGCTGCTCACTGTTCAGGTACAGCCTCATGTGTGGGATGGGGATTCAGGGACAGACTTGACCCATCCTGGCTCTGCCACTTGAGAGCTGAGTGATGCTGCCTGGGCCCTCACATTCCTGAAGCACAAGTTTTCTCATGGGTACGAGGACCAAGTGAGGGGAGGACCAAGCGAGGCCATGCCGGCAATGTGTATGGTGCTGGGAGACAAGGTTAGAGACACACAGGGCCTCCCACCCCTTGCTAAGGCTTGCTCTGGCTGCACTTATTCCTGTGCATGGCCAGAGTAGTCCTTTCCCATCCGACTTGACCATCGGAAACGTGTAGACATTGTTGAAGAGATGGTGTTACCACATGGCAGAGCTCAGCATGAGAGCCGTCTGTGCGTGTGGCAGTGATGCGTGTGCTTGGAGTAATTCCCAAGACTTTGACAAGGACATTTAACACATATGAGAGTTCTCCTCCTGTCCCGTGTGGGACCCAGGATCAATGATTGCTGAACCACCTTGCTACTTCTTGTGGAGGTCATGGAGTGAGAGAGATGGTGGTTCTTTCTCTATTTGTATAAAACCTGTATTCCCAATGTGTGACTAGAGATGAGGTCACAAAAGTGTGTAAAGAGCCATTCAGAATGTAAGACTGACCAGTAGATTTTAATGGGCAGGTCAGAAGTTCCTTGATAGAAGTGGGTAGGGAGGTCCAGATGCCACTGTTGGTGTTTTGTGTAATGTAAAAAAACACCCTAACAAAAACTGTGCTTATCTGAACAGACTATGAAAATAGCCTTTCTTTCCCATGCGTGTCTGGCTAAGGCTTGATCTTCATATAGCAGCCTGGGTGCTGGAGCAAGCCTGAAAATCCCACTGTCCTCTGGGAGGACATACGTGAAAGAAGTTTGCAAGAATGTTACATGTTGCTGTTCTTTTTACTAAATTTTTGTTTTGAAAAATACAATAATTTTTCATAAGCAGATGCCATTTGTAGTAAGTCCTGGCTTACTAACGAGTGAAATATTTTAGGTATGTTTTTCATTTGATTTCTCACTTAAAATTGAGGGCCCTGACCAGTCTCTAAGGGGTAAAGGGGCCCTAACACCAGAAGTTTGGACGTTTGCTCTTGTTGACTTTTTACTGAGACCTCTGATTGATTAGTTTGATGAGGCTTGAGGCCCCCACCTGCTGCGGAGGCCACCAGCCCCAGGACCGTGTCCTTAGAACTGGCCGCCTGGGACTTCCTTTGAGTTGCAGGACATACACCATCTGCAGCTGGAATCTTGCTGTACCCCAGAGCTGGTGTGTCATCAGTTCTTCATACAGGAGATGGAGTTGATTTTTCAGATGACTCTTGATCTGTCATGCCAAAGGGTATCTGGGAGTCACGTTACTAATCAGAGTCTCTGCTTTTTTTGTTCTTTGTGGAAATTCTGTTTGGAAACTACAGCAGTTTCATTGCTTTGCTTTTTCATGGTGTGCACTTTGATTTTCTGGCTTTACATGGCCACATGTACACGCGTGCTTCCACAGATGAGGTACAGACATGTATGTGTGCAGCCGAGTCACGGACCTGTGGGACAGCTGCCTCTCCACCAACCAGGTTGCAGATACCCCATGACAGCCACCCTGGACCCCCATGATGGCCCCCTGACACCAGGTGCCCCATGACGGCCACCTGGGACCCAGACGCCCCGTGACAACTACCCGACTCCCAGGTGCTCCAGGACAGCCACCCTGGGCTGAGGCACCCCATTGGAGTCAGTATCTTTGGCCAGGCAGCTCCTGTTCCAGTGCTAATTGATGGCACATGTCATCGCCTCATGCTAACCCATGGAAATGAGATTTGATGGCTACTTAACCTACTTAGGATAACAAAATATAAAGATATAAATTTCTTTTCTACAATGTGCCAAGCATATGCAAGCCTTAGGCTAGGTTCTGTGTCCAGCCCCACTGATCCTGCTGTCTTGTATTTTCAGCAGATACTTGCTCATGCTTTGTGGTTAGATGAGAGACCTGGTTGTCTTGACTCGCATGTGTGCGTGCATGTTCTGATCACCGTGTCTTTTCCAGGCAGGAGGAGGAACGAGGCCGGGTGTATAACTACATGAATGCAGTTGAGAGAGATCTGGCTGCCCTACGGCAGGGGATGGGGCTGAGTCGGAGGTCCTCGACGTCCTCGGAGCCCACCCCCACTGTCAAGACCCTCATCAAGTCCTTCGACAGTGCATCCCAAGGTACTTTTTCCACATGGTACCCACAGGAGATGGCTGTTCCATTACCCTGTGTGCTCAGGGCTCCTCGCTCCACTCATTTTCTCAGACGGCATATGTTGCTAATGTGTTAATTTCCACAGGATGTGCATTTTAGTGAGAGATTTGAGATCTCTGCCCCTTTTTGATCAGGATTTCTCTATGGAATCTTTGATTAAAATGTTCAGTGACAGTAGTTGGTACCAGGTGGTTCTTAGAGGCTCCTGGCCGAGGGGACAGCTGTCTGTGGACTCAAGCAGCCACAGGTGCCCTGTCCTCCTGTATCTTGCACTCTTCCTTCCTCTGCTGCCCTGGTGAACAGGGACCATTTGGGTCTTGAGCACCAGAGAGGACCAGAAAGCACTGATGTCCCGTATTCATGATGTCCCATGAACCTCCACACCACAGACAAAGCCCTCAAGTTCCAGGCTGTACGTGAACATGCCAGCAGCCTCAGGCACTTCTCTTGTCACTGTGGCCTCCTTTTTTTACATGTGCACAGTTTATGGGGCAGCACACACGGTGATGTTAGTACACCCTGATGGAGCTCTGGTCTCTGTACCTTTGCACAGATTGAGGTCACTGAGCTCTGTCCGTTATGGCAGCATTCATTGGACTCTCAAGTGATCCTGTGTGTTGAGCTGTGACCCGTTCTCTGTGCGTGCTGTATCGGGTTTCCTCGTTCATCCCCATTGATGGACATGTAGCTTGTTTACACCATCTTTGAATTGTGAATATTGCTGCAGGGAACATTGGTGTCCAGCTGCTTTTTGGGTTTCTGTTTCTGAGTGGAGTCACTGAGTCTTGTAGTTCTGTTTTAGGTTTCTCAGGACGATTAACCACAGTGGCTGTACCATTTTTGTATCCTCAGTAACAATGAACAATTTCTCCACCTAGATAAATTCTTCAAATTTCTCCCCCTCTAGCCAACATTACTTCTGTCTGTCTGTCTATTTGGCATGCTGGTGAGAGAGATGTTGTTGTGGATTTGATTTGCATCTCTTTGACGGCTAATGAGGAGCCATGGTGGTGCAGTGGTTAAATGGTGGCTGCTAACTGAGTTTGCCCATTTGATCCCACCAGGTGCTCCAAGGGAGGGTGTGACGGCCTTGCTTCTGTGGGGATGACAGCCTTGGTCCTCCCATGAGGCAGTTCTGCTGTGTCCTGTGCTGTTGTGTACTGTTGAGTTGGAACCGACCTGTAGCTGACCCTTGAGTGGGTTTTCAGAGGCAGTGAGGCAGTTTTCATTGGCTGGCTTTGTCCCGCGAAGCAGCTGGTGGATTTGAAAGACGCACCCTTGGACTGGCAGCAAAGCTTCTTAGCATTATTAGTCCAGCAGAGCTCCACCCTGTAGGAGTGGTATAGGCTGCGAGGTATGATTCTGAGTTTGATAGCGAGTGATGTTGGACATCTTTGCATGTGATGGGGGTCATTTGGTTGTCTTCTTTGCTGGAACGTATGTTTTAGTCCTTTTCTGACTGGGCCATTGTCTTTGTTATTTTAAAGTTTTATTTTTTATTCAGATACACAGTTTCCAAAGATATCCTTCCTCTAGCTTGTCTTTTTGATGAAAAAGTTTTTTTGAGAGCTGGACAGTGAATAAGGAAGACAGAAGAATTGATGCGTTTGAGCTGTGGTGGTGGAGAAGAGCACTGAACATCTCATGGGCTGTCAAAGAACAAACAGATATGTCTTGGAAAGGGTGCAGCTGGAGTGCTCTTGTGATAAAGTTTTGGCTCACATACTTTGGGCATGTTTCTAGGAGGGGCTGTTCTTTGGAGAGGGACATGATACTCGCAGAGGCAGAGGGTCAGAAAAGGAGAGGAAGACTCTCGACCAGGTGGACTGACACAGTGACTACCCCAATGGGCTCTAGTATGTAAGGAAGGGTGAGCATGGCACAGAATTGGACAAGGTTCAGATCTCTTGTGCATAGGTTCCTATTCGACCTGACAGCACCCAACAGTGAGAAAAGGTTTTGTTTTTTTTTTTTTAAGGTTTTCATTTTTGTAAATTTCCCTTTATTTTGGGATTTTTGCTGTTTTCATTTTGCTGTATTAGTTATTCCATTGTTGAAAACGAGGCTTGACAGTGTTGAACCTGCACTTTCTTCTGAGAATTTTGTATTTCTGATTTTCACAGTTGGGTTGTAAATTAATTTTTAACTTTGCTGAGTGAAGGGAGGCGTGGGTCCTGTTTGTTTTTTGTGCATGAGGAAATCCACTGTCCCAGAGCCACTTACTTAAGAACTCTATTTCCTCACTGAATAGATTGATTAGTTGTTGTTGTTGTTGTTGTTGTTATGTGCCGTCGAGTCGCCTGCGACTCATAGCGACCCTATGTACAACAGCCCTAAACACCGCTCTGTCCTGTGCCA
>NW_006400075.1:1704401-1728774 GCF_000299155.1 Elephantulus edwardii
TTCTGTGATTTCAAACACATCAGCTGATGGTAGTTCCTTATGTTGGGATCAGTGTCTCTGAAGTATAGTCGCAATATTTATCAGTCAAAGGTTTTAAGGGCAGCAAATTGCATGGGAGGAGATTGCCCATCCTTTGCCCACAGAACAGCTTGTGCATTCAAACCTCAAAACTTAGAGTTGGAAGTACAGCTTCTTACCACAAGGCTGTCAGAGCTGCCTTTGTTAATCATTCTGGCTAACGTTAACAAAATAGTGACAAGAAGTAATGAAAGCGGGTGATTCCCTTGCCTTGTTCATGATTTCAGGGGCTAGTAATAAGGTATTTGTGCTCTACTAGTCTAACTAACTATATTACCCTTCATATTTATAATAAATATATGAAAAAGAAGGGAGAGAATTGTGTTCCTAGGCACATTAGAAAAGACCTAACAGCAACTGAACAGGGGAAACAAGTGATATAGATCTTTATTTTTTGTCTGTTACTAAAGTTATTAGTATCAACTTAAGAATGTTACTAGTGTAAGCTATTAATATAATATTCAAGACAACAACTAAGGAAATAGCTAAAAACATACCTAGATGATTAATTATAATAAATCCACAAAAATAAACAGTAGACAAAGACAGCTGCATATACACAAAAATCAAGTAATAAAAAGCATAAATAAGCCGCTTCTTATTAATAATAATAGGGAATGTCAATATTCTAATCAAATGATGGAGAGTGCCAGAGTGAATTAAAAAAACACAAAAAACCCAAAAACCCAAAACAACATAAACCAACTCTGGTGGTTTACAATGGCTCACTTTACTATACCCAAGGGCATAAATGGACTGAAAATGACAGAATCCCCCAACTAGCAAGTAAGACAGCACACTGACATGACTCAGGCGGAGATAACTTTAAACCAGTCCAAAAACCAGGTGAAATAGAACCAAAAAAATGACCAAAATGACGAAACACACATCTTTTGGAGGAAGAAATGCTTTGGAAACTTCCAGAGAAGGAACTGAGAAGAAGGATGGCCAAGTATCTTCTGTAGACTGAGCCACAGTTTGAGGAAATCACAGAACAGTATTCAGGAAAACACAGCCTGTACTCTAGAAGGATTTTTTTTTAAAAAGCAATGCAAGATCAAACATAAAATAAATGAGAAAATTAGAAATATGAAAACAACATATTAAAATACAAATAAAATTGAAAATGTTGTCCCGCTCCAGCAAAAAACAGCGAGGCTCAGTAAGACCTGAGGCAAATGGTACTAAGTGTGTGGAGAGCTCTGAGGTCTCATACACGGCTGGTCAGAGTGTAAATGGGGCAGCCACTGGGAAAGCAGTTTGATGCTTCCGTAGATCAGAATAGAAACTCCACTTGATCCATTAGACACTCGCACACATCCCCATGTTTATTGCACCGTTACTTATGGTTGCAGAGAGCTGGAAACAACCAAGGTGTCCAACAGTGGACAGATGACAGTAGAGGGTGCTGCAGTTATGCAGTGCGGTACCCGACATCACCAAGAATGATTGTAGAGTGTGCTGCAGTCACACAGAGGAGTCCATCACTAAAACGGTGAAGAGGAGGTGCAATGTTACATAATATGGACAAATCTAGGGTAAATATGGAGATTGAGATAGTTAACAGTTTTAATTTACTTGGCTCCACAGTCAACGCTCTTGGTAACAGCGGCCAGGAAATCAGGAGATGAATTGCATTGGGAAAGTCGGCCGTGAGGGACCTCTCAAGAGTACTGAAGAGCAACGATGTCAGGTTGGAGACTAAGGTGCGCCTGATCCGGGCTATAGTCTTCGCAGTTATGTGCTATGCATCAGAGAGTTGGACAGTGAATAGGGCTGATAGAAGGAGGATTGATGCCTTTGAGCTATGGTGCTGGAGAAGAGTGTTGAATATACCATGGACTGCTAGGAGAACAGGTTTGTTCTGAATAGGGTGAAGCCAGAGTGTTCCCTGGAGTCAAGGATTCTGAAGCTTCGTCTGACATATTTTGGGCATGTTGCAAGGAGGGACTGGTCCTTGGAAAGGGACATCATGTTTGGCAGAGTGGAGGGGAAGCGAAGGAGAGGAAGACCTTTGGTGAGATGGATCGATTCTGTGACTGGAGCGGTGGGAATAAGTGCGTTTGAGATGGCTAGGTTGGCACAGGATAGAACAGCATTTAGAGCTCTTGTACATAGGGTCGCTATGAGTCGCAAGCGACTCGATGGCACATAACAACAGCAACAACAACAAAATAAGTCAGCCATATAAAGATATTGTGGGTATAAGACCACAATTATCATAGTTAAGGAAAAGTTTACACACAGAATCAATCTTGGAGGGATAATAGGGATGGGAAGGGAGTAAAAATTAATAAGTGGTGAATAAGGCAATATACAGTAAAGTGGGTTATTAGACATTACAATCGAGTACTGTTACTAGGTTCCACCGAGTAGCCTGCAGCCCGTCACAAGAGACCTGACTGAACCTTGCCTATGGTGCACCATCCTAACTAATGACATAAATCAAAGACCATGAATCTCCTAAAATATGATTGATTAAGTGAAAAACTAATATGATTTGTAAACCAGTTTCATTCAGAATAGTAAATAAAAATACATAATTTAATAAAAATAACAGCAAAACTTACGGGATGCAACAAAGAGTATTTAGGTTGTAGGAGATAGAAACAGAAGAACAAGCTAGTCCAAATTTATCAGATGGAAAGAAATAACAAAGATAAGAGTTGTTGTTATGTACCGTCAAGTCACCTGCGACTCATAGTGACCCTGTGTACAACCCTGGTTTAATCTGAGCCAACCTCATTTGTCTCTGACAACACCTACCCCCATTACCCCAGTCACTGAATCAATCCATTTCATCCAGGGTCTTCCTCTCTTGCGCTGTCCCTCCACCCTCCCACGCATGACGTCCCTCTCCAGCTTGATGTCCCTCTTTGAAACATGTCCAGAGTATGTCAGATGGAGCTTCAGAATCCTTGCCTCCAAGGAGCAGCCTGATTTCACCTCCTCCGGTATGAATCTGTTTGTTCTCCTAGCATTCCATGGTATATTCAACACTCTTCCTCTAGCACCACAGCTCAAAGGCATCAATTCTCTTTCTGTAATCCCTAGTCATTGTCCAGCTTTCTGATGAATAGGAAACAGGTGCACCTTAGTCTCCAGACTGACATTGTTACTTTTTAGTACTCTGGAGAGGTCCCAGACAGCAGACTTACCCAGTGCAATTCATTTTTTTATCTCTTGGCTGCTGGTACCAAGAGTGTTGATTGTGGAGCCAAGCAAACTAAAGCTGTCAACAATCTCATTCTCTTCACAGTCTATCATGATGCTGCCAGTCAGCCCCGTGGTGAGAATCTTTATTTTCTTAATGTGCTTCATTCAATCCATATTGAAGGCTGCAGTCCTTGACCTTCTGCAGCATATGCTTCAAGTCCTCCTTGATTTCAGCAAGCAGGGTCGTGTAATCTACATAACACAGGTTGTTGATGAGTCTACCTCCAATCCTGATGCCACATTTCTCCTCATAGAGCCCAGCCTCCAGGACACATCCCTGGCATATACCCTCTCCAATTTTAACCATGCAGTGTTTCTTTGCTCTGTTCTGACAAATCTAAACCAAACAAAACTAGAATCAGTGAAATCAGAGGCAGTTCTTTGAAGAGATGGACTTCAGCTAGACTCACAAAGGCAAAAGACAGAAATGACCAAAAGAGAGGACATTACAACTGAGAGAAAGTGAATCCTGACATGATATTGTGGAGAAATGTTCAGCAAAAACCTGGATAGCCTTCCTGGGGTGGATGAATTCTTAGAAATGAACCATCTTCTTAGATGCGCTTGAGAAGAAATAACACGTCTGAGCAGACCTGTGTCAAGTGAAGGGATGAGCAACCATGACAGACTTCCCCAAACAGAATCCTACACATGCTGGAAATATCTATAGAGTCTGCAGAGAAGAACTGGGGCTAGTGTTACATAAACGCTTCCAAAAAGTACAGAACAAAGGAGCACCACCTATTCCGTACTTTCAAACAAACATAGCCCTAATGCCCAAGTCAGAGAAACGATAACAGAGGTACACCCCACTAGGTCATGTAAATACAGATGCAGAAGCCTCCATAAGGTCCTAATGAACATGAACCCACAGCATGTTAAAGAGGGTACTAGATCATCACCAGCTTGGTTTCATTCTAGGAACTCAGGGCTAGATATTATTTGAATGGAGGAAAACAACCCCGTAATTGGTCATCCCTGTGGGTGCAGAGAAAGCAGTTGAGGAACACCAACATTGCTTCTTGATGAAAATCATCAAGACTGGACTGGGAGGCACGTTCCTCAGTATATGGTTCAGGGCATGGCTGACCAGCCAACAACTGACACTGTAGTCAGTGGAGTAAGACGTTCCAACCTCCTTGTCTCATACCTGATAGTGTCTGCATGTGTCCTTCGCCTCTGCAGTCACCTGCACCTCCCTACCTGCTTGTCACCTGCAGCCAGGCTGCCTCTTGAACATCTGTGTCTAAAACCCAACATTGGCTTCTCAGTAAACAGTAGCATCTTTCTGCCCCCCGTTCAAGCCAGGGATCTGGATTCTTCCTTCATCCTTCATCTTCCTCACCCCTAGGTCAGTTCTAACCTCTGACATGTGTGTCCTGGCTGTGTCTTCTCTCCAGTAGAACTGTCTCTGGCCCAAGTTACCAGAAGCTGGAAGTTTCAGAGTATCTTAACTCATCACACTCTTTCCCCCATGGTAGATCTCCTATTTTACAGTAATTGGCCCTGTAATTGTACTCCAAAAGAGAAACACTTGTACTTACATGTCCATAGAAGCGCTATTCATAATGGCCAAGAAGTGGAGCTTTCCCAGCTGCCGGTCAGCAGAGGAGTGGATAGACGCACCACCTTCTGTGCTGCAGTGGGATGTCCCTCAGCTGTGCAGAGGGGGTGAGGGCCTGCTGCACAGCCGCCTGTGGATGGACTTGCAGCGTTGCACTGAGTGAGAGAAGCGTGTCAGCTCACACTCTGTGCAGATCCACTTGCCTGAGACCAGCGCAGTCAACCCACACAGACAGCAGAATGCAGGACAGGCAGGGGAGTGGGTGAAGCCGCTCAGCACTAGCGAGCAGCTTTTCTGTGAGCTGATGAAAACTGTTTTGGAATTGGTTGAAGGAAATGTTTGCACTGTACTAGTAATGTACTTACTAAGTGCCCCACACTTGTACATTTTAAATGGTTCATTTTATCTTACATGGATTTTACCTTCATTTAAAGAAAGTCCAGAAATAATAATTTTAAGTACTCGGTCGCATGTCAAGGCTCACCAGTGTGAGTTCACCACCATCCCTTTGTGATCAGATCAGCCTCAGGCCAGCAGCCAGATTTGAGCATACTCTACCAAGATCTGTGGTAAACCCCAAAATTTTAGAAACAAATACATTTTTTATTCAACTTTTGATTTGTTTGGTTCATGTAAGCAAATAACAACTCGTCATTGTGTTGAATGCAGACCAGGAAGCCCCCGTGTGGTGAAGTGATTCACTCTGTAGGGGAAGGTTAAGGACAGACAGAGCATCGGGCATCAGTTACATCTGGAATGCTTCTCTAAGGCACTTAGAGAAATACTCCTTTTCTTTTTTGGTGAGTTCTTAATTTCATTCGTCAACAATCTGCAATTATGCAGAAGACACAACCTTGTTTGCTGAAACTGAGGTGGACCTGAAGCACTTGCTGCAGAAGGTGGAGGACCATAGTCTTCAATATTGATTGAAGCGCAACATCAAAAAAAGTGTCTTACCACTGGACCAATTGGCAGCACCATGATGGATAGAGAAGAGAGTGAGGTTGTTAACAGTTACAGCTTCCTTGGTTCCACAATCAACCCTCTTAACACCAGCAGTCAGGAAATCAAAAGATAAATTGCATTAGGTAAATCTGCTGTCAGGGACCTCTCCAGAGTACTGAGAAGCAACAGTGTCAGTCTATAGAATAAGGTGTGCCTGATCCAGGCCTTGATCTTCACAATTACGTGCTATGTAGGAGAGAGCTGGACAGGGACTAAAGATGACAGAAGAATTGATGCCTTTGAGTTGTGGTGCTGGAGAAGAAGAGTCTTGAACATACCATATAACACCAAGAAAACAAAGTTTGAAGCTCCATCTCATATACTTTGGGCATGTGGCCAGGAGAGACCAGTCCATGGAGAACAATATGCTTGGAAGGGTGGAGGGACAGTGCAGAAGAGGAAGACACTGGATGAGATGTAGGTATGTTGGAGTCAGTGAGCCTGGCTCAGGACACAGTAGGCTTCAGAGCTGTTGTACATAGGATTGCTATGAGAGTCGCAGGTGACTCGATGGCACATAACAACACAACATCGAGTACTCCAGCCCCATAGGAGCTCTAGTGACTGAGAGGTAAGAAGCTGTGCTTCAATCCTAAAGGCATGGAGTTCAAATTCACCAGCTGCCCCACAAGAGAAAGAGGGACCCTCTCCTCCCACGTGATGTACTGCCTCTGAAAACCTGCCAGAGGGTCAGGTAAGGGTCGCTTCCAACTCAAGGACACATAACCAGCACCAGCCCCAGGGAATTATTAGGACCCCTTTGCTGTTGAGGTAGTTTTGATGTATGATGATCCCATGGACAGAGTACAACTCCCTCACAGGATAACTAATGCTGTGTGTTTTACCAGCCAGGCTGCCACGTCCAGGAACAGCTGGTGGGTACCAACCACTGACCTTCTGGTTAGCAGCCATGTGTTTCAACCACTGCACGACTAGGGCTCCTTATAATTACAAAGCAAATGGCAGGCATCCTTGTCAGGGGAGAAGAACACAGTGGTTACCTGGTAACTCAGTGAGCGGAATTTAGTAAGAACACTCACTGTATTGTGGAGCATTCATGATTTACTCATTTATTTCTTGCTTGTGCAGTGCCGAATCCTGCAGCAGCTGCAATTCCTCGAACTCCTCTGAGTCCAAGCCCTATGAAAACGCCCCCTGCAGCAGCTGTTTCCCCCATGCAGGTAAATCCATGTGACCATGACAGGCTGGAGGGGACGGGAGGACAGCCAGAGGGTACATCCCCATGCATGTAAATGTGTGTGACTGTGACAGGCTTGAGGGGACTAAGGGGATGGGAGGCCAGCCAGAAGGTAGGACTGCCTCTTCTCTGAGAAAATGGCTGATGCATCGATGGGTGTTTGGAAATTGTTCCCTAAAATGCTGTGAGTACCCTGAGTGGACATAAAGCAGGTAATAGGAACTGTGTAATTATAGCTGATGGTTTTAGAGTGCTCCCTGAGTGCTGTCCACTGTTCCCTGGCCTTTATGCTGCTCCTCACTGTGCTTACACACCCGATGGAACATTGAGAAGTCTTTCTGCATGCTGTCTACTATTCCCCAGCCTCTCCAGAGCTCATGCTTATACACCTCTGGTGGGGTATTACAGAGCTCATCCCTGCATACTTACACACCTCTGTGGGGTATTACGGAGCTCTCCCTGCATGCTGTCCAGTGTTTCCCAGCCTTTACAGTGCTCACCACTGTGCTTACATACCCTGTGGGACATCGCTGCTGACAAGTTGGCTCTGTCTCATACTCTTCTTCCCTCTCGGTTCTCTTAACTCCAGCTCTTTGCACATTTCATTATAATGCTTTCTTTTGTTTTCTCTAGCTGCCCTTTGAAATCTGCCTGCTTTCTTACTTTATCACTTCTTCCTTTTGCTTTATTTTCTCCCTGTCAGAACCTCTTCTGACATCCATTTGAACCTGTCCCTTCTCTGCTATGGTTTCATGACCTGTTGCTTGCTTCGTGTGTGATGTACTGGATACCGTCTCACAACCCTCGTAGCTTTAGTTGTTAGCATTCAGTGTGTAAAGTCTATTCATGAGATGATTTTGAAATTCTATACACAGGGTCGTAATTTGGCACTTTTGGGTTTGTTTTCGTTCTCTTCTTCATTTCTATTTTGACTTAGAGTATCTGAGCATTTATGGTCTATTCCACAGTTATTCCTGGAACTTCCTTTCCAGAGGGTCGTCATTTTGATTCCTCTGCATTCATCAGGAGGATAGAATGCGTGCAATATACCCGTGTTTATGAGTTGTTGTGTCGTTTTTTTTTTAAAAATCTGTAATTAATAAGGCATTGGTTTTATAAAATTCTATAGTGCTATACCCTCACTGCATCCGTGTACTGGAGTGACCCCAGTTGTGGGGTTTGCCCTGTGTTCTCTAAAACTACATGTGGGTCTGCAGTTACCACAAAATAACAGCCCTTTCAGAAACTATACAGATGACACTGTTCCTGTATTTGGGGGGTGGGGGGCATGTGAGTTTGTCTGTCTCAGCTTTACAGCTGTGGTGTGAAATGGACTGTGTGTGTCTTTATCCAGCCAGTAGTCCCTTCTTTGCGAGTCTCGGATCTTGTTGATGTGGGCCTTGACTCTGCTTCTCCTGTGGTTTCAGAGACATTCCATCAGTGGACCAATCTCGACCACCAAGCCCCTGACAGCGCTGACGGATAAGAGGCCCAATTACGGAGAGCTCCCCGTTCAAGGTACACCGGCTTCAGGAGCGTCAGCCTTTCCTGCATGTTGTTGAGTGTTGGCTGGCTGTGGCTCTTTAGCTAACCTAATTCTTATTTCCAACAGGACTTTGGCCAACCTCGTATTCATGTTTATTAGAGGTTTGCTCATAATACTTTTCCTTTTTGTTGATGATGACAGTGGAGACTGACCTGTTTCACCAGTAGGAGATTTTCAGGGTCCTCCAGGTAACAGTATGGATCAGGACTTTATTTCTCTGTGTACTATTGAGTCAGAACCAACTCATAGCTGACCCTCCAATGGGTTTCCAGAGATGGTAATTCACAAAAGAAGGGATTGCTCGTCTTTCTCCCATAAAGTAGCTGGTGGATTTGAACTGTCTACCTTTGGGTTGACAGCTGAGTTTCTTACTACTCGGCCACCAGAGCTCCCTAAGTAGGAACTGCAGTTGTCCATTGTAGTACGGGTATTTTAAAGCATGACAGTTACGGCAGAACATTTCCCCCGAGGTTGAATCCATCCAGCAACTCCATAGAGGAAAGACTTGGATTATTATTGATAATCCATAAAGATTATCACCAAGAGACCCTGGAGCAGCTCTGCAGTTCTTGCAGGGAGTCTGTTGGCTTTCTGGAGAGCTGCCAGCTTTTCCGCCTCTGGGTGCTCTGACATCTCCCCCAGGGGGGCAGGCACACCTGTTTCTCTTTTTTCTTTTGTTGTAGTCGCCTGTGGGGGTAAAGTGGTGTCCCTCTGTGGTTTTGACTTGCCTCGGAAGACCTTCGATGAGATGGATCAATTCTGTGGAGTGGTGGGAATGAGTGCGTTTGGGATGGCTAGGTTGGCACAGGATAGAATGGCGTTTAGAGCTCTTGTACATAGGGTTGATATGAGTCGCAAGCGACTCGATGGCACATAACGACAACAACGCCTCATGATGAATGTTGTTGAGCATCTTTTCCTCTGTCTGATGGCCCCACGTTTCTTCTGGTGAGGTAGGTGCTATCCAGTTGGCTGTCACAGACTCAGCCTGTGAACAGCAGATCTGCACCTCGCCCTGTCCTGCACCATCCTTGCCGTCTGACGTGCTCCAGCCCATTGTCAGTCACTGCGATCCATCTTGTGCATGGTCTTCCTCTCTTGTTGCCCTGCTGTCTTTCCCAGTGTGATGCCTTTTTCCAAAGACTGGCCCTTCCTGACAACATGGCCAACATTTGTGAGGCAAAACCTCACCAATGTTACCTTTAAGGAGCAGCCTGGCTTTACCTTCTCCAAGACATAGCCATTTTGTTCTCTTGGCAGTCCAAGGGACATTCAGTACTCTTCTCCAACACCAAAGCTCAGAGACATCAGTTCTTTTGTTACCCTTATTCACGGCTGACCTATACCTGATCCTGCAGCAGGTTTACAGACACAATAGATCATGCAGGAGGAGAATGCCTATTTTTCTCCCATTGAGCAGTTGGTGAATTCGAACCACATGGCTTTGGGTTGTCAGTGAACTTCCTTTTCCAATGGGCCACCAGAGCTCCCTATTCCCTACAGAGGTTAAAGATAGCCCAGTATCCAACTTGTGCGAGCTACTGGACGACTCCATCAGCTTTTATCACCTCTTACCTCAGGACTCTTCTCCCACCTTCAGAATGTATGAAATCACCTGTACCTCCTGGCCTTAGCCTGAAGCCCTTCTGCTCAGGCCTCCTTTACATGCTTACTCTGAGCCACACTGACCCAGTGCCATCCCTGATCCAGACTCCTAGCTGCCCCCTGTTGGGTGTTGGAGACTGAATTCTCTGTGGGAGGAGAGAGCTCACCCTCCTCTCAAGGAGCAGCCGGTGGGTTGGATGCTGAGCTACTGGTTAGTGGCAGACATCTGCTGTGCTAATTGTCTTCCTAGCTCCATCACAGAAGTGGCTTCCTGCAGTTGCCTTCCTGGACCTCCCCCTGGCCACATCGCACCTCGTCCTGTGTCCTCAATCCTGGCTGTGTCATCCTCTGCCTGCCCCTCTGGCTCTGTGACAGTGAGCTTCCTGTCACCTTTGTGGTCTCTGACCTTCGCACACTTTATTGCAAACCCAGGTGCTGGTGATGAACAGATCCCCGGGGGGTTTTGTTTAAGCAGGAGATTCAAGAAAAGAGGGACTTCTTATGTCTGGGTCATAGCCAACTAAAAACCCCCAAACTCCCTGCCATTGAATTCACGCCAACCAGCAACTCTCTCAGACTTCCTAGGTTGTGAGACCCAGCGGGAACAGCTATCCATGTTCCTACCAAGGACCTGCTGGTAGATTTTTATTTTTTTTTGATTTTTTTTTAATTTTTTTTTTTTGCTGGTAGATTTGAATTGGACACACACAGCCTTTGGGTTAGCAGTGTGGCTCCTTTAGGCTTGGCATTTCATCATCGCAAAGCTCCACTGCTGTGGCAGTGCAATTCCTCCTGGCCACCACCTTGACCCTTGTGCACGGACATCTTTCTGGGGAGAGTTGTTGATTGTTGTTGTTAGGAGCTGTTGAGTCAAGTACGACTCATAGCAACCCTTTGAACAAAAGATCCAAACCCTGTTCTGTCCGGCACCATCCTCTCACTTCCTGACACAAAAGAGCCCATTGCAGTAGTCACCTTGTCAGTCAAACTGGTTGAGAGTCTTCCTCTTCTTTGCTGACCCTCCACCCTTCCCAGCACCATGTCCTTCTCCAAGGAATAGGCTCTCCTAGCAACATGTCCAAGTATGTGAGGCGAAACCTTATCATTCTTGCCTTCAACGAGCACTCCAGCTACACTCTCTCCAAGACATATCTGTTTGTTCTCTTGGCTACCCATGGAATGTTCAGTGCTCTTCTCCAACACCATAGCTCAAAGGTGTCAGTTCTTTTCCTTTCATCCTTACTGATTGTCAGCTCTCAGATGCATGGCAAGTAATTGGAAAGACTATGGCCTGAATCAGACCCGCCTTAGTCCTCAAACTGACATCATTACTCCTCAATAACTTGGAGAGGTCCCTAACTGCAAATTTCCCCAGTTCAATGCATCTTCTTGTTTCCTGACTGCTAGTACTAATGGTGTTAATTGAGGATCCAAGCAAGATGAAGCTTTTGACGGTTTCATTCTCCTCTCCATCCGTCATGCCGCTGCTGATCAGTCCAGTGGTCCTGGGGAGAGTAGTGGATGAATACGAGTGTAAGTGGACACCAGCGCCCCCTGCATGGTCCTAGGCTTGCTTCCTAGCCTATGGTGAGTGACCGATGCCTCTTCCCTGTGGGGAGTGCTTTCCCTGGAACTGCTGTGCAGTGGCAGAAAGCCACCTCCAGACACTGACAGGGTCGCCTGCTGAGGCTGATTGTTGCCATGCATCTTTGGAAAGGGACGTCGGCCTGCAGCAGGGCCTTAGCTGAAGAAAAGAAGGACCTCACTCGTGCTGGGCTGACCCACAGTGGGCACTTCTGTGAGTTCTATTTTCAGCTGTGTCTGGAGTGTGTACTGTGAGTCAGGGACCATTTAGTCACCTTTCAGAGACTTCCCACGTGGGGCATGGTGGGTGCACTTCGATCCATCCTGCCTGTCAGTCCGGCTTCACTGGAGGAGAGAATCGCCCAAGTGTGGATGGAAAGATTTCTTTCAAAGGAATGGTTTGCTCATGTGTGGGGCTGCCATGTCCCAAATCCACGAGCCAGGTGCCAAAATGGAGACATCCCTGACTTATGGTTGCAGAAGTTGAGGGTCCATAGTCAGCTGGTGAGCTGTGGGGTCACATCCATGGACTGGTGCACGACAGAGAGACACATATCCTGCGATGCAGCCCACCCCCTTAGAGACCCCATATCAGATCCAAGGATGAGCTGAGTTACCCTGAATCATGGCCTCCAGCTTGGCATGGATGTCACCTGCCATGACCTACCTCTCGTCTTTAATAACCTCTGCTTTCACTTTCTCAACCCGCTGTTCTCTGAGGACTAAGGTTTTGGGGGCGTGGTCAGCATTCCATCTCTCATAGGACAGAAGATGTGGCTGACCTGTGGCTCTGTGTCCTGCGGCTCCTTTGTTTTGCCGCAGGGGCTGCTCTCTTCCTGCGGGATGGCCTCCAGCTGCTCGCAGGCTCAGGTCTGCCTGATGCCCGCAGTCACCCCTGTGCAGAGGCCGTGTGCACAGTAGATAAAGAGCCGCTTCCTGTCTTCCTGCAGAGTACAGGCCCACACCTCCCACTCCTTCCTTCCCAGTAGCATGTACCCCTCACCCAGTGTCATCACACGTTCAGATTTTGGGGTGAAAGGTTAGCTCGAGGGACCTGGTCCAAAGAGAGCTGTGCTGCAAACCCAGAAGCAGTGACACTGGTCCCACCCGCCAGCCACTCCACAATGTTAGAGGAACAGCCATCTCCCATGCAGTTAGTCGTCATCGTTAAGTACTGTTAAGTCAGTTTATCCTCCTGTGGGCTTTCAGCGTCAGTCACATGGCCCATCCTTTTCCCGTGGAGCAGCTGGTGGATTTGAACCATGCGCCTATGGGTTGGCAGTGCAATTTCTTACCACTAGGGCAGTAGAGCTCCCTCCCATGTGACTTACAGCCTCCAGAACCCCACTGGAAGGTCAGCTGTGAGTCAGGTTTCAGTTTATAGTGGTGAACCTGGAGTGATAATGCCCGGTGGCATTACCAAGTTTTGAGAGGGAGTTAAAGGTTCATCTCTTTAGAAAGAGCAGTGAACAGTGTGTTTGGTTAGTAGATGGCTCTGACTGATACTGTGGGGTGTTCCTGGGCACGGGCTCAGGTCTCCCCTGATACGGTCCTCTAGGGCTTCCTCAGAGGCTGCGCACCTGGCTTTGGTGCACCAGTCTGGCTTGCGGGGCTAGTCCGCCCTTGTGCCTGGCCTGAATGGCACCACTTTATCAGACACATGGCCCTTGGTGACACCGGTGGGAAGGGAGGCTGCAAGGGACCCCTGATCCCTGCTTGGGGGCAGGTGATGAAGACAGGAAGGGAGGCTGCAAGGGACCCCTAGCCCCTGCTTAGGGGCAGGTCTTGAAGACAGGAAATAAGAGAAACTACAGGAGACGGTGTGGAGAAGAGCCGTGGACAGCAGGCTAGTGTGTGAGGAGCTGAGATCGTGAGCATGAGGAGGACGGGGGCCATGGTCTAGGAATGGACAGGCTATGGGGACAGAGTGTGGGGAGCTGAGATGTGGAGGGGAAAGTCTGGGAATGGATAGGCTGCAGGCCAGTGTGTGGGGAAATGAGGCTGTGGGGTGTGGACAAGGATGCAGAGGGGAGGGTCTGAGATTGGACAGGCTGTGGGGCACAGACATACATGGTGCCCCCTGGCTCCCTGACATTTGGATAACATGGGGAGTCTGGGGTGAGGAACACTATGCCTCGAGGGTTCCTCTCTCCCTCATTGTCATCGTGTGAGAACCAGCGGGCCTTCCAGCAGGTTTTTTGAGTCTATGAAGTGCACAGGAGAAGGTTGTGTGTCGTCCTGTAGAGCTACTGGTGGGTTTGAACTGTCGATCAGCAGCACAATTCTCCACAGACAAGGCCACCAGCACTCCTTGTGCCTTTGTCACTGCCCGTCGGTGTCCTTGTCTTACTGTGACCTTTACCCTCTGTGCAGAGCACCTGCTCAGGACCTCGTCCACCAGCCGACCAGCGTCACTTCCCAGAGTGCCCGCGATGGACAGCTCCAAGACCATCTCAGGTGACAGCTGCGCAGGGCGTGGTGCTCCTGAGGCCACCTCTTATTACTGCCTCTGCACACTGCTTCAGCTCGGGGTCGGTGGCTTCCACTCAGAATGTCCCCTCTTGTGTTTTCCAGCTGTTTGCTGTCTGTCTCTCTTTATATGTGTATGAACGATCTCTCTTGGTATCCCTTTCATAGCAGCTTTGGCCAGGCTCTGCGGAAGCATGCTGATTTTTAACAGTGTGTACACAGCACTACTGCCTCTGTTAACCCTCGTTTTCTGGGTGTGCTTCTAAAGACAGGTTCTGCAGTCCTTGCTAGGCCTAGTTATGTACAGACCACTGTCTGAGAACTGCCTCCTGGATCTCGCTCTTGCTCATTCCTGCTGTGGTCTCCCCCGGCCACACTCACTGCACCTCTCATTCTGAGTGCTGGTCTTGGGCTGAGAGGGTACAGGTGGACGTCTCACTGACCTGTGCCCAGACAGTGCGGGTCCAGTAGCCGGTGCACTTCCCGTGCCCTCCGATGGGAAAAGCACCAGCCCTAGACCCTGTGGAGTCATCAGATGAGACGTGGGATTGTACCTTGCATGTGGGCATGTCTGTTGTCTGAGCCTTCCTGCAGGTACTCATGTGGCCTCCCTGTGTATCCCTAGTGTCCCGCCGGAGCAGCGAAGACATAAAACGGGACATCTCTGCACCCGAGGGTGCGACACCAGCCTCACTTATGGCCATTGGAACCACATCACCTCAGCTCTCTCTGTCATCGTCACCCACCGCATCCGTGACACCCACTACCCGTAGCCGCATACGGTGAGGAGCTGCCTGTGTGCGTGTGTCCACCTCTCCCAGCTGGCACCATCCTTCCTTGTGTAATTGTCCACTCATCTCCCTGCCTTTGTCAGGACCAACTCTTCTTCCCTAGTAGCTAAGCTTGTTATTTTAATTAGAGAATGTTTGACTCTGAAAGGGCGCTGTGAGAGCTGAACACTGTGGTACAGGCAGGTCGCCAGGGGCATACAAGCCTCCAGGGCAGGCTGGCATTGCGGAGCGTCCGAGGGTCATGGACTGTGGGGCCCTGGGATGGTTTCAGTGTGGGCAGTTGCTAGAGCGCCGTCTGAGGAGCTGAGGACAGGGCTGCAGGTCAGTGGTACATGGTTGAGGAGAGGATGGAGTTGGAGCAGCCGGGAAGGTGTTCTTGCATTTCTGGGGCAGAAGAGACGTTTGAGGTGTGTCTGGCTCGGTGGCGGAGCCTCTTAGAAGCCAGACTGTAGAGTTGGACTGTGACGGGTGAGATACCTGTAGTGGAAAGGCGAGGAGATGATACCAGGGAAGTGAGAGGAGGGTGGATCCATGAGGTTGTCCTGAAGGAAGATGGTTAGAATGTTCTCAGTCTAGGTAAGAGGAGTAAGAGAATAGGTGATGTCAAAGGTGGCCCTAATTGTTTAGAGTAAGAGCATGGGTCTATGTAGGGTATTGATAATGAGAGCTCTCAGGTGGTGCCAGCTCACACTGTACAGTCAGGCCTGTTCTGTGGTGTCTGGATGGCCAGGTCTGCCCATGACGTCTGCACCATCGGGTCATTCCACGGCACCTGGACAGTCAGACCCACCCCGCTGCATCTGAATGGCCAGATCCATCCACTGTCAGGCCTGCCTCATGGCACCTGGGCAGTGAGGCCTGGCGATGTACTTCTGGGGTCAGACCCCAAGTGCTGTGTCAGGCCCAGTGTTCCTTGGACACGGCTGAGTGAACCATCCATGAGAATACGAATCTCTGTTTTGTTCTTCATTGTCTCATGTCAGAAGTATTAAAAATTGCAGAAGAATAAGCATAAATGTTACAAATTTAGCCATTTGTTAGCTTCCATTTTTGAGGGGCAGAATTACCTACCTGATCTCCCAGAGTTGGATTGCTTGAAGGTCTCCGAAGGGTGGCTCCATAAGCAGTGTGCCCTGGGGGCAATCAGGAGCCCAGGGGAGAGGATGTGGCCCCCAGGAGAGAGCTGGCTGAGTGTGTGAGGCAGTGGGCCTGGGTCGGCTCCCTGGAGGAGGTGGAAGCACTGGTATGGGCACATCTGGCCTCCCCTTGTCTCTGCAGAGTGAGCTGGGGCTGCACTCATCTCCCCATGCAGGAATGCTGGTGTAGGGGCATCAGGCCTCCCCGCTTCCCTGCAGCATGGGTTTGGGTGCACTCATCTCCCTAGGCAGGAATGTTAGTGTAGCTGCATGTGGCCTCCCCGCTTCCCTGCAGGATAGGGTGGGGGGCACACTCATCTCCCCAGGTAGAAATGCTGGTATGGGGACATCTGGCCCCCCCACTTGCCCACAGGGTCAGCTGGGGCTGCACCCACCCAGACACACTGGCATCTTCCAGCCGTAGTTTCTGTACCTTAAAATGTTTAGACAGTGCAGGCCCTCTAGTTCTAGGAGCGTCTCGCCATTTTCATAGAGTTTATTCTTTAATGCTTCTTAGCTATTCCCATTAACAAAAGTGACTTTGGTCAAGCTGTCAGCCCTTGGCACAGGGCTTCAAGTGTGGGGGTGTGTCCACTTCCAGGCTCCCTCCTGGGGTGTCAGGAGGCTTCAGGTTCTTGTCAGGTGTCCTGTTTGAGCTTGGAGAGGAGACTGGAGAGGAGGAAACTGCTTAGCTCATTTTACTGTACTGCCAATATTGATGTGGCACATGACACATCTCTATCTTGGTTCTGTTTCCCTACATCCGGTGGTGTTGCAGTAAACGCCTCTGAGTGTGCATGCAGCCCTTTCAGGTAGAGCGTCCTGTCATCCAGAGTTGACAGCTGACAGGCTGGCATCCACAGGAAGCAGAACACGTGTTCTTCCAGGCGGCAGTCTGGCCACACGCTGCAGTCCATTGGGAGTTTCATTTTAGATGTTTGGGTGAGTGAGGCTGTTGGGGTTCCAGCACACCCCTCAGTTGTAAACATGTGTGCTCTGGTTTCCTGACAGCCTTGAGAGTGAACACTGACCAAGTACGCTGGCAGAATGACGACCCCCTGGTGCACGCTGCTGCTAGGATGTGGATGTGTTAAGTGCACCTATTGTTAGATGGTGTTGAATAGTCCACAACTCCTGGCGACCCTGTGAATACCAGATCTGAATCCCACCTTATCTGGTGTCGTCCTTATCAGCTCTGATGTTGGAGCCCATTGTTTGACAGTCACTGGTCAGTCCATCACACAGAGGGTCTTCCTCTCTCTGCCTCTCCACCTTTCCCCGCAGGGTGTCCTGTTCTAAGGACTTGTCCCTCCTGACAGCAGGCCTGAGATGTGTAAGATGAGGTCTTTTGTTCTTACCAACCTGAGATGCAGATCAAGTGCTGACGATCCACACTGTGTCCCAGAGTACATTCGCTCTGCTCACACCTTAGTGGTCCTGGCTCTGCCTGGTGACCTCCTGGAAGGTGGCTCTGGGATGGATGCTTGGGCCAGTGTGTAGTGCTTGTCTGTTGTCACCAGAACTGGTCACAAGCTATTTTTCATTCCATATCTTGTCTTGGACGAGATGGTTGTCATTTTTACTGGGTTCTTGGTAGTGCCATAAAGCCCCTGCTTATAATCTTTAAAAACTGTACAGTTTGGATAGTGTCCGTCCCGTAGAGATTTTGTGTTACCTGAGGGACAAGGGCCTCTGCTCTTCATGACACCGCCTCCTAGTCCACTAGCTGGACACTGGCGTAGCACAGAGCTTGAAAGAGGCACAGGTGAGCAGTGTGTTCACAGGAAAGAGACACCACACTTGTGCAGGATGTGACACGCTGTCTCCACAGTCAGTCAGCAGGGCACCTGGCATGGTTGGGAACTTGTACAGCACCATGGGCGTTCTCCCCGCCTGTCATTTCATTGCCATCCTTTGTCCCTGTGGTAGGCTTGCTTTAGTAGCCACACCTTGCATAACCTCACCCTTTACATTTACAAGTAGAGTGGTAAAATGATAACAAAGATGGAGCACAGAGTTCTCTAACGAGTGAGACAGTGGCTGGAGGACAGCAGGAGCAGCGCTCAGAGGCTGTGACACCTGGCGGTTCCCCCCCGAGCCTTTCAGAAGGTGCTTCTACACTGGTAGAGGCCCACGGGGACAAGGAGAATCCCCCAGGACCCCAGAGAACTGAGACCCCTCGGGCTGTGAGATTGAGAGTTGCTGTGATCAGCTGGTAGCCTTGCAGTACACGTGTCCTGTTGAAGGGGACAAGCTGGTGCCATGCCCTCTTCACCATAGGCCAGATTTCTGGTTGTTTTAGTGCCGGGTTTATAAGCATTATAACCTAAGGGTTTCTGTTTTCTCTCACCAGAGAAGAAAGGAAGGACCCTCTATCAGCACTGGCCAGAGAATATGGTGGCTCCAAGAGAAATGCCCTGCTCAAGTGGTGCCAGCGGAAGACAGAAGGTTACCAGGTAAGCGTCCCACTGCTCTGCACACCAGGGCCGCCAGCAGGGCGGGCAACAGAACCCAGTGATTGCAATCTTAGGATCCACGTGTCTGACCTGAGCCTGGCAGAGGGTACATGGGTGATGCTTTTGTTAAGTCCCAGCATCCCTGATTTTTCCAGTTCAGTTCTTAGATTGTTACATTCAGCTTCCTTAAGGCCAGGTCAGTGTTTCTGCTATGGCCTCACGTGATGTACATTTCACTGACTTGAAGCTCATCATTTAATTGGTTGTGGAGTCCTTCTGCCTTTTTCACAGCTTGCTGCCTGGGTGCTTTGCTGTTCTTGGGCCTAGACACTTCACATCTGGATTGTCACAGCAGTTTGCCTTGTTTGCTGTCTGCCTGCCTCTTTCTTTTGGGCATTTATTTAAGTGGTGATAACTATGACACACAAGAGAAAGATGAGCACGCTCCCCCTGGGCCATACACAGCCTCTGAAAAGTCACCGTAGGCTCAGCTTTGAGCTGCCTCCAACTTGATGGCAGTGAGAGAAAAATGTCTTGATGAGAGAGGAGGTGCTAATTCCAGACAGAATGGAATCTCTAAAATGTACACATTACAGAGCAAAGGAAAAAAAGGCATTGATCATCCCAGTGTTCTCACGTATGATGTCGGTGATGGGACTCTGCCCCTCCTTCACCAGCTCTTGGCTGCTGTCTTGTACAGTGGTGTCATTTAACACCCCACAACATTAGAGCAGTGGGCTAAGTTTTACCCTAAGCAAGATGGCTTTTGTCCTTGACGGTAGGGCAGTTGGGGAACCTTGGTTGGAGATGCTCAGAATATCAGAGGATGTCAGAGGGAGACTCATTCGACCTCCTGGTACCCACCAGCCTCCCAGGAGACTTCACCCAGCCTCTCAGGACTGGCTGCCCAGAGGCCTGAGCACAAAGGCTCTGAGGGTGTCCTAGTTGGTGGGGATGCTTGTCTAGAGATCAGATGTCACTTACAGGGGAGACTGTGTGCTGGGAATCGTCCAGACCTTGCCTTTCATCTCTCCAGTCTGTGTCCTCTTGGCAGGAAAGGCCTCTCTCCTCTCTAGATGCAAGTAAGGTGTGCTGTGCATCACAAAGGTCCTGCCAGCGAGTCACAGCCTACACGGGTAGGGTCCAGCAGAGAAGATGAGGATGTTATAGACTCAAACTTACTGCTGCTGCTGCCTTGCAGGGATCGGTAGTGGGAAGCCAGCCATGGATTCTTGGCCAGCAGGTTGAGGTGTTGTGTGGACTCCCAATCTCATGGCTGATGTCTGTCATTTGACATCTTTCCAGGCTGAGCTCTGGTCCGGCTTCAGGGACTATAATGAGAGACAGAATGAGTGGAGTGGCTGGAACTGAGGATGGAAATGTGGTAATGATGCTGTGCTCAGAAGCGCTGGGGTTCTGTGTGTTGATGGTCTTATTGCACTTGAATAGCACAGAGTAGCTAACTGGTTTCATCACGTGCACATGGTTCTTGTAAAACAGCTAAGGTGGTAGCAGGGAGTGAAACAAAGGTATGGTATCAACAGACCCTGTCCAGACACACTTGCCCACAGTTTTAAACAGTGTCCTCAGCACCTTTAGACCCAAGAATTGGATGGATTGCAGTGGATTTTCAGTTCTTAAAAAGTTGCCATTTTATCAGTGAGGATTTTCCAAGGACAGGCAGGTCTTCAGCATCAGATATATAGGAGATTAGTGCATTTTTTCATTCTTAGAGATGTCTACGGTATATCGAGGGCACACAGATTTCTCCCAGGTCTGTGCTGTGTGGTTAGGTGCTGTGTAGCTGGCTCTCACTCGTGTTGAGATCTACCCAGAGTGTACCTTTCCTGTCTCCTCCGTGCTCAGTGCAGTGCTACAGCCGGTGTGCACTCAGTCTCCCTGGGCATCCGCCTCTCCATTCCTGACCCTCTGCTTTTCTAGCCCTGGTGCTCTTTGCCAGGGACTGGCATCGATATGTCCAGAGTTGATGACTCACTGTCCTGACCACTGCAGAGCAACTCTTCCTTCAAGACATATGTGCCTGTTCTGGACAACTCATGGAATACTCAGCCAAGGCTGTAGAAAAGTCTGTCTTTTCCAACTACCAATCTATCTTTGTTTCTGACTTTTGCATTTTAGTGACCAGTTATTATTAATGCGTCTTGATTGCATGTTTGCTCAGTTTCAAAGGATATCGGAGTTGGCACAGGGAAGGGCATTACAGAGCAGTGGTCCTGGGGGCCAATATAAGGGCTGGTTTGGCATATTTTTGTTTTGTAACTGTAGTCTTGTGTCCTACATGATTCAAAGAGACACCGCCGTGAAATAACAATTGTAGATTATGTTATGGGCATATAACACAATTCCTGATACCATATGAGAGAGGTGGGGAGCATAATAATAGTTAGGTTTTGACTTGGGAGAGACTGGAGAGCCATGCTGCATGCACTAATTCAGTCTCTTAAGGACAAATACTGCAAGAGACCATTACTGCAAAAATAGAAGGATAACTAGGAAAACGTGTATGGAGGTCTGAGGGGGAAAGGGTGGGAGCAGAGGAGTGAGGATGGGGAAATTACAGAGTGGTACAATTTGATGGGTGGAGGGAGGGGGTAAAGGATATGGGAAAGGTTGGGCAGGGTCCTGTAAAGACAAGGTTATGGTGGACATAGTTGAATGGGGATTAATTTTTTTTAAATTTTTTTATTTTATTTCATTATTTTTTATGTGTACCGTCAAATCAGATCTGACTGGTACAGGAGGAGATTGTTCCTCCTCCAGCAGAGCATCTGGTGGATTCAAACCGTGTACCTCTGAGATTGCAGTGCAGCTTCTTGCCACTAGGCCACCAGAACTCGCCAAATGGGGATTAATTTTACAAAACGCAATGAATGAGAATGATTGTATGAAACACAATGTGAATGAAGGGAAGTGTGAAATACAGTGTATATGAATTTTGTATGCACACCAATATAAAATTATTTAAAAAAAAAACAAAACACCATATTACAAAAAAAAAAACAAACCTCAAAACTGTGGTTGCACAGTGGTTAAGCACTTGAATGCTAACTGAACGGTCAAAAGTTCAAACTCACTAGGTATTGTAAAGGAGAAACAGTTGTTAGTGTGATTTTGTAAAGGTTTTGTTCTGGAAAGTGATGGGAGAGTTAGTACTACTTTCTCCCAGTGGGTTCTGTGAGTAGGAATTGACTTAAAAGCAGTGAGTATGAGTTTATTAAATAATTAATAAAATATTTTCAAGCATGGGAAAAAAGATTAGGTTTTCTGTTATTGAAGTTAAATTGGTATCAGTTTAAATTAGTTTGTCATACAAAACCTAACTGTAACATAAATCTACAATTGTATTTTATAGCTGTATTTTATTTGAATCATATAGGACATACACTTCACTTTTAAGACTTCTGTCTAGAGACAATAAAATAGGACATAAAGGCATAAGGCTGTGAGCTTCTCTCTAAAAGGGCCACAGAAAGTGAGACTGGTATAACTCCTCACCGCTCCAGAGAAGAATGCAGATAAAGATCCCGTAGCCCAGACCCATGGTGCCTCCAAAGCCACAGCAACAGCACGAGGTTTGATATTCATTATTAACTCATAGACTTTACTCACAGCTACTCTCTGGTGCTGAGAGTAGGGTTTATTAGGGAACTAGGTTGTCTAGTGGGAGTGGCAAAGAATATCACCCAATATAAGCCCAAGATTTAGCCCAGAAGTCTCGAGGCACAATTCCTCATTTAATCCAAGCCTTGATTTTAGTTTGGCAAGCAGCTTTTCAAAACTTCCATCATCAAAGGCAAGAACAGAAAAACTTTTGACTGTGGCCTGTATCTCAGGGCTCCCCTGGTTGGTTACACTTTGCCACAGTTTATACACAACAATGCCACTATCTCTCCACCACCATCACCAGAGTCTTGCTCTCACAAGATCTTGCTCCAGTCTTCCTCAAGTCTTGGTGTTCAGTGTGGGAAACTCTTTCTCTCTCTTATCTTAGTCCCATAGCTGTCAAAGATTTGCAAGACCATGTGTCTGCAGTTAAGGTACCTGGAGACCAGAGGGAGCTAAGGTAATGGTTAAAAAAGCCAACTTTAAGCTGACACCATGACGTCCATGCAGTAAGTCTATCCACACTGAAGGCCTTCTAGTTTTCTCAGTAAGTGCTAGGCCACCTTCACTTTCAGCAGGCAAGGCTGTGTCATCAGCATGCTTCAGGTTACCAGTGGTTCTACCTTCAGTTCTGCTTCTGTGTTATATTCATTACGTATTCACACTTCCCAGATTATTGACTCAGCATACAGATAGAAGAAGTAGAGACACAAGGTTCAGCCCTGATGCATACCTTTCCTGGTTTGAAACCATGCTTTTGTCCAGATGCCCTTGGTCGTACATATTCCACATGATCACGGTAAAGAGCTCTGGGGTTCTCATACTTTGTAATGTGACTCACAACTTGTCATGACTGGTGCCTTTGTGTAGTCAGTCAATCAGAGCTAGGCCCTCTCTGACACTAGCCTGTGTTCCATGTTACCTTATTGAACTGGCCTGAATTTCTGGTAGTTCCCTGTCTGTTTATTGGTATGGTATAACAGTTGTTGGACTTGTTTTGTTTTGTTGTTTTCCATTAATCTTCTGTGGATTTTGCAGATATTGATGATGCTGTTCAGTAATTTCTGTCTCCCGTGGGCTCATCTTTCTTTGAAACATGCTTAATGATAGATCTCCGCAGATAATTGAACCAGTGGCTCTTACCCTGTTTCTTGACGTGACTGAGTTCCGCATCTGTTTGTGGAAACATTTTGATTGATATTTCATCGGTTTCTGCAGCCTGTTTCCTCAGTGGAGAAACTCAATATAAGCAGTGAAAAGTACGTCAGGTGCTGATTTTGGAACAGACCCTCAACTACTCATATGCAAGTCCAAACTAAAGCAAAAAAGGGTTAAATAAAATCCATAGGAACCAATATTTGACCACCTGAATTTAAAAACCATCTCAGAACTGATTTGAGGCCTTGAACACTAATGAACAAAGACTAGATGAGCTGTGGGAGGATATCAGGTATATCCTCCATAAAGAATGCAAAAGATCATTACAAAGACAGAGGAGGAAGAAAAGACTGAGATGGATGTCAGAAAAGATTGAATATTGCACACTAGAGTGTTGAGAAGCCAAAGCAAAAGGAGTAAAGCAGAACGTTAGGAACTGAACATAAGATTTCAAAGGGCAGCTCGGGAAGACAAAGCAAAGGATTATAAAGAAATGTGCAAAGAGTTGGAAAATCAAAAAGGCCAAACTCTCTTGGTATTTCTTAAGCTGAAGGAACGAAAGAACAAATTCAAGCTTCTATTTGCAATACTTAGGCATGCTATAGACAGAATATTGAATGATCAAGGAAGTATTAAAAGAAGATGGAAGGAGTATACAGAGCTACTGTACCAAAAAGAATTGGCTGACACTAAAGAATATCATGTAACTAGATATGATCAAAAAAAACGTCCAAAATTTTTTTTTATTTTTTGGAATCACAGAAGCCAAGAAAGCTTAAGATACAAGCTGTCAGATCATGGGTTGGACAATGGAAGATATTTTCTGAAGGGACTTGGCAGATGAGAAGGGTTATCCTGGTGGAGGGTGGAGCTGGGAAGTAAGTGGGTCAAGGCACTGGGCTAGGGGTGGGGTCAACCCTGTAACTAATGCTTAACTCCACAA
>NW_006400075.1:1731644-1749138 GCF_000299155.1 Elephantulus edwardii
GGAGGGACAGCGCAGGAGGGGAAGACCCTCTATGAGATGCATTGATTCAGTGACTGGGGTAATCGGGATGGGTGTGTCAGAGGCGGTGCGGTTGGCACAAGATAGAGCAGGGTTTAGGGCTGTTGTGCATAGGGTCGCTATGAGTTGGAAATGACTCGACGGCACATAACAACAACAACAGATATGATCAAGATGCAGTGGTGACAAAGGAGGACATTCAAGCTTCTCTGAAGAAATTGGCAAAAAACAAACCCCCAGGAATTGATGGAATACCAATTGATCTATTTCAACAGATATTTCCCTGGACATGCTTACCAAGTTGTGCCAAGAAACCTGGAGCACAACTACTTGGCCAACTGACTGGAAGAGATCTGTATTTATTCCCATTCCCAAAAAAAGATGACTCAACAGAGGGTGGAAATTATCGAACAATATCACTAATATTATACACAAACAAACTTTTGCTGAAGATTATAAAAAAAAAAAAACCAACAGCTGGAACAATACATTGACAGAGAATTAGCAGAAATACAAGCTGGGTTTAGAAGAGGTCACAGCACTAGGGATATCATTGCCAATGTCAGGTGTATCTTGGCTGACAGCAGAGAATACTAAAAGAATGTCTGTGCTTCATTGATTATACAAAGGCATTTGACTGCATAAATCACAATAAATTATGGCTAACCTTGAGAAGAATAGGAATCTCAGAACACTTGACTGTGCTCTTGTGAAACCTATACTTGGACCAGGAGACAATCATCAGAACAGAACAAGAAAACACTACATGGTTCAAAATCGAGAAAGGAGTACATCAGTGATGCGTCCTGTCTCCATACTTCTAAAATCTATATGCAGAACAGATAATTTGGGAGGCTGGACTTTATGAGGAGGATTGTGACATCAGGATTGGAGGAAGACTCATCAACAGCCTGCAGTATGTAGATGATACAGCCTTGCTCCTGAAACTGAGGAGGATGTGAGGCCTTTGCTGCAGAAGGTCAAGGACTGCAGTCTTCAATATGGATTAAATTTCAACATCAAGAAAACAAAGATTCTCACCACTGGGCCAATTGGTCGCATCATGATAGGTGGAGAAGAATTAACATTGTTAACAATTTCAGCTGGCTTGATTCCACAATCAACACTGTTGGCACCAGCGGTCAGGAAATTAAAAGATGAGTTATACTGGGAAGATCTGCTGTCGGAGATCTCTCAAGAGAGCAAAGATTGCAATCTAGAGACCGAGGTGTCCCTGATCCAAACCTTGGTCTTCACAATTACTTACTGTGCATTAGAGAGCTGGATACTGAATAAGGATGACAGAAGAATTGATGCCTTTGAGTTGTGGTCTTGGAGAAGAATATTGTACATACCGTGGACTGCCAAGAGAGCAAACAGGTCTGTCTTGGAGAGAATGAAACCAGGTTTAGCCTTGGAATCAAGGATTTTGAAGTTTTGTCTCACATACTTTGGGAATGTGGTCAGGAGGGACCAGTCCTTGGAGAAGGACCTCATTCTTGGAACGGTGGAGGAACAGCGCAGGGGAGGAAGACCCCAGATGAGATGGATTGACACAGTAACTGGAGTAGGTACGTCGGAGTCGGTGAAGACTAGCTTAGGAGGCTTCAGAGCTTTTGTAGACAGGGTCAATGTGAGTCACAGGTGACTCAATGACACATAAAAAAAAAACCAACCAGGATGTCTTTGTAGTAACTTTTGTTTTCTTCATGTAAGATATATCTGGTTTCGGTCATCAGGATTCAGTGCATCAAATCTATTCTCAGATGGCCTCTAAACTCAGGAGGGATAGACTGAAGACCATTATTTGCCTGTCTTGGGCTTGTTTTTCATATCTCTAGCTTGAACTTGCACTTGTCTGTGAACACTTGGTCTGTACACCGTCAGCCAACAGGTCGTGAACTAGGTCACAAGTAAGTATCAATGCATCTCAAGTCACCAAGAATCGTACAAAGTGTCCCTCTGGCCACATGGAATAAAATAGTATCAGTAACAGAAGGGAAATTGGAAGTTAAAACAGTATGTGGAAATTAAACATGTTATTAAATAAATGTTGGCTCACAGGCAATATCCAAAGGTAAAGAGAAAGAGTGATAAATTTAATTTATCCCTCAGTAACAAGGGAGAGAAGTCCCTGACTTCACACGCTGAGAACTGGTGGGAGGTGAACAAACTCAGTCCGCAGAATGTTCTAGAAGGCAGGAATAACAAAGATCAAACAGATAAATGGAATAGCCAAGAGCTATAGAAACCTTAAAGCCAGACCCAATAGACTGATTGATAAAAAGAAAGGTTATAAATATCTGAGAGTCTTTGCTTTTTTTATTACTGTTTTCTCTATTACCTTATGTCTTTTTTGCAGCATAAGCTTTACATGTTGCTGGGCTGCCACGTGAATTGAGTCACTTCAGACAATCATAAAGTACCTCCCCTTAGAGCTCAGGTCATGCAGCCAATTGATTGTTGTTGCTAGGTGCTGTCATGTTGTCTAGGACTCATAGTGACCCAGTGGACAACACACCTGAAGCTATCCTTCTCATCCTCACCATGTCTGACAAGCTCCAGCCCTTTGTTACCAGCACTGTGCCAGTCCGTCTTCTCGTTCTCTGACCCTCCACCTTTCCCGGCATAATAACTTTATCCAAGGACTGGCCTCTCCTAACAGCATGCCCACAATAAGTGAGAAGTCCCACCATCCTTACTTCTGAGGAGCACCCTGGTTGCACTTTCTCCCAGACAGATTTGTTTGTTCTTTTGATAGTCCTTGGGATATTCAGTGCTCTTCTGCAGCACCACCACTCAAAGGCATGCATTATTCTGGGAGCTCTGCTTGGCATAGTTGGTAAGGAGTTGCATTGGTAGCCTGAAGGCAGCATCTTTCTGGCGGTTCAAACCCACCAGCTGCTCCAAAGGAGAAGGATGGGCAGTCACTTCCCATGCTGTTTATAGCCTCTAAAAATATTTAGCCACCATACGGTTTGCTGTCAGATGGCTCTAACTCTGTAACCGTGAGTTCAGCTGATTAAGTAGACAGAATGTCAATATTACATAATCGATTTGACTCATGTCTTCCAGCTCAGAATATACGTTCAAAAACATGCAAATCCATTCCTTAGTAAATTCAAGAAACAATTTTAAGGGTTTTCTCCTTTCTCATTTTCTTTCTGTTTACATTAGAAATACAATCAGTCATAGAACAGTTAACCATACACATGAAGGCTCTCTTTGTATGCTGACCATCTAATGGTGTAAATCCCATCTTCCTTACTGACCCATAGCTCACCCTCCAGAAGGTTTTTAGAGGCAATAAACTTCATAGAAGGATATTGTGTATTTTTCTCTGGCAAAGCAGTGGGTAGATTTGAAATGTGTACTCTCTCCTTGCTTCTTAGGGACACTTCTGTAATAATACATGGAGGACTTTGACATGTTCCTTAGGGAATTGTGCTGCAAACCCAAAGGCTGTTCAGATTCACCAGCAGCTCCAAGTCAGTATGATCTACTCGTGCCATCTGCAGCCATAGAAACCCTCAAAAGGGGCTCAGAGGATTCCCTCTGAGTTGCTTCTGACTTGCTCGCAGCAGGGTTTTGAAAAGTTATTTCATGCCCTCCTCAGTTGTCCCAGCCATGAAACAGATAATTCATTGACCTGCCCTGTACAAGTAGATGGATTGTTTACTTCAAGGTCTTTGAGTTAGACGTGAACAGTCAGAAATGCAGTCTTTTAGAGTGGGACTCTTTGTACAGCCCTGCATAGGAAGTGCCTTTCCTGATGTGGCCTTGGGTATAGGGGAGCCACAACCCCTGGAGCCAACAGCTGTGATCAGGCCTTTGGTGTCTGTCTGCTCAGCCTGCCGGGAAGGACAGGTTGTGACACTTAATGGCTCACAGGAGCTGTTACGTGACACTTAGCACAGACACTCTCCCAGGCCCCAGATGGACTCCTGCTGCTGGCCCAGACTGTGCTGGTAGCAGAGCTGCCTTGCCAGTTGAGATCAATTCCCTAAAGCTCACATCATCTTCGATTTCACCACTGATCGCTGTAATCTCATTACCCATCCATTATGACGCGGACCCTTGTGAGTTTGCCCTTAGCTAACAGATGCATTTTCTCTGTAATTGTGCATGGCCACTTAATGCTCGTTGCCATTTCAGAGTGCAGGGGTTAGTGCCAGTGAGCCCCGACCCTTATTGATCTGTATATAAACACAGAGTGAGTCAACCTAATCCCCTCAGAGTTTTTGAACTTTTTAAAATTTCTTTTATTTTTTTGTAAACTTCAGTTTGTATGTGATTAGATTTTGAAATTTAAACTTGCATTTAAATAAGCAAATAACACTAATAATCATTCTTTACATGTTTATAGCAAAAAGTGGCTATCTGCTGGCCATTCCCTCCCCTCTCAAACTCCAGCTTTGCAGAAACAAATGGTTTTCAGTTATTTTACTTCTTTCTTTAGGGATTGGCAATAATATAAGGTAACTGTTGAAACTAAAATCAGGTAATAGGGAAAATAGGAGCCCTGGTGTTTTAAAGCTTTCCGGGCTAGACAGTTAACCAAAAGGTTGGAAGTTCTAATCCACCAACTACTCCGGGAGAGAAAGATGATGTCTCCTCCTATGAAAATTGGCACCTCAAAAACCCAGTGGAGGTTCTCTGTGAATCAACATCAACTTTCTGGAAGTGGTTTTCTTTCTTCTTTTCTGGTCTGGCAGTGGTCAATGGTGCCTGCTAACTTAATGCTTGGCAGTTCAAACTCATCCATGCACTCTGCAGAAGAAAGGCTGGTGATTCCCTTCTGTGATGATGCAGCAGTTTTCCTCATTACTCAGGGCCACCCTGAGTTGACAGGCAGAGGATACCACCCAGCAGGGACAAAATCACTTCTGTATTTTAGTAAACTTTGCTCTGGATCCAAGTTACATGTCTTACAATGTCTGTTGTCATTTCCAAGTCATGTTGTTCTTAGGTACCATCAAGATGAGGACAACTCATAATGACCCTATGAACAATAGATATGAACGTAGTCCTATCCTGTGCCGCCTCACAATCTCTGACAGACTTGTGCTCATTGCTGTGTCAGTCCATCTGGTTGAAGAGCTTCCTCTCTTTTGCTGATCCTCCAGCTGCCACACTTGAGCCTGTTGCTGTAGGCACTGTCAGTCCACCTAGTTGAAGATCTTTCCCTCTTTAGCTGATCCTCCATCTTTCCAAGCATGATGTCTCCCTCCAAGGAATGACCTCTACTAACAACATGCCCAGAGTATGTGAGACAAAGCTTCATCATCTTTGCTTCCAAAGAGTACTCTGGCTGCACCTTCTCCAGGACATATCTGTTTTTTCTTTTGGCAGTCCAGTGCTCTTCTCTACCACCACAGCTGAAAGGCCTCAATAATTCTTCTTTCATCCGTATTCATTGTCCAACTCTCTGGTGCATAGCAAGTGACTGAAAAGATGGTGGCCTGAATGAGGCATACCTTAGTCCTCAAACTGACATCGTTACGCCTCAATAATCTGGAGAGGTCCCTGACTATTAACTTTTCCAGTGTAAAATTTCCTCACTGCTGATACCAAGTGTATTGATTGTGGATTCAAGTAAGATGATGTTGTTGACAGTTTCAGTCCTTTTTCTGTCCGTCATGATGTTGCCTATCAGTCCAGTGATCAGTCAAAGAGCTTCTCAAAGTTCATTTAAGAAAAATTTGTATAATTAGTCCTGCTAAGATTGTTGTTGTTGTTATGTGCTGTCAAGTCGTTTGCGACTCATAGCGACCCTATGTATAACACCCCTAAACCCTGCTCTATCCTGTGCCAATCGCATGGCCTCTGACACACCCATCCCAATTACCCCAGTCACTGAATCAATCCACCTCATAGAGGGTCTTCCCCTCCTGCGCTGTCCCTCCACCCTACCAAGCATGATGTCCCTCTCCAAGGACCTGTCTTTCCTTAAAACATGTCCAAAGTATGTCAGACAAAGCCCCAGAATCCTTGCCTCCAAGGAGTAGCCTGGCTTAACCCTTCCTGGTTTAACCCTCTCCAGGATGAATCTGTTTGTTTTCTTTGCAGTCCATGGTACATTCAATACTCTTCTCCAGCACCACAGCTCAAAGGTGTCAATTCTCCTTCTATCCTCCCTAGTCATTGTCCAACTCTCTGATGCATAACAAGTGATTGCAAAAACCATGGCACGCCTTAGTCTCCAGAAAGACACCGTTGCTCTTGAGTACTTTAGAGAAGTTCCTAAAAGCAGACTTTCCCATCGCAATACATTTTTTTATTTCCTGGCTGCTGGTGCCAAGAGTGTTGACCATGAAGCCAAGCAAACTGATGCTGTGAACAATCTCAATCTCTTCGTCATCCATCCTGATGCTACCGATTGGTCCAGTGGTAAGAATTTTTGTCTTCTTGACATTGAGCCTCAGTCCATACTGAAGGCTGCAGTCCTTGACCCTCTGCAGCAAGCGCATGAGGTCCTCCTCAGTTTCGGCAAGCAGGGCTGTGTCATCTGCATAACACAGATTGTTAATAGATCTTCCCCCAATCCTGATGCCACACTTCTCCTCATAGAGCCCGGCCTCTCGGATAATCTGCTCTGCATACAGGTTGAAAAGGTATGGAGCTAGGACACATCCCTGGCGTACACTCTTCCCAATTTTGAACCATGCGGTATTACCTTGCTCTGTTCTGACGACTGCCTCTTGGTCCAAGTATAGGTTTCGCATTAGCACGATTAAATGTTCTGGGATTCCTATTCTTCTTAGAGTCAGCCACAGTTTGTTATGATCCACACAGTCAAACGCCTTTGCATAATCAATGAAACACAGATAGACATTCTTCTGGTATTCCCTGCTTTCAGGTTAGAGCCATCTAACATCAGCTACAATATCCCTAGTACCATGACCCCTTCTAAACCCAGCCTGGACTTCTGGCAATTCTCTGCTGATGTGCTATTCCAGTTGTTTTTAGATAATCTTCAGTAGAATCTTGCTTGCATGTGAAATCAGTGATATTGTTCCGTAGTTTCCGCACTCAGTTGGGTCACCTCTCTTTGGAATGGGAACAAATATAGATCTCTTCCAGTCAGTTGGCCAAGTGGTTGTTCTCCAGATTTCTTGGCACAACTTGGTGAGCACATCCAGGGCAGCATCTGTTAGCTGAAATATGTCAGTTGGTATACCATCTATTCCTGGGGCCTTATTTTTTGCTATTTCCTTCAAAGCAGCTTGAACTTCTTCCTTCATCACCATAGGCTCTTGCTCAAATGTTATTTCATTAAATTCTTCTGTATCTGCCAATTCTTTTGTATACAATGACTCAGTATATTCCTTCCATCTTCTTTTAATACCTCCTGGTTCATTTAATATTCTGCCTAAATCATCCTTGATTATAGCAACTCTAGGTTTGAATTTGTTCTTCAGTTCCTTGAGCTTAAGAAATGCTGAACAAGTTCGGCCCTTTTGATTTTCCGACTCTAGCTCCTCACACATTTATGAGAAGCATCAGATCAATGTACTACCAAATGCTTAATAAACCATTTGTGTAATAAAAAACTTCTGTTAACAGCTCAGAAAAAATTCATTGTAGGTGGAGAAACTAATTATTTTCTAATTAAATGCCAGATCTGGACTTGGATAGGTCTGATCGTGCAGAGTAGTTTTCATGAAAGGGTTCATTGCTGCCTGGGCCCCGTTCACTCCACTGGCATTCTCTGTGGGGTTGAGAATGTGCATTCCTGCTGAGGAGCGTGTGCTTCGTCCTTGGCCTAAAAGAAAATTCATGGGGTTAGGAGAATTGATTGGTTTGTGTGATTTCAAAATGTTTATGTGGGGAAAAAAGTTTATGTGATCCATTCTTTGCATCTTGCACCTTCCCTCCAAAAAATGGAAAAGTTAGTTCCTCAGATATATATTAATTGTGTGACAATTAGTGTCATGGGTTTTAAAGAAGAAATTAGCAAACAAAAGCTAGTTGATCCTGATTTTTGGGAATCCTGTGAGTGAAATACACATTAGCTCAGTTGGGACTCTGATGAGTAGGCTTGAACATCAGACCAGATGATGTTGAGGACAACCATGAATGAGGCTTAGAAATCACAGTACATCTCTGTGAGGAGGTGGGGAACTAACCAAGGAAGTGGGGCTTGGAAAGCTAAAATTGTAGCGAGAAGGAAGACACAGAGCAGAACCCCATGTCTACCCCCTCAACCCTAGTGTTTGTCAGTTCCTGACCTGGGGATGAGCCACACGGTGAACTGTGGTCCAGAGCTTGTTTCAGCATCACCGTCTAGTTGTTGGCATGGTGTCAGACACCCTCGAGTTGGCTCAGGCTTCAGTGACGCTGCTTACGACACAGTGAGAGCTGTCCGCCTGCTCTGCCCTCCTGGTCCCCACTGCTCAGCTGTGCTAAGTCTGTTGTTGCTCAGGAAAACTCCACTTTCTTAGAAGGAACCTTGCAAGTAAGAAGGGAGCAGCATGGCAGCTACAAAACCCTGAAAGAAAAGAACTGCCAATTTAGAATGCTGTATGCTGCCCATCAAATATGAAGGTGAAATTAGGACATTCTCAGAAAGGCAGGCATGAAGGGAATTTGTGAAAACAAGACCAGCCTTACAGGAACTCCTGATGGAAGCTCTTCAAACAGAGACAGTACAGAAAAGCCAAAAAGAATGCACCATGCCTGATGGTAATTAGCCCAAATGTAAATGGATTAAACACACCTGTTGAGAGAAAGAGAATAACAGGATGTATCAGGAAAAATGACCCATCAATATGCTATTTACAGGAGACTCACTTGAGACACAAGGATGAAGATAGACTAAACTCAAAATCAGAGGGTGGGAAAGATAACACGTAAATGACAATGAAAAAGTAGAAGTGGCAGTATTAATCTCTGATAAAATACAGTCCAAGGTAAAAGCTATCATAAGAGACAAGGACATTATATAATGATTAAATGTTAAAACAGAACAAGAGGGCAAAGCCTTAGTATCCACTCTCAGTGACAGAGCCACAAAATTCACAAAACTCACATACTTGAATAAAGAAAATAGCACCCCAGTCATAAGAGATTTCAGTACATCACTCAATGAAGGACAGAACGATTAGAAACTCAACTGAGATGCAGAAGCAAACTATACGGCTAACCAACTGGATCTCCAGACTTACAGAACACCCCACCCAACAAGAGTGCAGCATACATTTTTCTCCAGCACACCTGGAGCATTCTCCAGAAAACCAGGTGTTGCTCACAAAGCAAACCTTGATAAACTAAAGAACATCATAAACCAAAGCATCTTCTCAGACCACAGTGCTATAAAATGAGAAATCAACAATTGCCAGAAAAGGGAAGAAATCATGTACTTGGAAACTAACAACTTGATCACTGCCGAGTAATAGAAGAAATAAAAAGTGAAATTTTAAAAAAAAACCTTTCCTGAAAGAAAGGAGAATGAAAATACAATTTACCAAGACCTCTGGGGTAAGCAAAAGCAGTACTGAGAAGTCACTTTGTAGCAATAAGCAAACACATCAGAAAGGAAGATTGAAAATCTGCTACTTAAGCAACATCCCCAACAATTAGAAAAATAACCTCCCTGACTCTCTCATTGACGTTAAGTCAGAAGTAACTCCAAGCTGACCCTCCAAAACTCTTTAACTCTCAGGGAAGAAGGTTGTCCGTCTTTCTCCTACAGAGAACCTGGTGGGTTCAAACAGCATGCTTTTGTGTTGGAGTTTTTCAAACCCCATTTCACTAAGTAAAACCAAACAGTCACGTAATAGTCTCCACAACAACCATGTAGGAACAGCTCCATCCTTCACAGCCTCCTCTGTAAAAATGTCTCAGATAAATAGAAAAGAGAAGCATGTTCTTCCTGTGGATTTTATGACATATTCTGTGTGGTGTGGGCTGTTCTCAGTCATCACTATGGGTGAGACAGGTCTTCACACAGCAGGTGGACCATCTTAATGGCTTTGCTCTTAATCTAAACTTGGCTCAGGTTCTCCCTTCTCAGGTGCTGGAGGAGAGAGCCCTCAACACTGGTTCCTTACCCTGTGCCATCCCAGGGGAAGGTGGGCTGGGAGTCCTGTGCCCCCCCCCATTCCCCATTTGTTAGAGAGTTCAGGCTGATACAACACCCAGAGGCCCTTTGCCCTCTCCCTCTCTTCTTACTGTCCCCCTTCTCAGCCTCCTCACTCCATGAGAAGACTGGTGGGTTAGGTATCTTCTCCCCATGCAGTGGGTCAGTGTCCTCCCCTCACAGACGAGGAGAGCGTCCCTCACCCCACGTAGCGGATGGGCGTCCTCTCCCCACATAGCAGGTGGGCATCCTGCCAGCAGGGCCTGCAGTCTCTTATGTGGGCATCCTGCCAGCAGGGCCTGCAGGCTCTCTGACACATTGGGAGCCGTCACCCCAGAGCTGGGCTGGGTCTGTTTTCCATTGTGGGACTGGTCACAGGAATGCTTTCTGAGTAAATGCTACTAAAGGTGTGGGCAGCAGATAAGAATTTGGGTCTGAGTTAAATCTAGGCTGAAAGTCTGTATTTTTTTGCTCTACATTGTCACTGTGCATGATGACTGAGTTTACACAAAGCTTATTGTTTCTAGTTAGCTCCATGTTTCAGGGGTTAAAAATCCTTCAACAAAAGGGGTGAGGATGGCGCTGTCTGAGGCCCATTCTCTCAAGCAGTGGTGGGAGCACAGGCAGTGCTGCTCACCCAGACTGACAGTCTCAGCCAGAGGGAACAGGGTGCTCTGCATCCCCCAGACCCTGGGTCTGGCCCTCACTGCTCATAGCAGGCTGAGGTGATCACGTAGGGTCATCATGTAGAGAGCCTGGGTTCACTGTGGAGTGGACATAGTCCTAACTGTTCACAGTGAGGTGAAATGACATCCTGGAGTCACTGTGGAGTGGACAGGGTCCTCACTGCTCTAGCACAATATATGACCACCCAGGATCACTATGGAGTGGACATGGTCCTGACTGCTCACAGCAAGGTAGAGTGACTGCCCGGGGTCATCCTGGAGTGGAGCTCACTGCTCACAGCAGGCTGAGGTGATGGCCTGAGGTCACTGTGAAGTAGGAGAGCTGCATCCTATGTCCACAGGTCTCCTTTCAGAGCTGGACATGATACCTGGGAACCAGCAGCTTCCCCGAGCTACAGTCCCCTAACTCTATTCTTATATGTTCTGATGGCAGCTGTTATTAGCATCTGTGTTCAAGGATGGCAACATTTCCTTTAATGGTTCAGTTCTGCTGCCATCAGCCACTTTGATGCATGTCTGAAGTGTGCTGGTGGTGAAGCAGAGTGGTCACCTGCACCGACCCCTGCAGCACCATCCCCACACTGGGTAGTCCGGCCTGCCCTGGTGTCTACAGTGGGACCACAGTACCTCAGGACACCTGATGTGGGGGTGCCGGAAGGGGACACCTGTTCCTTTCCTGTCATCTCATTCCAACTGGTCTCTGCAGAGAAAACTGCCCAGTGTGGTTGGGCTCTGAGGTCCAGAGCTCTTGACATTGTCTGGGAACCGCACTTTGTCTCACACAGTCTGATATACTCTGACCCTGCCTTTTTCAGAGGTGGAGAATGTCAAGTTTGAGACAGATTTATTCAATCTGGGGACGGCACCCCGCATGGCGAGGAAAGGTCCCCTCAGAAGTGACCTTCTACCCTCAGACCAGAGGAGTCCCTTCCCCGGCACATCCTCTGGCATCTCCTTCCCGTGTCCATTCCTGAGCTGGTGACATGGAATCATGTTTTTGGAGGGCCACAGTTCTTGCAAGCAACCCGTTTAACAGTGCCCTTGTTCGTCTCTCTCTGTCTAGAGTAAGGAAGACTAGACGCAAAGACTATGGGAGAAGGATGGGCAGCCTCCTCCTGTGCCATTTACTGCCTTTGCAAACCCGCTGAAGTGTCAGCTATGGGATGGACAATCTCCTCCCATGTGGTTATTGCCCCTGAAAACCCCCTGGAGCATCATCAGCTCTTGGTCATTTCTGACTCAGTGGTACACAGCAACAAAGACACAAACGTGAGCTTCAGCCACCCTGAGGGCAGAGAGCTAGGTGGGACCCTCCTACCCCTGCTGACCTCTGCTGACCGCTCTCAGTGGGACCTACATAAGGAGGAAGAGAGGTGTGTGGGGTTAAACACAGCAGGATGAAAGTGACCAGGCCTGCTGGTCTCACAGAATTTTGGCGGCTGGGGCACTGTGGCCATTAGTGGCCCTCAGAGTCTGAAATTTGAGTCAAGTCCATGGGTGACTTAACCCTGACAATTGAAATGCTTACATGTAAACAGGACACCAAGGAATCTTTACTCGTCAGAACAGCCAGTCACAAAGATCAAACAGGCAATATTTCCTAGACAGGAAGCTCAGAAGGCAGGAAGGGGCAGGCTACAACGGTGGGTGTAAAAGAGAACACCAGGGATGAAGCAGGAAGAGTGCAGGTCATGTGAGGGGACTCTGATCTGTGCCATAAAACAGAACCTCTGTGTGTGTGTGAATAGAAAACCAGTTTCCTCTGTACACTTTCACTCGAAGCACAGTAAAGAGTTTTTAAAATGAGAGGCTCACTTATTTTGCTGAACGTGACCTTGTCCACATCAGATCACTTTAATCTAAGCTCGTGTGCGGCCTCTGGAGCACCCGCCCACAATCTTCCTGGCCTGTTCTGGCCACAATGTGAACTCTAGGCAGAGGGGACAGTGGGAAGGTTAATGTCATCGCATATCTGGTTGCTTGTTAACTCACAGAGAACCCTAGGAACCATCTGGGGTGACTCTGTTGATGAAGGCAGGTTGTTTGCACAGACTCCCTGTTGCTGTCTTGATATTTAATTATGGGAAGGGTAATTAGTCATTAGATGCTATGGGCAGGGGAGAAGCATCTCACTGTGGGCTCTGGGCTCTTAGATTTGGGAGAAAGTGAATCTTCTGCCAGGATCCATCACCTCTCCAACCCTGAAAGCCTCGGAAGACAGCACCAGCTTAGCCCACGTGAAGGTGGCTGAGTGGGCAGTGCTTCGTCATCCACTGCTCTTCCGGCCGTGGCTGCATCAACTGGAGACTCAGCAAGTGCAGAGTCCGCATCCACACAGTGGGGCCTGAGCCCAAGAGGTCCAGTCAGCCAGGAGCCTCAGCTCAGCAAACTGGGAGCCCAGGAGTACAATACTAACCTGCTGGAACCTTCGAGAGCCCTTCCATAAATACACTCTTCATGATAAACTACATTTATGTAAAGGTCATGGTTCCTTGAGTTACATCTTTATGTTCTTGCAGAGGCTTCACCATGTACCATGGGCATACCCCTCACACCCAAAGTGGTGGCTGCCACCTCCCCCCCGCCCCTCGTCTTCCTCACGCCTAGGCACCGTCTGAGCCACTTCCTATGTTGGTTGGCCTTCTTCATACTTTATAGACTAGAATGATCGACATTCTTAGTATTTTATGGGATGGAATGGTTGGCATTCTTCGTATTTTATGGAATTGATGATTGGCTTTCTTGATATTTTGTGGAATGGAATGGTTAGCCTGTACATTTGAAGTGGAATGGATTGGAATTGTAGCCCACAGTGCAGAGCTCACGTTTCATGATTCAGCGGTGCTGTTGCAGCTCGCATCGTTTGCTTCCTTTTTCTTGGTATTTTGTGATTTGGGACGGTTGACATTCTTAGTATTTTGTGGATTGGAATTGTGACACACAGTGTCTAGTGGAGTGCGTGTTTCGGGAGTCACTGGTGTGGGCAGCAGTGTGTGCTTCCTTTTTCTTGCTGAGCAGGTGTCTATTTTTGGACTTCCCACACTTTATTAATTCACCTATTGTGTGTCTGCCCTGTTCCCATTGTGAGTGCAGGGCCGTGAACACTCATGACTGGAACAGGGGCCATGTTTGGGGTGAGACTGACTAGCGCTAACTCCTTCATCTGGAGTAGCTTGGCGTGACCAAGACGCTAGGTGGCCGGGTAAGTGTTTGAAGGTTGCTGCAGAACATAGGGTTTCAGGGGTTTTCTCTCAGGTTGTAGCATGTCTTTTCACTCTCCTGTCAGTATCTTTCCAGCTCAGGCACATCTTAGTCCTCAAACTAACATCAGTGCCCCCCAATAATTCAAAGAGGTCCCTAACTGCTGACTTGTCCATTGTGATATGTCTCCTCATCTCTTCACTTTTGAAACTTGGTGTATTGATTGTGGATCCAAGTGTTAGGAAGTCACTGAGAGTATCATTCTTTTCCATCTATTGTGATGACACCACTCCATCCAGTGGTGAGAATTTTTGTTTTCTTGACATTGAGAAGCAATCCATCCTGAAGGCTGCAGTGTTTGAGTGGGACAGTGAATATGAATGACAGAAGAAAAATGGATGCCCTTGAACTCTGGTGTTGGAGGACAGTGCTGAAAGGTGTCATGTGTTTTGGAGAAAATGAACCCAGAGTGCTCCTTGGAAGCAAAGATTGCGAAGCTTTGTCTCTTCATAGTTTTGGCATATTACTGAGAGGTTATTTGTTGGAGAGAGGCATGGTACTTGGAAGAGTGGGGGGACAGTGGAGGAGAGGAAATCCTTCTACCAGGTGGAGTGACACAATGACTGCAGCAATGCGCTTGAGTGTGTCAGAGATGGTGAGGACAGCACACAATAGGACGGGGTTCAGATCTGCTGTTCATAGAATATCAATGAGTCGTACTCAGTAGCACTTAACAACAACAATATCAGCATCTCTGCAGGAAGAGAAGCTTTTTCTTGAATGAGGACCACCTTATCATTGCAAGTTCTCGGTAGAGGGAGTACTTGGTGAGAAATCTGCTCTGTTTCCTTATGGGGATACCGGTTTCTTACCCACAGCAGCTGACTTGCTTTGAAGAATTGTGACTTCTCAGTGGGCCCTGCAGCCGTGAGCACTGATCAGCTCTGCCTGTTGCTGCACCAGAACACAGCCATTTTGTGATGTTGTGTAAAATGCTCTTGGCCTCATCGTCATCACTCACCCCTGTGGGCTTGACCACCTGCAGGTCAGGAATAGTTTAGAAAAAGGGCTCCTGGGGAGTGGCTTCTGTGTGAGTGCTCTGGCGGCTCAACAGTAAGGAACTGCACTGCCAACCCAAAGGCAGGGGATTCAAATCCACCAGGTTTCCAGCTAACAGACACACAGCAAGGAGGGGCTGCATGATTAGCCTCCTCGGAAGCTTTCTCATCATTACTGCTGTTGTGAGAGACAGGAGGTGCCTAAGTGGGTAGGAGGACAGCACAGGCCATGGGTGGACCTGAGGGACGGGGCTCTCCGCAGCAGGCAGCATGGCTGGCAACAACACCCTGATGTGACTAAGCGATCATAATATATAATATGACACTGGGGAACTCTAGTGGCCTAGTGGTAAGGAGTTGCACTGCTGACCCAGAGGCAGGTGGTTCAAATCCACAAGATGCTCTGTGGGAGAAAGATAAGCAGTTTCCTCTTTTGTGAGTTATAGCCTCTAAAAACCTGCTTGAGGGTCAGCTGTGAGTCTCTTCAGACTTGATGGCATACAACAAAAACAATATAAAACTTGCTACTTTAACCTTTTCTGTGAGGGAAGAGCCTGTCAGGTGGTTTACTGATGTGTGAACAGGAAGTAAATACCCCTCATTCCCAGGTACTCCTGAGTATGCCAAACCTAACCAGGTATTGTAAGTGAATGTATATACTCTTTGTGTGTTGGTGGTTATTTTAAACACATCCATCAAGAGCACATCCCAGTGCAGCTGGATGTCCACTGTTGGGGGTCCACACAGGTGACAGACTGGCCTGGTCCCTGAGGGCAGACATGGTGAGGATAGAGGGTCCACACAGGTCACAGGCTCGCCTGGTAACTGAGGGATGGAGAGTCCACATGGGTAGATTTTGGGGAGGCTGTGAGTGGCTGGTGTCACTGCTTTGAGTCATCTCCCTGAGGGCACAGTAGTTTGAGGCCTATTTCCAGACAGGTTGACCTCACTTGGGAGTAAAGGAGATGGTGCCAGATGGGCCTCAGCACAACACAGGCCTGATTCTACCCTTAACATGTCCTGACCAGAGTGTCTGCCAGCTGCAGTGGGAGAGGTCAGTGGCTCTAGGATGTCTGCTGTGACGGCTGCAGGTTCACCACTGCATCAAGAACTGTGATGTCCTGAGGAGTCAGCTCACAGTGCATGGGATCTCCGGTGAGCTATGTAGTCCATGGACAAGGCTTGCTGGTCCCAAGGTGCATGGGCCTGCAGTGTCTGAGCTGGTGGGAACAAGCTGGTCCTTGTCCCCAGCAGGCACCGGGTGTCCTCAACCACCTCCAGTTGTGGTGAGTAATCTTATCCCTAACATATGTAGGACTGGGACAGAGTTAGTGGCTGAGGCGCCTGACCGTGGGTGGGGCCAGAGTGGCCGTAGCAGAGAAGAGCTGGCAGCAGGCGGAGCAGGAGCCCGTGCACTGAGCAGTGCTGGCATCAGGAGGGGACAGTCCAGAGCTGCTGGCTGAGGGAGCACTCCTTCAAGGAAATCATGCAGTCCTGCTGGTCCATGGTGTGTCTTGGGCTGATGGAGGGTGAAGACATGTGGGGAGGGCCTGTGCCCTCCATGATGGGGCCTCTGCCTGCACCAGAACCCTTCTTAATGTTGTGATTCCATACCAACCCATGGTTGACCCTCCAGCAAGTTTTCAGAGGCAGTAAATCTCACAGGAGGAAATTGCCTGTCCTTCACCCATGGAACAGCTGGTGGATTCAAACCACGTATGTTTGGTATTATTGTACAGCTTCTTAGAACTAGGTTGCCAGAGCTTCCTCCATAAAGAGTTTTAATGCTCAATTAAAAATTATACTGGCCTTAGTAATTGTTGTTGTTAGGTACCATTGAATCAAGTATGACTCATAGCAACCCTGTGTATAAGAGACCCGAACCCTGCCCTATCCTGTGCCATCCTCTTCATCCCAGACACTCTGGAGCCCATTGCTGCACTAACTGTGTCAGTCCATCTTGTTGGGGTCTTCCTCTCCTTTGCTGACCCTCCTCCTTTCCTACCATGATGTTGCTTTCCAAGAAATAGCCTCACCTACCTACATGTCCAAAGTATGAAAGACAGAGCTTTGCCATCTTTGCCTCTAAGAAGCACTCTGGCTGCACCTTCTCTAAAACACATCTGTTTATACTTTTGGCAGCCCATGGGGTCTTCAGTACTCTTCTCCAGCACCACAGCTCAAAGGCTTCTTCTGTCATCCTCATTAATTATCCAGCTCTCTAATTCACAGCCTGACTTATTCATAGCAAATACCTTTTTTAAGAGGCATAAACGCAGGTTATATACCTGGATTTCACCTGATGGCATGCGTAGGAATCAGATAGATTACATATGTGGAAAGAACCGCTGGAGAAGTTCAATATCGGCTGTGAAAACTAGGCCAGGAGCTGATTGTGGAACAGACCACCAACTACTCATATGCAAATTCAAGCTAAAGCTGAGGAAAAT
>NW_006400075.1:1751208-1767187 GCF_000299155.1 Elephantulus edwardii
CAACAACAACTAATTCACAGCAGGTGATTGAGAAGACATTGGCCGTAATCAGTCTTCAGACTGACATCATTTCTCTTCATTGCATTTCTTTGGAGAGGTCCCTGTCAGAGGATTTTTCTAATGCAATACATCTGATTTCCTGAGTGCTGGTACCAAAGGTGTGGATTGCTGATTCAGGTAAGATGGGATCATTGAGAGTTTCAGTCGTTTCTCCATCTATCATAATGTCCTGTGGTGAGGACCTTTGTTTTATTGATGTGGAGATGCAATCTGTACTGAAGTCTGTAGTCCTTGATCTTCTGCAGCAAGCATTTCGTATCCTCCTCATTTTGAGCAAGCAAAGTTGTGTCATCTGCCTAACGCATGTTGTTCATGAGTCGTCCTCAATTCCTGATGCTATGTTCTTCTTCATACAGTCTGACTTCACGTATTATCTGCTCAGCATACATATTGAATAGGTATGGAAAAAGGATATTCCTACAGATACCTTAAAGTGAGCATTTCTTTATTTAATGTCAGCTTGAAGATCAATGTGCACCTGTTTCAGGCCATGGTCTTTTCAGTAACCTGCTATTCATCTGAGAACTGGACAGTGAATAAGGATGGCAGAGGAATTGACACCTTTGAGCTGTGATGTTGGAAAAGAGGACTGAATAGCCCATGGACTGCCAAAAGCACAAATATGTCATGGAGAAAGTGCAACCAGACTGCTCCTTGGAGACAAAGGTGATAAAGCTTCTTCATATACTTTAGATATGTTGCTAGGAAAGGCTACACTTTGGACAAAGACATCATGCTTGGAAGGTGGAGGGACAGCAAAGGAGAGGAAGACCCTCAGTGAGGTGGATTGACACAGTGACTGCAGCCGTGGGCTCTAGTATATCAGAGAGGATGAGTATGACATAGGATAGGACAGGGTTCACAGCTCTTGTTTGTAAGGTCTCTGGGTTGTGCTCGGCTTGATGGGGCCTAACAGTTTCTTTATATACAATTGCAAGATGTGGGGTGACCAAAGTACCACTGAACCAGGCTGAGCTGTGGTGCTGGGAGAGGCATGAGGTGGAAGCAGACGGACCTGCCCACATGAGAGGGCATGGGAGAACTGATGAAAGATCCTACTGATGATTTCTGGAGGTGGCTCACAGCTAAAGTCACAGAATGGTGCTTGTGGAGCCAGAATGGCAGATGTTGCCACTGGTAATCCACCAGGGTGACAGTGTGTACGCCGTAGAGACACTGGTGGGTTCCTTCAGAAGTTGGGATCAAATGGGCTGTTTTAAGTCCAGAGAAGTATGTGAAAGAGAAAGATCCATGGATGTCACAGGATAACGTTAAGCACAGACTACAGCTGGCAGGAGACCTCACAAACATAGGTACTGGCCTTGTCAGAACCATTTGGACTGATGGGGCAGGCAGGAGATTTATGGCATGTTTGTTTGTGGACGTGGTTGAAGGAACTGGAATGGTGTCACCAGGTCACCTCAAGTATCCCCGTTTTGTGGGATTCTGGTCTGAGTCTAGGGGTTTTTGCTGTGAGCCATGAGGTGCCACCCCAGCCCTTCCCCGTCTTTCTGCTCGCAGGCAGGGTGCTGAGGGGAGCGGGGAGGCATTAGCACAGTGCATCAGGACTGCATGTAGGGAGTGGACTTCCATGCTGTTCATTGTACACGTGTATAAAGTAGTTGGTTGTTCTTTCTTAGAGCAAAAAGCCAAAAGAAGTGCAGGGGACTATTCCTGATGCTGTAGTTGGGCCTCTGTGAAGGAACCAGAACCTCAGCTCCACTGATACCATCTCTTCAGGCTGAGCTCTGCCCCCAGGTTTGGCCATGAGCTGCCTGAGGCTGGTCACAAGGTCTGGCATGGCCACCCACATCAGGGACCCTAGACTGGCCAGCAGGATCTTCTCAGCCATCAGGACCAGCTCAGCCACCTGCATCAGGGACCTGAGGCCGGTCACCAGACCTAGCTTAACCATCTGTGCCATTGACCCGAGGCTGGCCACTATGCCCAGCTTAGCCACCTGCGCAAGCCACCAGCACTGTTTAAGCCACCCGCATCAGGAGGGTGAGGCCCGGTGCAGCCACCTGCATCAGGGACCTGAGGCCAGCCACCAGGCTGGTACGGCCACCTACGTCAGGACCTCCTTCCCCAGCACGTGTGCCATTCAGTCATGGCCACTGGTCTTCTCTTTGGGGTTTTATTCTTGTGACTCCATGGGGTGGGATTATCCAGCTGCTGTGACTGCACTCAGCATGGTGTACCCAAGGCTTCTCTGTGGGGTGCGCTAGAATCCCCTCTGTTGATGACTGTAGGTTCTCCTCGCCCCCCGCCCTGGTCATGTTTCTCTGTTCTGTGAGAGTTGTCAGGGTGACTGCTGCCTCGTGGCCCTTGTGGGTCATGTGCCATGAAAATCCCTGCACTGACATCTGTGTAGACTCCTTGTTCAGCTCTCCGGTGTCTCAGGAGGGAGTGATGTCTAGTGGGGAGACACTACCATGCTCCCTGTCCACCGTGGTCCCTTTCCCTTTCTGGGTCCTTCATGTCTGCATCTGGACCTCATTTCTTGCCGTGTTCCTGCGACAGCACCCGGGGCTATAAAGTGTGGTCTGGTAGTGTTTCTGTGGGCTTCCTCTGGTGGCGCATGAAGCTGGGCATCTTTCCACATGCTTACTGACCATAGTTATGTCTTCTTTAGAGAAGTGTCCCCTCCAGTCCTGCATCCTTTGTGTCTGCCCTGGGCTGTTGAGCTGGACGTTTGTGTTCTAAGTGGAAATTTCCAGGGAGTCAGCAGAGTACAGAAGGAACTCACGTGATTGTGTCCCCAGCAGTGGTCATTGCCATGACCCCGCCTCGTGACTCAGTGTATCCCTTGTGGACAGTTACTGTGGAGAGCTGGTCAGGGGGTCCAGCCTTCCCACCTGATCTTACGTTTCTACAGTTGGTGTATTTGAGATCCAGGCTTGGCCCACACTCCTCCTTTAGACAGTGTCTCTCTTAGTCTTCACATCTGGAAAGCTCTGGTCTCTTTCTTACCTCCCTCCAGTCTGTCCTTGAGGGAACTACGTTATGTTTCCTATAAAAACAAACCAAACCACTGCTGTCAGGGCCATTCTGTCGGGTTTAATGGGGAAGCTGCCCACCTTTCTCCCTCAGAGTGCCTGTAATGTAATGGGGAGACTGCTTATCTCTCTCCCTCAGAGAAGCTGTAATGTAATGGGGCAACTATTTGTGAACACTGCTTCCATGAGGACAGAGCTCTGGGGAACAGTGAACACTGCTCCCATGAGGACAGATGTATGGAGGATGGATAGTGTTTCCACGAGGACAGAGTGTAGGGAGTCAATATGGCTCCTACGAGAACGCTGGTGTGGGGTGTGGACACGGCTCCCATGAGGAGAGAAGTGGGAGCACTGCTCCCACTAAAACAGAAAGGACGGAGGTGGACACCTCCCACAGGAAGAGGCGTGGACACTCCCCATGAGAACAGAGGTGTTGTGGGGTGGACATTGCTCCCTGGAGGAAGAAGTGTGGGGGTGAGGTAGTGGCTTTCAGGAGGACAGAGGTGTGGGGAGTGAACACTGCACCCAGAGGAAGAAGTGTGGATGTTGGACATAGCTCCCAGGACAGAGATGTGGGGCATAGACACTACTCCCAGGAGGGCAGAGGTGTGGGGGCTTGGACATGATTCCCAGGAGGATAGAGGTTTAGGGGGTTGGCACTTCTCCAGTGAGGACTGAGGTATGGAGGATGGACGTGGCTCCCAGGACAGAGGTTTGGGGAGTGGAAACTGCTCTCACAAGGACAGGGGGTAAACATGACTCCCAGGAGGACAGAAGTTTAAGGGGTGACACTGCTCCCACAAAAGACAGAAGTTTGTTTGTCAGCACAGCTCCCGGAGGACAGAGGTGTGGGAAGTGGAAACTGCTCCCATGGGTGAACATGACTCCTAGGAGGACAGATGTTTGAGGGGTGACTTCTTCCACAAGGCACAGAGGTATGGGTGTCGACACGGCTCCCAGGAGGACAGAGGTGTGGGGATTGGACACTGCTCTCAGGAGGACAGAGGATTGGGGGGTATGGACACAGCCACTGGGAGGACAGAGGTGTGTGGGGTGGACACCCAGAAGGGCAAGGGTGCGTGCTTGGCTCTGCTGGAACGTGCTTCACGCTTCTTGGCAACTTGCCTATGGAAACAGCATTTCTTTAAATAGATCAGAACTTTAGTAGATCTTTAAAGAGCCTGTGGTATTGGGGGTGCCTTTATAGCTCTTAATTAAACTTCAGAGTAAATAAACTCCTTCCTCTGTATAACACTCTTTCTGTCTTAAAAGTTTGTGTGATTTTTGCCCTTTCCAGCCCGTCACCAGCCCTCTGTGTGGGCATGTGGACAGAGGAGGCTGTGGCCAGTCCCTGAGGCAGGTGGAGGTTCTGAGAAGGCTGCAGCCCCCTGAGTAAGGGCACAGTGGGTGAGCCCAGCAGAGGTGGGCCTGTCCACCTGTCCAGCCTCCCACCTGGCCACCGTTTCTGTAGCTCAGGTGCCTTGAGAAGGGGCAGAGGCCTACCTGATCTGTGCACACTTTGGATGTTGTCCTGACAGGTGACATTACCCTCTTCCTATATCCACCTTTATGCAAACTTAGAATTGTCTTACATGGTAGAAAAGGTTGGGATTGGCCTGAAAGTGGAATGCATAATCCTGATTCACCCTCCAGGCTTGCGTCGTAACTCCCAGTGTGCACCAGCCTTCTTGTAAAGACTGCAGATGTTCCCCTCAGACACGTGGGCGCCAGGCAGTCTTGGGTGGACCCTGAGCAGTCTGCACACGTGAGAGATTCCCTCCAGCACTGAGATGTTGGCTTTAAAGGTGGTTTGTTTCACAGAGTGACTGGTACTCCCTATGATCTTGACCAAGTGGTGAGAGGGTGGGAGCCCTCCTGACCACTGGTGGACGGTTGGCGGCCCTCCTGCCCATGGGCATACTCTGGGACGGGGGAGCACCTTGCCTCTAAGAAGCTCTCCCTCTGCTCTTCCAAAACAGATTTGTCCAGTATCTTGGCCGTCCAATATTCTTTGCAAGAACCATGATTTGAAAGCATCAGTTCTCCTTTGGTTTTCTCATTCACTTCTCAACTTTCACACACATATGAAAGCAATTGAAAATGCTATGGCTTGGCTCAGGCACACCTGAATCTGTAAACTGACATCTTGGCTCTTTAGCCCCTTCAAAGGGTCCTTGGAAGCAGGTTGCCCAGTGAAGTACATCATTTGCTTTCTACTGCTGCTACTATGGGCATTGATTATGGATCCAAGTAAAATGTTGACCACTTAAGTGTTTTCTTTCCCTTGATGTTGCCTGTTGGTCCAGATGTGAGGGGTTTTGTTTCCTTGATGTTGAGGTGTAATCCTTGTTGAAGAATGTATAGTCTTTGATCTAGTAAGTGGCTTCAAGTCCTCCTCACTTTGAGCAAGCAAGGTTTTGTCATCTGCATAGTGCAGATTGTTGGTTTTCCTCCAATCCTGATTCCACATTATTCATGTAACTCCATTTCTCAAATGATTTGCTAAGCATACATATTGAATAGGTGTAGAGAAGGATATAGCTCTGTCATAAGCCTTTCCTGATTTCAAACCATGCAGTGTTCCCTTATTCTGTTCATGCACCTACTTCTTGGTAGATATCTAGGTTTGGCATGAGCACAATTAAATTTTCTAGGATTCCCATTCTTCTCAGATCTAATTATTCTGATCCACACTGTTTAATCAGTAAATCACAGAGAATATTTTTGTTATTCTCTGCTTATAACCAGATCCAGCTGACATCAGCCATGATAGTCCTGGTGCCATAGCCTTTTCTGAATCCAGCTTGAATTTCTGGCAGTTCCCTCTTGATGTACTATCCTGACTATTTTTTTTTTTATAATCTTCAGCAAAATTTTACTTGCATATAATATTAATGATATTCTTTGATAATGTCCACAATCTGTTAGGGAGCTCCTCCATTCAACTGGCCAGGCAGCTATCCTCCATATTTATTGATAGAGATAGGTGAGTATCTGTTTCCTAAAATACGTCAGCTGATCCCATCAATTCCTGGGGCCTTGTTTTCTGCTAATGCCTTCAGTGCAACTTGAATGTCTTCTTTTACTTGGTTCTTAACTCTTGTGCTACCTCACATGGTTCCATGTTGATTCTTTGCATTTCTTCATGTAACTAAGTAAGTATTTTCCTGCTAGAATCCTTCAGCAGTGTTGTTCCAGCCTGACTTTGTCCTGAGAGGACCACTCTTAAGGTCTCTTTGGCCTTTCTTGAGCTGTCCACAGGCCTGTCTTACCTGTAGGTCCAGTGCAGTTGGCTCGTGGCTCACTGCCGGGTGCAGGCTCAGGCTTGGTGTTGGCTCTGCCATCCACTCCTGAAGGACACCCTGGTCTCCTGGCAGCCCCAGGTGTCTCCCTTCCTGCCCACTGCAGACCTTCCTCTTTAGGCCTTGCCCCTAGCCTATTGATTGACAGTGACAATGGGACCCGTCCTGTGCCCACCGGCTGTCCTAGCTACTTCTCTGCAGGGATGTGATCTTATCAGTTGCCCATCTGCTGCCCTCTCTGGGCCTCTGAGGGGTGTGATGTCCACTCACCAGCTGCCCTGGCTTAGCTCTAAGGGAGTGTAGTGCCCATCCCCTACCCACCAGCTGCCCTAACCTGGCTCTAAGGAGTCTGATGTCTGTGTGGCTCTGAGTCATCAGACATGCCTGGCACCACTTTGTGAGTGGGGCTGCACTTACTGCAGCCCTGGTTTCAAGGCAGGGTGTGAATTTGTGGGGTCTGGGGCTTCACTTTGTGCAGAGGAAGCAGAGCCCAGAAAGGACATGTCTCCCAGCTGGGGCGGCTGCGACTCGGCTGTTTCCTCTGCACAGGGGCAGTGACATTCAGCACGTCCGCGCTGGCCCCAGCCCTGCGCTCCAGGAGAGAAGGAGCTGGCGGGGCAGGAAGTGGGGCTTTGTGTTCCTGCTCAAGTGCTGTGGCCCGTGGGTGACAGACAGAGTGCAGACAGGATGCTGAAAAGCCGTGTTCCTGCACCTCATGGAAGCTCTGGTGCATAGTCACTGTGGTGGCACCCCATGTGTGGACCCGGTAGTGTGTGCCACGGCCCCAAACCTGGAAACACACACACGGCCTCGGGGGTGGTATGACCATCCACTGGGGAGTGGGACGTGGCTTCCCTTCCTGCTGCCCATGGAGTTGCACAGGCCGCTCCTCCTGAGCTCTCATCTTCTCCCATGTGGACCATCCTTGCCTCTGAGGAGTGCCCGGCTGCACTTTCTTAAGACACAGTGGTGTTGTGTACCATCAAGTCAGAACCAACCCATAACTTAACCACCCAGGGGGTTTTCAGAGTCAGCAAGTCACACAGGCGGAGATTTACCAGTCTTTCTCCATTGGAACAGCTGGTGGATTTGAACCGTGTACCTTTGTATTGATGCACAGTTCCTTACCTCGAAGCCCCCAGAGCTTAAGACATGATAAAGGGCCTCTTAAGGAAAGGCAGATGCCTGCTGCCAGCCATGCGCAAGGATCCCACACCCAAGTGCCTGGCCCAATGTGCCACGCGGGTGATGTGTGGGCCTGCAGGGGGGTCTACTGAGTCCTCACTGAGGGACCTGTGATTCCCCTCAGCACACAGGATCTGCTGTCCCCAGGCCCGCAAGGTCACACACAGCAGGCTGTGCCCACTCCCCAGGACAGGGGACTCAGAGTCGAGGTGAACTCGGGCCTGTGAGGGGAGAACACTGAGCCGACTGCCTGAGACAGGGAAACTTGGTGTTAGGGCAGGTACGCAGGTGGATGTGGAGTCCACAGCCCGTGTGAAGTCCTGTCCTAGTGACTCTGTGGATGGGCAAGCTCGTGGGTGAACAAGGGGTCAGCTGTGCCCATGTGAGGGCTTGTGTCCTTGTCAGTGGAACTAACAGTCCTTTGCCAGATCTCAGTGGTCTGTCCCACGTCCCTTGCACCTGCATGGTGGGACTGGCCTTTTGGCCCGGGGCCCAGTGTGTGGGGCAGTTTGTTGTCATTCCAAAGGGGGTACATCATGGGAGGTCCAGGCTTGGCCTGCACTGTGACCCCGTGTTTAACACTGTGACATAACAGCAGGCTGGCCTAGTGACCTCATGGCCTCACAGCAGGGTGACCACAGGACCTTATACAAGGTGACCCATGACCTCACAGCTGTATGACCTGTGACCTTACAACTCGGTGACCCTGTGACCTAACAACTGTATAACCCATGCCCTCACAACAGCAGGATGACCTATAGCCTCACAACTGTGTGACCCCTGACCTCATAGCTGGCAGGAATGTGGGGGACAGAGGAGGCACTAACAGGCCTGGGCCTCATCTGAGTCCACCTTCCTCTCTAGAACATCGACATCACCAACTTCAGCAGCAGCTGGAATGACGGGCTGGCTTTCTGCGCCCTCCTGCACACATACCTGCCAGCACACATTCCCTACCAGGAGCTCAGCGGCCAGGACAAGGTGAGCGGGCGCCTCCTGGCAGGCAGGCGGTTGGTGGTTTGTGCATCCAGCCGGCACTGAGGGAACCCCTTGGTCTTACAGAGACGGAACTTCACGCTGGCCTTCCAGGCGGCGGAGAGCGTCGGCATCAAGTCCACCCTGGTGAGCTCCTCCTGGTGGGCCTGTAGGCCCAGATTTGTCCTGGAGAACAGGGTCTCCATAATCTCCAGCCACAGTCATAGGGAAGGCGGCACAGTGGCCAGTGTTGGGGAGGGCAAGGCCCCAGAGGGCAAGCCAGCACCTCCCACAGTCCTCCTGGCCAAGGGGAGTGGCTTCTGCCCACTCTCTTCCCCTCCCTCCCTGGACTGGGTACTTGGGGGCTGGCGTGTGTCTGCCCTCAGCCTAGAGCCCCTGCACCCAGGGGTCCAGGATGTACTGAGAAAGAACACCCATGAGGACTCCACACACAGGAGCCAGTGAGGGGATCCTGGGCTTCTCAGCAGGGGGTGGGGTCCTGAGACAAGCCGGCGCCCTGGAGAGGGTGGCAGGGCTAGACTCAGTGTGCCCTTTTCTTCACAGGACATCAGCGAGATGGTACGGACGGAGCGGCCAGACTGGCAGAACGTGATGCTGTATGTGACATCCATCTACAAGTACTTCGAGACCTGAGCCCATGTGGGCCCTGCAGTCCGCACGCCCCTCCTATGCCACATGGCTGCAGCCCCCCAGCTCCATTGCATCCTTCTGGAACCACACATCCAGCGACCGCTGTGGTGTCCACCAGTGTGAGCAGTGGACTGACCGCTGCTGTGGGAGGAGGATGAGGCTTCGTGCAGGGTGGCCCCTAAGGACGAATCACAAATGACTCTGGTGTTTGCAAGCCTGAGTCCACAGGTGTCCAAACAGCATGTCGCAAGGGGTCCTGGTCCCAGGGTCCGCGCCCGCGAACTCACTACACTTTGGCAGATGGACGGCTCGGCCCATGCTGCCTTGAAGGGCCTGGACACAGCCCCAGCAAAGTGTCTAGTCAGAACTACTCGTAAAGAGCTCTAGTTAGAATCCCTCCTGCTATGCACAATATTAGGGAAGTTGTTCCTGTTCTGTTTGTACCAAAGTTAACCATGTGATAAGCAGAGGCACAGCTCAGAGCGTGGACATCGCTGACATGACCAGAACAAAGAGGGACATGAGCTAAAGCCCCAGCAGTGGAAAGTCAGTGAGGCGCTGGGCCTCCTCAGAGGCCAGAAAGTGAGAAGTGCCTTATTCTCCTGGCAGTGCATCCCCTGAGGGCTGGGCCCCAACAGGCTGTGACAGGGAGCGTCATCTGGGGCCCATGCACCTCAACATGGGACGTGTCCCCCCCTGCACTGCCCGCTGCTCCAACCCCTGCTACATCCTCAGGTCCAGAGCCACGCGTGACTGTCCTGCTGAGGTGACCCCAGACCAGGCACCACAGCCCTCAGAAGCAGTGAGCCATAGCCACAGGTGCCGGACACAGCAGCTGATGATTGAACCATGTCTCGTCCCTGTACTGCTGCTTCCCAGTTCAGCTGTGCTGGCTCCTGCAGCGTCCCAGGAAGCGTGGGCATAGAGGAAGGGGCTCGGAGGGGTGGGCAGCCAGCATGCCCCCGGCCCTCTGAGGCTTCACGTCAGCAGCTCAGGCAGCTGCCCGATTCAGCTACAGAGGGTATGCTCCCATGGATGCTGACCACTACAGACAGCAGTCCACCTACTCTGAACACTGACATCCCCCAGACACTGACACCGCCAGTGCTGACCCCCACACACAGTGGGCCCACCTGAGCACTAACTCTCCCTAAGACACTGATATCTCCAACACTGACCCCTCCAACACTGACTCCCACAGACATCAGGCTGCACAGACACAGGTTCCCACAGATACTATCATAACCTCCCCAACACTGACCCCCACACACAGTGGTGCCACCCTGAGCACTGACCCCCAACAGACACCCTGCAAGCTGACCTCCACAGACAGTGGCCCCACCCCAAGTGCTGACCTCCACACAGGCCCCACTCCAAGTACTGACACCCCCCCCCACAGACACTGACACTCCCTCCAATGCTGACCATGACAGAGACCGCACCCCACCCTGAACACTGACTCCCACAGACACCTATATCTCTACAAATAGCAACCTCTCCAGATACCAATTCCCATAAATTCTGATCTCACACTCCCTGACGATTATTCCCACGGACACTGACCCTGGCAAATTCTGACTCCAAGCCAGTGCCCCCCACAAATACTAATTCCCAGTCCAGTCCCCTCACAGACACCCATTCCTCCCAACACACCTCCCACAGACTCGAATTCCCCAGAGAAGCCCCGCCCCTGTGCCATGAAGGCTACACCCCATTCTGCAGGCCCCGGCCCCGTGCTGTGGGCCCTGCCCTATGTCAAGTGCCCAGATTGTCGGCACAGGACAGCTTCCTTTTGTCTCTCCACTAACTTCCTGGGTCCCTGCTGCCATGTCCTAGAGTAGGCTGCAGTCACAAATGGATTTATTTATTATGCTGTACTTGTGCATCGTCTGGTGAGCGGGAGGATTCCAACATTGGAACTTCATGCTGAGCCCCCTCGCCTGGTGGCCCCAGCCCACCCACTGTGTCCCGTGGGGAGGTCACTTGACGCCAGGGGTGGGCCAGCCAGGCCTCGTGCCAGGAAGAGTCCTACACGCTGCCCCTTGCAAGAGGCCTATCAGCGCTCTGGTGTCCTGCTCTGCTGTTGGGGACCACTGGTGGCTGTGGTCTGAGGTGACTTGCCCACATGGTCGGCTTTTGTAGTTTCTTCTGTTAATTATCCTTGAATGTATTAAATGATCAGAACACAGATTGAGGCTTACTCATTGTCCACTACCTAAAAAAAACTAGGATGCTATCTAGGAGGGTACCCCTGGCACTGTCCAGTGAGGGACGAGCTTGTGCCTGAACAGCTTGGGGGTCTCATCAGGGCATTCCAGGGATCCTGGGCAGGCAGTCGCCCTACCATTTACTCTCAACCTGAGCCTTGGGTGCTTCGGCAGTGACCGCTGACCAGGAGTGGCCAGCACCTCAGCCTTGGCCACACACCGCTTTCTGCAGTGAGGTGGTCAGGCATTCATAGTTTTTGCAGCTACATCTCGGAGATATTTTCAGAATATTAGCTGTCATAGAGTAGTAGGACAGCCCTAAGGATCCTTGTCATGGTCAGTATGGGGCCAGGCCACTGGTCATACAGTCACCCCAGGGACCATCAGCAGGGGCTAGTTCTCCAGGGCAGTGTTCCCAAGCTCTCCACTGTACTGGAGGTCAGCAAGCACCCCCTAGGAGTACCAGGGAATGAATTGGGATCCAGGAGCCCTCACTGCCTGGATCCTGGGCTCAGTGGGCGTGAGGGGCCGAGGAGACGTGATGCAAACAGTTCCTGTCTGGAAGGACAAGGTCACTGCAGTGTGCTCCCAGGAATGCCCTCGGGGAGCAGGCAGCTGCCTGGGCTTCCCGTTATGCCATCCAGCCAGTGTCTTGGAGCCCAGCCTGAGCACCATCTGAGAACACCCCAGCTTTAGCTAGAACACATGCTTAGAAATGCATTTTTAGAGTTCTGTGTTCTGTTCTATTTGAACTCTGCTTCACTGGCACTCTATAGGGTCTTGGTTTTCTCCCCATTGCCAGCCCCTCAGCTACTGCCTCTGCTGTGACAGGGCCTCTGGGAGGCCATCCCAGGCCTGCTCACGGCCTGCAGGGATGCCTGGGCAGATTCACAAGCCACTGTGCTAACTCCAGCCATGCATCATGGGGCCCCATTCCACACCCAGCCTGTACCTGCAGCCATACCCTCAGGAACACACCTGGCAGTTGTACACAGGCTGGGAGTCCCTGTACCTGCCATCAGCCATACCCTCAGGGAACAGGGACACACTTGGCAGGTATACAGGGCTGAGGGTCACCACTCTGCACCCAGCCTGTACCTGTAACCATCCCCTCCGAACAAGGACACACCTGTCAGGTGTACACAGGCTGAGAGGGGTCCACACTCCCAAGTTCTGACCCTCATAGGCCAGGCCTCTGCGGGGCTCCCGGCAGGCTTCCCCAGAAGGAGCCTGGACTGCCCAGTCTTCTTGGCCATGTCCCTGACGACTACAGACCCTTAGCAGAGGTCATGGCTCCCAGGGGGTTGGTGTGGCCAGTCCTCCATTCTTGCACCTACCCACACTTGGGACATGCTGTGAAGGAGTGGTCCCAAGAAAAGGTAAAGAACCCCTCCTGTCCTCCATGTAGTTTTATGGGTGTGATGTTCCCAAGTCCAGTACAGCCATGAGAGTGACCCAGGGCATTGGGAGCAAATTAGTTCAATGACCAGCAGATGCCATGGTGTGCCCAAGTCTTGGGGCAGCCCATCTTGGAGGGGCTGCTAGAGACCCAGCACTTAGCACTTCTGCTAGACATGGCCCATCCTTGGAGGCAGAGGGTTCCCGTGGGGTGGAAACGGGGTGAGGAGGGTGCCCTTTGACTGTGTGGCCATTGACCATCCACTGCAGCTCCCAAGGGATGCAGACAGGGTGAGGAAGCTGTGCTGTGGTTGTGTGGCTGTGGACCATCAATGGAGTGCAGGCAGGGGAGGGGACTGCCCTGTGACTGCATGGCTGGAAACTGGCAGGGTGAGGAAGCTGCCCTGTGGCCGTGGACCATCCAAAGTACCCAAGGGGCGCAGATGGGGTGACGAGGCGGCCCTGTAGTTATGTGTAGCAGTGGACCATCCATGGAATTACTTCCCCTGGTGGAGTTGTGCACCGGACTGAGGATAAGCCAGCCCGAGATGCCACTTCTGCAATCCCTGAGCCACAGGAAGTGTGCCAGGTTCCCCTGGGGACGTCAAGCTAGGACTTTTGAGATGCCTGCTAGTTCCCAGGGACCCCAGAGGCCTGTCATGGGCAGTTCTGGCTCATTCCCTGCCTGTGTGCCTGGCTGGCCCCCAACCCTGCTCAGTTTAAACTAGCGGGTGCACAGGTCCATCCTGGGTAGAACAAAGGGTGAGGGTGGCTGTCAGACGTGGGCAGTAGTATCCAGCTGTGGCCAGCCGCAGACAGAGGGCAGGCTCCTCACCCTCCATGGCCCAGCCCCTACCCATGGACCACACTGGCTAGGGAGGCTGAGGCTGACTGGGGCCCAGGCCTGTCAGGGCATCTCCCTCAAGAGAATTTGTAGCCAAGCCCCTCAGGCCTCCTGCTTCAGCCTGGAGGATGGTCCAGAATGGTCCCCACCTACCTGGAAGCTGAGGGTGACAAGTGGACGAGGGCAAGTGCCCTTATATAAAGGCAGCCTGATGGCTTGAGGGTTGGGGGACAGGCTCCAGGGCTAGAAACCTTCTAAATGGTCTGATCTCCACCCTTAGCCCCCCAGCTAGTGTCACTTACCATGTGTCCCATCTTCGTGGTGACTTGGTTGGTGACCTGGGGAGACAACACAGGGAAGGGAGGTGGCCTTCTTCCTCAGACAAGAGTGCCCTGTGGCCTAGGACCTTGTGAAAGAGGAACTCAGGGAGCTTATGGAGGTGGCCCCAGCTCCGGGGACAGGCACTGCCCATGGACCCTGGGGTGGACTGTAGGCCCTGACACTGGTCCTAAGAACAGCTTCAGACATGGTGCCAAGGGCCTGAGTCCATAGCAGGCCACACACAGGAGGTGACCAGAAGGAGGGGCGTTGGTTCTCCTGTGCCCAGTGGGGCAGAGCAGTTATGGGGCAGATGTGCTTGCATGTTTGGGGGTGAGAGGGGGCCAGCCAAGTGTGTGCCAACAGGTGGTTGGGTATATGTTGTCTCCATTCTCACCCCCAAACATGGGAGTGGAGCCCTAGAAAACCCCAGTACACCCCCCAACACAAGTCCCTTAGGCAACTGGTGTGGAGGGTTGAGGGCCTGGGTGGGGAAAACCCTCCAACTCCATATGGGAGACTTTCACTCACCAGAGAGCAGCCAGAGAGCAGCCCCTACTTCTCCAAGTCTGGGTTCCCCACGACAAATCCCCTTATCCTATGTCTGGGACCCCTAAGATCCCTTCCATGTGGAGGCCAGAGGCCCACATGGCCAGTCAGAGAGGTGTCCTGTCTGAAGCTGGAGAGGGGGTGTCCAGATCTGAGGTTGGAGAAGGGATGTCCAGTCTGAAGCTGGAGGAGGCATATCCAGGTTTGAGGTTGGGAAGGCAACCCAGCGCAGGACATGGGCCCTCTTCAGCCAGTCCAGTCTGTCTAGGATGAGGGTGGCAGCTGGGCAACTGGCAGTAATTCCTTGCACCGCTAGGGGAAGTGGAGGGGTCAGGGTGCGACCACGCCACAAGGGGCTGCAGGAGCGTGTAAGCATGCTGCTTGGACCAGAAGGGGGGTTGCAGAGCGCACAGTGACCCAGGCAGCTCCCAGACAGGGACAGCGCAGGCGCTGCTCTGTAGGTAGATAGTGAGATCCAGGCAGGACGGGGCAGGGCACTGGTGGCAGGATGGCCTGCGGGGGCTGGGGTCATTCCCCCCAGCCTAGCCCCTCCCATCTCGCGGGGAGGGGCTTTCTCCAGAGGCGGACTGCCTCGGTTTCCCCTGACTGGAAAGGACTCCCTACAGCCCGATCCCCCAGCCATGCTAGGCGGCCCTTCAGCCCCCAAGATAGACAATCACCTCCGCCCTCCAGACCCCCAAGAGGCCCCCATCCCCTAAGGCAGTACACCAAACGCCACCCCGGAACCCCCAGGGCAGATCTTCAGGCCCCTAGACAGACCCCTTAGCCCCGCCCCCCCAGCCTTCCAGGCGACCCCCCCACCCTCTCAAGCGGCCTCCTAGTCCCCCATCTCTGCTCCCCAGTCCCCCTAGGAAGACCCTCCCAGCCACGCCCTTCAGCTTCTTCAAGGGGCCCCCAGCCCCTCCTGCAGACCACCTCAGCCCCTCCAAGTAGACGCCCAGCTCTGCTTCCCAGTCTCCCTGGCAGCCCTCCAGCCCCCCAGGCACCCCTTCCCCCAAGGTAGATCCCCTCCAGCCACGCAGGGAGCTGCCAGGCCCCAACTCTGTCCCCCAGCGCCTCAGGCGGATCCCCAGGACCAGCACCCCCAGCCCTGGCCGGGCCCTCGCTCAGTCTCTCCCACGGGCGGGCGGGGCGGGCGGCGTGGAGCCTGCAGGGGGCGCCCGCGAGCAGCCGAGCGCGGAGACGGGGCGGCGGGAGCCAGCAGGTCAGCGGGGAGCGGGCCCGGGCGGGGGGCGCGAGGCTGGGGTCTGGGGTCCGGGGTCCGGGGGTCCGGGGTTCCAGGGGCCAGCGAGCTCGGGGTCGGGCCGGGAGGGCGGTGGCCAGTCCCGCGTGCGGCCCCATCGAGAGCTGGGCGGGCGGCGCGCGGACCCCGGGGCTCCTGGCACAGAGGCGGGCGGGGCTCGGGCGCAGGTCCGTTGGTCTGTCTGTCCCGGGTCTGTCTGTCGGCACCCCTCGGGCTGGGCTGGCTGC
>NW_006400075.1:1767327-1789928 GCF_000299155.1 Elephantulus edwardii
GGCGGGAACGCGAGGCCTGGGGCTGGGGGTGCTGCCGGGGCGTTAAAAGACCGTGCGCCCCTGCCCGCGTGCTGGCCTCAGTCTTCTTGTCTGTGCAATGGGAGGAGGGGGCGGGCCGCTGCCCCTGGGGCCCTCCATCCTTCTCCTCGTGGGCAGCTCCCATCCCCTCAGCGCCCCTGCCAGCGCCCCTGCTGGATGCGAGCCTGTCCTGTGCACTCCAAGTCATGGCCGCCCCATAGTTGGGTCCAGGTGCTCCCAGAGCAGGCATGGCCCCCGCTGCCCAGGGCTCCTGGCTCCGGGAGGCTGCTGTCACTTCCGTGCCCTGGCCGCCCTGGAGACTTCCCCAGTGCCTGGGTGTCCTGGGCAGGGAGCCGAAATAGACCCTACAGGAACCCCTCCTTGGAGGCTCACCGACACTGCCTGTTGCTCTGCCTAGCCCTGGGGGTCCCCTGCCCCCAGCGCTGGCCCTGCCCTGGCTAAGCTTGTGTCCTGAGCTGATGGCAGCCCAGGTGTGTCTTCAGTGAGGGGCGTTGGGGTACCTGGAAGCAGGCTGGCCTCTGGGGGCTGCCCCCATGCCAGCCTGTGAAATCTGGGTCCCAGGCCCAGCCAGGCCCACCTTCCATGAGGGCTGGGGGGATGGCTGACCTCAGGCACCAGTGAACTCACCAGGTCTGCCTCCTGGTGGTGCCTCCTCGTCAGGCTGCTCCCTCTGAGACCCATTTTCTCCAGGGGAGCACACCAAGATGGGATATCAGGGTCCTGGGGGGCCAGCCTGGTGGGACAGGCCATGTTAGTTTGTCCAGGGTCTGCGCCAAGCCAGGGATGTTGGAGGCAAGGAAAGGATCACTCTTGTGGGAGTCAGAGCCAAGACAAGGGTATACTGTGGTTAGAGCTCATGTGGGAGGGGAACAGTAGGTGGACACGGGCTGCTGCCGGCATCCCACAGCCTCACCTATGTGGGGAGGGAAGGTGTTTGACTGGACGAATCCTGTTCAGATGGATTGCCCAGTGGCCACCACAGTAGCCAAGCCTCAGCAAGTTCCTTTCTGGGGTCCACCTTGTCTGCTCCAGAGTCCTAGGGATGCTATTGGGAGGGGGTGGCTGCTGCAGAGGAGGCAGGGAGACCAGTGGAGAGGGACTGACGCTGGGCCAGGGGTGTGGCCAGGGGCTGTGTCTCAACCCCTCCAGGAGGTCTGGACCTCAAGAAGCAGGGGTGCCCATAGTAGGGCTGCTCTGGGCGACACAGTGTAATGAGGGTGATGGGAAACAGGACTGGCAGTGGGCTCAGTGAGGCCGGAGCTCGATTTCTGAGGTGCAGAGTGGGCTTCCAAGCAGAAGCACAGAGCTGGATTGTGGAAGCAACAGCATTCTGGGAAACCATGGGTCCCTACTGGGGCTGGACAAGGGGTCTCAGCAGAGCCCGCTTGTCCCCACTGGGGCTGGGGTGGAGCAAGCCAATGTGTGCTCTCACCCCCACACTTTCTACTGTCTCTCCTTTCACCCTTGTCCTCAAGCCCAGCAGGGGTGACCCTGCTCTGGGTGGCTTTCCTCCAGGCCCTTTATGTAATCCACTCTCTGCTGCAGGGGGCACCGGGGGGCCAGAGGCGCTGAGCACAGGCTGGCGCTGCCTGGCTGTGGCTCCCACCTCTGCTGACGTCCCAGGCCCATTGTCCTTGGCACAATACATGCCATCCACCATCAGGGGGCTCAGATGACCACCTGGGTATGGATGGGCACTTGGGTTTCAGAGTATGAGGATGGAGCTAAGAGAGACAGAGGTGGAATGGACGCTGTTCCCTCTTACCCTACCCTTATTCTGCTCAAGGGTCCTGGGAAGGGGCAGCATGGCCCTCTCAGGTCGAGTGGGGCCTGGTGGTCCAAGAGAAGCTTACCAGGGGCCACCTGTGATCTGCTGCCAACCACCAAGTGCTTCTGTCCACCTCAGGTGTCCCTTTCCTCTCAGACTGGTGAGGCCCCTGACTACTACATTCTAGCAGGGGTCCTAGCTACCAGCCTTGGGTCAGCTCCACGTTGCTCACATGGGCACCTGTGGCTCACCTGGGTGCCTGTGGCCCTTGCCTGTTGTGTGCGGGTCACCAGGGCCTCACTGGTGTGGACAGAAGCTGCTCCTTCCTGTCTCCTCTGGATCCTGGAGCATCCAAAAGCCAGCAGAACGCATCTGTCAGCACCCCTCCAGTGTCACTGCCCATGTACAGGTGCTGCTGCCTGTGAGGGCTCTGAGCATGTGGTGTCTGGCACATCGTTGTCCCACCCTCTGAGTTTAAACCTCAGGGTAGTTTGCTGGCCATCCACTGCCCAAGGGCCTCTCGTGCTGGCCTGGTATCAGAGAGTTCCTGGGGCTGCCCTGGAACTGTCCTGGCTGGAGCTACGATTTGCATCGGGGAGAACAGTCCAGTGTGGCTGCAGCCTCTGACCTGGGCACCACTGGCAGCAGGCATGTGAGGCACAGTTGCCATCTGGGCAGGTGGACTGATGGCCTTGCTAGGCAGCTGTGTGGGAGCTGCGGGAACCTGCCAGAATGTCCGGGCCATGGTTAAGTGAAGTTTTAATTAAAGTGGCCAGGTCTGACCACTAGGCCAGCAGGTAGTACACGGGTCCACGTGAGCGGGCCTCTGCCATCCTCCCTAGGGAGTATACTGGGGAGACAGTACGGCCATTGACAGATGACTCAGATTAATTAACCACACAGCTGACAGACCTGGGAGGAAATTGCCCTGGGCCCTCGACCTTCCTGTCCCAGTGGAGGCCCAGACCTCACCTGCAGCAGAGTGCTCACAGAGGCCCTGGGCATGCAGGCCCCAAACTCAGCACCTCACGGAGAGGCAGAAGTTGGTATCCACCCACAGGTACTTCCAAAGACCAGTCCCTGCAGACCCCACAGGGCACGGTCCTGCTGACACAGGGCCAACCTGAGAGCAGGTGGAGAGAGGTCACCCACGTTCCAGCAAGGGTCCTAGGGGACAGGCCCAAGGCCAGTGAGCTGGCCGTGACCCCGCCCACACAGCATGTTACCCCAGGCCTGGAAGGCTGAGGAGCTGGACAGCACCAGTTACCTGGAGCCGGGCCAGGCTGTGAAGGGGATGTGATGCCAACCGATCCCATTCCTGCCACAGGAGCTAGGCTTCCTTCCAGCCCAGCTGGTGAGAGTGGTGACCACAGGGGAGGGGCCCAGCACTGCTCTCCCTGGGATGGGTGCTGTTGCTGTCCAGGGGGACTCTGGGCTGACAGTCACCTGGTGCTCAGCTGGTGGGGTGGGTCTAGACTCCAGGCAGGTGTGGACTGTGGATACACCTTCAGCGCTGGCCAGGCCCAGGCCCCTCTGCAAACCCAGGCATGCCCTGGCTACTAGACCCTGGGCCTTGCTACCAGAAGACATTGAGGAAGATAGCCTTGAGGGTGTAGAGGGGGTGGTCAGACCTCTGCAGGGGCAGAGAGCTGTGCCATGCAGATGCAGTGCAGTGGACTCCCTCGCAGGCCTCTGCTCCCCCTCCCCAGGTGGGGACCCTTCCTGCTCCTTGTTTCTGAGCATGACTCAGGAAGTTGCAGCAATGCCAGCCAACCCCACACAGTAGTCGTGGCTGCAAGTCCCCTAGAAAGTGAGAGATGGAGTCTTGGGAAGGATTTACAGGTGGCCACAGGCCTCTCCTCTCAGCCAGCTGTCCTGTGGATGTACCCGGAGCTACATCGGGAAAGAGCCCAGCGGCAGGTCAGGAGGTAGCCGCTTGACTTCCCAGGCTCTGTAATTTCGTGAATTTGGTGGTTTTGGAGCAGGGAATGGCAGGAAAGGGGTTCCTAACTTGTGACGGGTAGGGGCGCACAGCCAGTCACCTTCAAGTGGGTCACCTCCACGCCACACCTCTCCAGAAGTCATGGCCGCAACCCTCTTGCTATATCAGCGGAGAAACTGAGGCTAGGGAGAGGAACCCTTCCTTCGCCAGCTCCCCCCGCCCCGCAGGTGTGCGCCTGGCACAGCGCAACAGCGCTTGTGGGAGGGGGACGGGGGGCGGTGCCTCTGCTGGGAGCGGAGAGCGAGGCGCGGGGGCGCGGAGAGCGGATCCCAGAGACTCGCTTGGTGCGCGCTCAGCAGAGCGCCGTCGAGGAGGTTCCGGGATCTTAGATCCGCGCCAGGCAATGAGGACGCGCGCAGCAGCTCCGCGCACGGGCTGAGAGGCCGCCTTGGGGAGTCAGAGCGCAGCGGCAAATCTGGCCCTCTGGGAGGCCTCGCACTGGACGCTCCAGCCAGACAGTCCAGGGGCGAGCCGCCAGGCGGAGCCCTCCGACTGACCCCTGGCCTCCAGCGGGGGTGGGGCTGAAGCTGGGCGTGCTACCCAGGTGCACTGGGCAAGCGCACTCACAGGTCTTTCTTTGCAGGTGCTGAACCTGATCCAGAAATGCCCCCGGTCCACCAGGAGGGCCTGGCCTCTGGACACTCCGCCTGGGCAGTGAGCAGGTGTCCCTGCGGGGAGGAGCCGGAGGCCTGGCGGGCTCGTGGGCCCCAGCGCAGCTATGGATGGTGAGCTGGCCCGGCCGGAGTCCTCACTGAGCTGGCCGGCCCCCAGCCATGGCCGACATAGGCCCCTCGGTGTACATGACTGTGGAGCTGGCCATTGCCGTGCTGGCCATCTTGGGCAATGTGCTGGTGTGCTGGGCCGTGTGGCTCAACAGCAACTTGCAGAACGTCACCAACTACTTCGTGGTGTCGCTGGCCGCGGCTGACATTGCAGTGGGGGTGCTGGCCATCCCATTCGCCATCACCATCAGCATGGGCTTCTGTGCCGCCTGCCACGGCTGCCTCTTCATTGCCTGCTTCGTGCTGGTCCTCACACAGAGCTCCATCTTCAGCCTCCTGGCCATTGCCATTGACCGCTACATTGCCATCCGGATCCCACTCCGGTGAGCACCCGTGGGCAGGGGCATGGGTCCCGGGAGGGGGCTGATTCGGCAGAAAAGAGGGTGAACAGGTGCTGGGAGGGGACTAAGCCAATGGGCAGGTGTCCTGACGTGGTCTGGGTGGCATGAGGGACACTTCCCCCGCGTGTCCTGCTGCCCAGCACACATGGCAGTCTCCTCCGCAGGGCAGAAACTATAGACTATAGATGTAGAACTACAGGGCCAGCTGCCAGTCCCCCACCATTCACTGTGACCCCAGGAGGGAAGTTACATTTAGTGTATGTGCCCACGTTTCAGCCCAGTGCTGTGGGGCTGCCCAGGGTTTGTGGGCGAGGAAGCTGCTGGGCAGCTGTTGCGAGTCTACCAGGGGCTTCAGAAAGTACACACTTGTGGTTCCCCCACAGCCTTTGGGACCAGTATCTAGGAGTGGGTGTGAGGGCCCCACAGCCTGGTGGCTGCAGGTGGACACCAGTCCCTTAGAGGTTCCCCAGGGAACAGATCAGCCTGAAGAGGGCCCCAGAAGCCAGCTTGGGGAGCAGGTGGACCCCACAGTGCCCTCAGAGAGCACTTTCACCTATCTAGGTAAAGTGTGGGGCTTGAGCAGGACCTGGGCCCCGCAGGACATGATGAATGGCTACGAGGTGGGATGCTGTCCAGATGGAAGCATGCTTGCTGCCCACGCTGACTGCAGGCTCCCAGGACCTGCCTCGTTGGCCCCCACCTGGGCTCTGGAGAGCAGGGAGGGAAATGCCGAGAGGAGGAAGGGCTGGCTGGGGCTGTGCCACCACACATGCCCCGGGTGGTGGCCTGCCCCAATTGTCCCTTCTCTGGGGACAGAATCCAGACATGCAGATGACAGCTGAGAACGTGGTGGCCCAGGGCTGTTGGTGGGCAGAGACCTCAGGACTGGAGGCATCTCAAGACCCAACATAGATGAGGGATATGGTGGAGCTGGTGGAAGCAGAGCCAGTGCCCCCTGGACTCCTGATGCCAGGGCCATGGGTTCTCTGCATCGGGCGGCAGGCTGCCCCTTAGCCCTGGGGCCTGTCCACCCTCTGACAGCTGCTGAGTAGAGGGCCACAGGCTGACAGACACGCTGCATGGCATGGAGTCAGTCCCTCGTTAATCCTGTAGCTCACAGGTGTCACAGGTTACGGGTTTGGCTTGATGTGTCCACGTGAGCGCTGACAGGGTGCCAAGGTGGCAACTGCCCCAACCAGACGTGCACAGCCTGTGGGCACAGCCGTGGCCCAACCCGGCTTAGTTCAGGACAAAGGCAGGTGAGATGCCCTGGCCTGAAGGTCCTCTGTTCAGCCCTCAGCCCTCCACCAGTCGCTGGAAATGTAGCGGGGCCACCAGAGGTCACAGGCTCCTGCTGTGTGCCGTTGCTGAATTCGAGTTGTTCTCAGGTGCTGTCGAATTGAGTATGGCATGTGAACAACAGATCTGAGCCCTGTCCTGTCCTGTCCTGTCCTGTGTCATCCTCAGAGCTCCAGGCAAGCTGTAGGGGCTGGAGTCTCTCCAGTGAAGGCCCTCTGCTTTACCAGAATGAGTCCTTCCTCGGCTCCCAGAAAGGCCTGGCTTTAACCTCATCCTGAAATTATCCATGATTCTGTGGTCTATGGGCCAGTGCTCAGGCCACCATCTGGCACGTTTCACCAGGTTGCTAAAATCCCGAGTGATTTCAAGAAATAACGGCCCTTGGGGACCCAGCCCACATCCAGGTGTCTTCTCAGAGCCCATCTGTCCCAGTGCCCTGTTTCAGTTCTCTTGGATTCTGGCGGCCTGGAACCCCTACACTGCCCAGCATCTCACGGACTAGGCCCTCTCCCTGGGGGTTCCTGGGGACCCCATGATAAAGATGACAAAAGAGCACAAGGCCTGAGCAGCAGTGGGTGACTGCTCTGCCTCCAGCCTGAGAGGCCTCCTCAGCACTGAGTGACTGCCTGGCTCTCTGACTTGGGAGCCCCTCTCTCTACAGAGACTTCGGAAGAGCACAGGGAACAGACTAGTGACTCACTGGTTAACACCAGGACACCTGACTGCCCCACACCACCCAGGAGTCATCCATGTCCCAATTGCTGCCACTTCCCACCACTCCACAGAAGCGGACACTCAGGCCAAGGGCCAGTGACCACCACCCGGGGCTTTCCAGTCATGCCCGCCTGGCTCAACCTGACGCTGGTACCCTTTCCCCCCAGGTACAACGGGCTGGTGACCGGCACACGGGCCAAGGGCATCATCGCAGTGTGCTGGGTGCTGTCCTTCGTCATCGGACTGACCCCGATGCTCGGTTGGAACAAATGCGGCCAGAAGGCGAGCAACCAGAGCTGCAGCGCGGTGGGCCAGGTGACCTGCCTGTTCGAGGACGTGGTGCCCATGAACTACATGGTCTACTACAACTTCCTGGCCTGCGTGCTGGTGCCGCTGCTGGCCATGCTGGGCATCTACCTGCGCATCTTCCTGGCGGCGCGGCGGCAGCTGAAGCAGATGGAGAGCCAGCCGGCACCAGGCGAGCGCACGCGCTCCACGCTGCAGAAGGAGGTGCACGCCGCCAAGTCGCTGGCCATCATCGTGGGGCTCTTCGCGCTGTGCTGGCTGCCGCTGCACGTCATCAACTGCTTCACCTTCTTCTGCCCGCAGCTGGACCACGCGCCGCCCTGGCTCATGTACCTGGCCATCATCCTGTCCCACTCCAACTCCGTGGTCAACCCCTTCATCTACGCCTACCGGATCCGCGAGTTCCGCCAGACCTTCCGCCGCATCATCCACACCCACGTGCTGCGGCGCCAGGACCCCTTCAAGGCGGGGGGCCCTAGTGCGCGGGCCCCGCACAGCAGCGACAGCGAGGTCAGTCTGCGCCTCACTGGCCACTCCCACAGCTGGGCCAACGGCAGCGCTTCCCGGCACGAGCAGCGCCCCAACGGCTATGCCCTGGGGCTGGTGAGCACAGAGGATGTTTCCACACCCCACGGGGAGGGCGATGGTGGCCTTCCAGGTGCACACCCCGAGTCTCTCGTCCTAGTGGCCCCGGGACAGGACAAAGCGGGGGTGTCCTGACCCCGGCAGGCAGGCCCTTTGAGAGAGGAGGAAGCCCTTGTCTTTCTGGTGGGCTAAGCCAGGTTGGAGATGGGACGGCCAGAGGGGCCCTGGTCTCCTGAGAAGCCTGGCTCTGCAGTGGTTCCAGCCGGATGTTTGCCACACATGGCACCCCAGACTTGTTGGGGTTTAGGGACTGCTGTGTACCAGACGTGGCATGTGACCATTTTTCCGGGAGAGGTCAGCCTGAGGAACCTCTTTGTATTTTATTATCACCTACCCTGCTGCAAAGTGTGGTGGGTTCCGCTGCTAACTGGGACGCTGTGGGGGAAGTGCACTCCCGGCCTACCAGCAGGGCTGCTGAGGATGGGAAAGATGGGAGCCTGGGTGTGGGGACCCTGGGTGGCCGGGGCCCCAGGGGACAGATGGTGGGCGGTGCTGCCCCAGAGTGGGGAGGCCCCATCTAACCACCTTTCCTTCTGGAATGAATGTGTTTTGTTTTTGTTTTTTTCTGAGATAAAATAAAAATAAGCTCTTGGTGACGAGACTAGTGTCTGGGGTTTTATCTCCCACCCACAGCCAGGCCTGATAAGATGGCATCAGTGTGAGGACAGACAGGCCAGCCTGGGGCCTCCCGCAATCCTCATTGTTCCAGGGCTCAGGCGAGGTGGGTGCCCCAGCCTGTGTGCACCCCCGACCTGCCTTTCTGGGGAGGGGCCCAGGTCAGGAGAGGGCCTGCTCCTCACCACTCTGCATGAACTCCTGACTTTGGACACGCTCTTAGGGGGCTGGGCTCCCACCTCTTGAGAGAGGATCTGTTCCTGGGACCTCTGTGGAGAGGGCTTTGAGGGTGGGTGGGTGCAGATCGGGTACCAGGAACAGATTTGAGCTGGTCCTACCGCCTTCCCCTGGGGTTACCCTCCTGCTTTCGGCATGGGGTCCCAGGGTGGATTTCTCACTGTCCACATGCAGATGGGAGTGCAGCTCCCTACTGTGCACCTTGAGTCCAGCTTCTGTCCATCTGTCTGTCTGTGTGGGCAGAGCTTCAGTCTATAGGTGAGGAAGAAAGGCTTGGTGATCTAAGAATCAAACTATGAGAGTCATGTAGTTTGAAAGGGTTAGAGCTCTGTGTATGGGATCAGGATGAGTTGGGGGTGACTGGCTGGCAAGCTGGAACCCCCACAGGGAGTGTCGGCTGACCAAAGCCTGTGTGCCCACTGGTGTCCTAGGGCCTGGCTAAGGACACAGGGCTGTCCTCCTGGTGTGGAACGTAGGAGGCCTGTGGAAACAATCTCCTACTTCAGCCTGGGGCTGACCAGAGGCCGCCTGTCCACTGAGCTCTGGGGCCTGGCTGAGGACACGGAGCTGTCCTCCTGGGATAGAAGGAGGGAGGCCTGTGATAGTAAGTCTCTGCTCTGACCTGGGGCAGTAAGGAGCTCTGATCATCCCTGGCTCTGCAGGTCAGCCTGGCCTCAGGCCTCCCAGGGGCTCTGGGACCAGGACTGGAGGAATGCCGGGACTCCTCGGTCCTCCTGTGGGCCACCTGTGGGCCCAGGGGCTCCACTGGCTTGACTGATATTTCTGTGATGATGCAACCCCGAGACCCACAGAGCAGATCTGCCAGTGACACAGGCATCATCCCAAAGGTGACAGCTGACAGCCTGACCTCAGAGGGGCCCACCAGGTGCCCCAGCGCCCATCCTCTGACATGATAGGCCAGCCTGAAGCCCAGGGCCCTGGCCACTAGGTGCAGGTTAATTACAGGCTAATTTAAGAGGAAGAGTTCAAGTCAGCCACGTGGGCACCCCTGCTTCAGAGAAGCAGCTGCGGCCACAGAAGCACCCTCCCTTTCCACTTCCTGGCATTCACGTCACCCCATGTCTCTCTGCTGGTGCCAACACACACGTACATTAAGTGTCTCAAAACCAAAACCCATGTGTCGGCACCCTGAGCCTAGGGACGGTGGCTTCATGGGTTCAGGAGTGCTGGGGCCCCTCGTAGTCAGACAAGGGCAGGAAGCACTGGTCCACCCACTGTGACTCCATCCTGAGCCTGCTGTGTGAGGAGAGGCCTCCAAGCTGAGAAGGAGGAGGATTAAACCTTGTCACTGCACCCTTTCTGGAGGCTCCTGGGCCTCACCCTAGTTGCTGGGTGCTGGGTGCTGATTCTGGACAAGGAAGGGTACCAACAAGACCAGGATGTCTTCAGTTCCCACATGGATCCCCAAGGGAGCCAGGCCATAGCATAGACATGATAGGACCTGGGCAGCCCGGGTGTTTGCAGCCAGCTGCAGGAAGCCAGCAGTGGCTGTGTGGCCATGGACATGTGTTCTACCTGTGTGTTCCCAAGCTGCAGCCCCACTCCAGCTGCTCAGGGGCCCTTGCACCCCCTTTTCCAGAGCTGGGATGTATGAGAGCTCTGGTCATGCCCAGGGCTGTGCCCAGCCTCAAGGAGGCCAGGAGTGGCCCTAGGAGGGTGGAGATTGGGTCCTAGTCGAGATGTGAGAGTGCCTTCCTCCCCAAAACCCCAAGTCCACCTAGGCAAGACCCGTTCCTCTTGAGAGGCAGGCCATGTAAGGCCAGGCTGGGCAGGCCACATGAGGCAGCATGAAGGGGCCACAGGAGGCCAAAATAGAGGGATCAGGGGAAGACAGGATGGAGAAGTTACAGGAAGCCATGGGAGGCAAGAGTGGAGAGACAACAAGAGGCTAGGATGGTCCAGGGCTGGCCACAGGGGGCCAGGGTAGAGGGGCCACTGGAGGCCAGGGTGGAGGGGCTACAGAAACTCTGAGTAGAGGAGCTACAGGAGGCTAGGATAGTCCAGGGCCGGCCCCAGGAGGCCAGGGTAGAGGGGCCATGGGGGGCTAGGATGGGCCAGAGTGGCCACTTGAGGTCTCAAGCACTTAGAATCTAGAATGGCCTTCTTGCTACTCACCCACCCAACAGGAAGTGTGCATTATAGAGACACGTATGCATGTGTGTATGTGCGTGTGCATCCTAGCTATCCATAATGTCACTTCTTAACAATGGCCAAACAGTTGTTTAAAAGAAAACCATTCTGAAGGAGTATGGAAAGCAGAACGCATTCAAATAATAATTTTCTCAATATTTAATTTTTTTTTCTTTAAGAAACGATTCCGTTCCCTCCCACAGGGATGCAGGAATATTCTGTAAAGCAGTGTAACGTTCTAGTACACGGCCTTTGTTGCTTTCTTGGAAGACAAATTTAGAAACAGCCGTTGTTGCAGAGCGGACATGTTTTGTGTGATAAATGAGGAATTTTGCATCCTTTCATTGTCTGAAAACTTTACGTGTACAGAGTCCTGTAGGTCTTGTGCCTCATGAGACAGATAACATGAAATAAAATACACGTGATACATAAATGAAAGCTTCTTTATTAGATAAATAATGGCATTTTCAGACAATTCCTATGTTAGTGTTATATTAAGTATATGCTAGATTGCATCGCCATACATGCCAAGTATATCTTGAAAAGTTATAAAAATTCTTGTTTATAAAGTTTAGGACATGATTCTGTACATATATGCTTGATAGTTAAAAAATAACTTGGTTGGCCAATGCTATGTAAGCATCTTGTTTTAGGAAAGAGTCCCAGAAGGTTAGTGTGTAACAATCCACAATTAACACCCATGGTTGCCACTGTCAAGAAAGCAAAAGACATGCTGCACTGGGAAAATCTGCTGGCAGGGACCGCTCCACTGTGCTGAGCAGCAAGGCTGTCAGATGAAGGGCACCTGATCCAAGCCGTGGTATTTTCAGTTGCTTCCTATGCATCTGAGAGCTGGACAGTGAATAAGGAAGATCTGAAAAGAATAGTGATGTTGGAGAAGAGAACGGATTATCCTACGGACTGCCAAAGTGCAACCAGAGTGCTCCATGGAAGCAGGGATGGTGAAACCTGTGTCACATACGTGGGGCATGTTGGGAAACGCTGAGGGTTATCGGAAGAAGAGAACCCTCAGCAAGTTGGGTTGGCACTGACTGCAGCGATGGGCTTGAGCAGGACAGAGATGGTGAGAAATAGTGCAGGACAGGACAAGACTCAGATCTGCCGTCCACAGGGTGGCTGAGAGTCATCACAGCCACAATATGTGGCCAGTGATTACATCAACTCTTGTGAGGCTTGGTCAGTTTTAAGGCCCCTTTCGGTCTAGTCCGCCTGTTTTTCAGCCTCCAGTGTGGTTCCAGCTATAAAGTTATAGAATGGTGTATAAAGTTTATAAAGCCATAAACGGAGATCAAGGCCACAAGGTGACCTCCTGCCTCACAAGCAAGCACTCACAGCGCTCTGCCTTGTCTGGAGAATTGCTTCTGTGCTAGTGTGGAATTCACCCGGACTAGCTCACCGTTCAGAGAGCAGTTAGAACCTAGTCTCTGTGTCCTGAACTCGGACTGTCTCAGCACATGTTGAACAGGAAGCCAGTGAAGGAGTCAGAGGAAGAATGGACACTCCAGTGAGGGACAGGGAGAACTCTCTAAGGCTGACACTGTCTGAGAAAGACCACTCCCTGAGGGGAGCAGTTTTTCAAGGAACATTCTGAGGGAACCACTCTCTGAGGGTTACATTCTCTAAGGGGAGCACTCTCTTAGTGGGTGCAACCTCTGAGGGGAGAACTCTCTGATGGGAACACTCTCTTAGGGAGCACTCTGAGGGGATGCAATCTTTGAAGGGAGCACTCTGCGGGAAATACTCTCTGAGGGGAACACTCTGAGGAAATCACTCCCAGAGGGGAGCACTGGGAGGGAGAATTCTGAGGGGAGCACTCTCTGAGGAAAGCACTTTCTGAAGGGAGCATTGTCTGAGTGGGTTCAGTCTCTGGGAGGAGCAATCTCTGAAGGGGAACATTTTGAGGGGAGCATTTTCTGAATGGGCACAGTCTCTCAGGGAGAAATCATGGGGGAAACACTCTTTTTAGGGGGTAACTCCCTGAGAGGAAGCACCCTGTGAGTGGGTGCAGTCTCTGAGGGGAGCACTCTCTGAAAGGGAACACCCTGAGGGGCCACTTTCTAAGGGGGCACTTTGAGTAGAACACTTTCTGAGGGAAACATTCTCTGAGGTTGAATACCGAGGAGAGCACTCTGAGGGGAACACTCTCTGAGGGGAGCACTCTCTGAAGGGAACACTCTCTGAAGGGAAAACTCTCTGAGGGCAGCACTTTCTGAGGGGAACACTCTTGCAGGGAGCACTCTGAGGGGGAGCAGACTCTGAGCAGGAGCAGACTCTGAGGGGAAACCTTTTCTAAGGGATAGCATTCTCGGAGATGGAGCACTCTAAGGGAGATCACCAAGGGGAACACCCTCTGAGGGGAGCCCTTTATGAGGGGAGGATTCTCTGGGGACTCACTCAAGGAGAAGCCATATTTACCTGATGGGTCAGAACGGTTACAGGGAGGGGGAAGTTGAGGGGCTTCTCCAAGTTCAGCTGGGCATGCGGTGGTCACTCTGTGTGCTCACTCCAAGATGGCCACCTCCAGAGCCTCTTCAAGGTGTCAGTTAGCAAATCAGAATGAGGAGTTTTGCGCAAAGCTGCACCTGATTTATATCTTCCCACACAGTATTATGCCATCCACTCAGAAGCAATTTTCAAGTTAAAATGTTGTCAGTGGGCTGTCACAGCTTTGATCTTTCTTTTCTGTTCTTTCTCAAACGCACCCACACTTTTCCAGCTGGGTTGGAAAGGGGAGTGGGGGGCACAGAACCTGGTGTAGCTGCAGAGAGTTCTGGAAACACTACGGCTAGGTCTAACTTCAGAAACCACTTCGTTTGGAGGAGAATCAGGTGTGGAGGGGCATGGGTTATCCAGAGCCCTAACTTTTGTGTAGGTTTTCGAGCTTTGGGGGGATCAGGGCTCTCCTGATCTACCTGGGCTCTCTTGGGGTGCCATCGTGAGCATCCTGAGATTTCAGATGCCCCCACACTCACTCCCGCTGGCCCGGCAGCTCCCAGTCAGATCAGGTGGGTCGCCAGCGCTTTGGGGCCTCCGCACTCAAGAAAGACAGATGGACATAGATGGCCAGGGCTTGGGAAAGAAAGTCGCTCATGCCATTGATGTCTGGTTCACGCCGCTGAAGCCACAGATCTGGACTCAGTTCAGAAAACACAAGAGCAGGAAAGCGAGCCTCAGAGAAGTGTGTCCAACTCACTGACATGCCAGCCAGGGCCAAAAGCAGGAGAGGGAGTCCCTGTGGGCAGAGAGGGGCATTGATTAAGGATCACTCAAGTGTGTCAGAGATGATGAGGACGGCACAGGATAGGACAGGGGTCAGATCTATTGTTCACAGGGTCTCTGTGAATCGAGTCGGTCGTACTCAACTCAATGGCATTTAACAACAACAAACAGCTTTTGAGGCTTCAAAAACAAGCCTGTCCTCAGCACCATGTGAACAAAAAAGGAGCCAGTGGACATTGGAACTGATGGAATCAGGGATCTGTGATGGTCCCAGGCAGAGCCCGGCAAGCTCTTGCTAAAACTGGGCGGTCGGGCACCAGGAAGGGACATGAGAGGAGATGGAAGCCTGGTGACCCTGTGAGTACAGGCCTGCCGCAGGCCAGTAACTGAGTGCCCAGCTCCACTCCCAAGCTCTCAGTGATCACTTGAGCAGAGAGAGAGCAAATCGGGGGCAGTGACACCTCAATGATGCCTGATGGACTGAAGTAAAGGCTGAAACCCAATGTGGCTGCACATGGGACTGCACAGAGTGAGGCTGGGGCACGTGCGTGTGGGGTAACAGCCCTGTGCCAGCCCTCTGACCACACTTGCCTGAGGCTGTGGCAGGGTTTGGCAGGAGCCTCCCCCGGGACACAGGCCGCAGGACTCATCCTTCGTGACCAGGGTTGCCAGGCTCGGGGACCTGGAAGTCCCACCAGGTGCAGTAGACAGCTGGACACCAGGAGATTGTTCATAGGAGCCGTCAGGCTGATTATGACTCTTAGCCGCCCACAAACAACAGAGCTGACCCCTGCCCTCTTCTACACCATCCTCACCATCCAAACCATTGTGACATCCACCTTCCTGAGAGTTTTCCTCTCTTTCTCTGAGGCCCCAGCTTTCCAAGCACGATGTCCTTTTCCAAGGTCTGGCCCCTCCTGACAATATGTCGAAATTATGTAAGGTGAAGTCTCACCATCCTTGTCTCTAAGGAGTACCCTGAATGCACTTCTTCCAATGCAGATCTGTGTGCCCATGAGATAGTCAGTACTCTTCTCCAACACCACAGCTCAAAGGATCCATGCTTCTGTCAGCCTTATTTATTGTCCAGTTTTCAGATGCATAGGAAGGAATTGACAAGCCCCTGGTCTGAATTGGGTGCCCCTCAGTCTTTAATTTGACACCATTGCTCTTTAGCACTTTGGAGAAGTATTTGTCAGTGAGAACAAGAATGACAAAAAAAGAATGCATCCATGAGAGTCTATAATAACAGAGAACTTCTGTGCACCAGAGGATGGTAGCCAGAGAACAGAGACAGCTAACTCCCAGGGTGAAAGGAAATGCAAGTCATTTTTGGGTAAGGATCTGATAGTGAGGACAGAGAGAGAATGGCTACAATTCAGCCATAAAACACCAGTGCAAACACCCTAAGAACCCAATGGACTGTTCTGCAGAGATTTACACAAACTGCTTCAGCGGAAGGAGGCCCCTTCACACCTGCTTGCTGAGCCACACCCATCACCCAATTGTGGTGGCTGCTACTCTGCTTAGGGGGCTGCGGGGCCCTGCACCTCTCCTCACCCCCCTATCTGCTGCCAATCAGACAGTGCAACTCAGGAGGCATTCTAATCTGTCACTCACTGTCACCAAGTCCCTTCCACTGTAGCGTAGGACAGAGTGGGGTTACCTGGGAGTTTCCAAGTCCACCTCCAGTGGTCACCCCTTCTCCTTCTGAGTGGCTGACCTCTTGGTTACAGGAGTAGTGCTTTACCCACTGCATCACTAGTCTCTCTGCCCCATCTAGTACTTAGCTGTTCTCTGGTCAATCCATACAAGCTCGGTGTTTTTCTCCAACACCACAGCTCAAGGGTTTGGATTTCTCAGCCTCTCCTCCAACGTCTGTTATTTTCTGGGTTTTGTTGTAGTTTGTTTCTTTGTTTTTATAATAGCCGTCTTTTTCATGCTGACAAGGACATCTTTAAAGTGTCAAAGAAAGCAAGATGTCAATTTAAAGACCAAGATGTGGAATATACCCTGAAGAGACCATAGCTGACATCCAAGCAGATATATGCACACCCATGTTTATTGCAGCTTTGTTCACAATAGCAAGGAGTTGGAAACAACCTAAGTGCCCATCAACAAACGAATGGCTAGAGAAGCTGTGGTATATTTGCACAATGGAATACTATGCTGCATTAAAAAACAAGGAACTCATGCAATATTATTCAAAATGGTTGACTCTGGAGAACATTATGCTGAGTGAAATATCCCAGTCACAAAAGGACAAATATTACATGATGCCACTGTTGTAGAATGGGACTAACCTCGGGGTTGGGGTGAGACTGAGTAAGATGGGTTCAATAATGTATATTGCACTGAAACAGAGGAGGGAGAAAACTGTTTAAAAGAGATATGTGACTAGGTATTTCTGTCATCACAGGAGTCTAGGAGCGATGGCTCCATGGTGGAGGGGACCTGGGGGAGGGTTTGTAAAACAATGAAAGAATCTTTTCTTTTACTTTTCCATAATTTTTGACTCATGCACTTATAACTTGTTAGTTAAATTTGTGTCTTCTAGGTTGCAACCCCCCCATGATACATCTTCAAGGATATGAACATGTACAGCTAAGCACAATTGATAACAGTGCATCTAAATTCCAAAATCAATCTCCATAATAGTCTATGTGTTTCCTACTGCCAAAGGGGCCCTTTAGAGTAGTGAGAGAAGATCTTCACCCTGAAACCCACAGCGTTCCTTTTCAGCAGGAAGTAGCTAAGAGAATACGCCATCCCCTTTTCCTTATGAATCAGGGTGAAGTCTCTCTCAGGGATCCGTGATAGGGAATGGCAAAGGCCACACTGACAAAGGAAATTAATCAGAACTGACTTTGACAAGCACTGTGGCAATTGGACAATTAAAACAGACATTCGGATGGCGGGGGAAGAAGAACAAACTGGGGAGGAGGGTGGAGAGAATGAATGGTTCAGCAATGAAGGAATGAAAACCCAAAATCCCTGTAAATGTTCATTAAAACTAATAAAATTTAATAATAATAATAAAAATAAAGACCAAGATGTGCTTGATGCAAGCCATAGTCTTTTCAGTTATTTGCCACACATCTGCAAATTGAGCAATGCATAAGGATGAATAAAACCCGTGAGCATCGTTGCAGGGACAGGCAGCTCTGCAGTTATGCATTGAGGTGGACTCAGCCTGTGGCCAGGGAAGTCCATTCCCAGGGATCACGGCGAAGACCTGAGGACAGGAACTTGAGTAACACGCACAGTGCCAGAGCCTGGGATGACGGGTGCAGGGAGCAGCCCAACTCACTGCCCACACACAGACAAGGGGACAGTATAATGTGTCTGGCAGTGAGGGGACTGCCAGAAAGAGAAAGGGAGCCCCCCACCCCATAGTCCACATGTGTGAGCCCAGAACTCAGGATGAGTGGAGCAACGCTGACTGATACAGAGAGGGAGAGGTGTGGATTCCGCTTCTGTGAAATACCTTGAGCGGATGTAGCCTTGCCAGGGGACAGCGCTGAGAGGTCACCACGGGCCAGGAGGGGGACGAGGGCCATTGTGTAAGAGGTGTAGCCCATCTGTTTGGGGAGATAATGATTTTGGTGGCTGAGGTCCCTGGATTGCACGCTTTGAAAGGGCAGATTCGCTTGCATGTGATTCTCCACAATAAGAAAAAGTAAAAATAAGGAGTTTTTCCAAGTCGCAGCCTCAATAATGTTGACGAGTGCAGGTGGGTGGTGATTGGTAGATGTGAGCTGAAGGAATGGGGACAGGAATGGGGCTGTAGCGTGTAAGCCTGTTGCCATGGGCTGAACCACACCCCAAGGCTCCCCCGGACCTGCCCCCTGTGAGGGAGGCCACACCAGCTGACAGGCATCTGATGGATGACCTGGCTTATTGGGTCAGTCTTCAGAGAAGCTGGGCCAGGCCCCCACTCTTCCTCTGTCAGTGGCAGGTGAAGGGTGGAGGTCTCTACTATGTCCTCCTCCATGTCGCTATGATGCTATGGACCAGCTTCTCAAACACCAGCCACGGTGCAAAGGTGTCATCAGAGCCTCCAGACTAAAAAGCAGGACTGGCCATCAATTCTGCAATAATAGGCTTCTGAAAACCCTATGAGTAGCAGAATGTTGCTAATTACGTTGTAATGTTGGAAGATGAACCCCTCAGGTAGGAAGAAAGTAAAAATGTGATGGAGGAAGAGCTGCCCCCTCAAAGTAGTAGTTGTTGTTTTTGGCATGTGTTGTCAAGTTGAATATGACCCACAGCAACCCTGTGAACTGAATCTGAATCCAGTCTATCCTGTGCCATCCTCACTATCTCGGACACAGTGGAGGCCATTGCTGCAGCCACTCACTGTATCAATCCATCTGGTTAAGAGTCTTTTCCTTTTTTGCTAAGCCTCCTTCTTTGCAAGCATGATGTCCCTCTCCACAAAATAGCCTTTCCTGGAAACATGTCCCAAGTATGTGAGATGAAGCTTCATCATTCTTGCCTCCAAGGAGCACTCCGGCTGCACTTTCTCTAAGACACATTTGTTTGTTCTTGTGTCAGACAGTCTATGGAATCTTCAGTTGTCTTCTCCAGCACTATAACTCAAAGGTATTAATGAGTCTTCTGTCATCCTTGTACATTGTCCAGCTCTCTGATGCCCAGCAAGTGATTGAGAAGATCATGACCTGAAGTTGGAATGCGTTAGTCTTCAAACTGATATCATTGCTCCTTGGCAATTTGGAGAAGTTCCTGACAGCAGACTTACCCAATGCAATAAGTCTCCTGATTTCCTGACTGCTGGTAGCAAGGATCTTGATTGTGGATCCAAGTAAGATCTTTGGAGTAGAGTCCACCATAAAGACACAAGTGGAGCAAAGCTTTCTTCTGGAAAAGGACCACGCTTTGCTCTTTAGGCAATACTCAGAAATGAAGAGAAAACTGCAAACACCCATTAGTAAGTGGAACATGGAAGGTATGAAGCATGAATCTACGAAAACTGGCAATAACATGAAATGAAATGGAACACATCAAGATCAACAGCTCATGCATTAGTGAGCTGAGATGAAATGATATTTGGCCATTTTGGATTACACAGTTACATGATCTACAATGCTGAAACGACAAATGACAAAATGAAGAGAACTGGTGACAAATTGAAGTGATTATCGTAAAAAAAAAGGCATTTCAAGAGCGATCCTGAAGTACAATGCTGTGAGTGAGAGGACAGCCATGCAAGGAAGACCTGTTAATACAAGCATCATTCCAACATGCATTGTTGTGTGCATAAAGTTGGAACTGACTCATAGCTCACCCTCCAGTGAGTGTTTAGAGGCAGTTAATCTCACGGGACCATGGTCTCTCAGTCACCTGCTGTGCGTCAGAGAGCTGCACTCAATAAGGCTGTCAGAAGAAGAATTAGTGCCTTTGAGTTATGGTGCTGGAAAAGTGTACTGAATATCCCATGGACTTCCAAGAGAACAAACAGTTATATCCTGGAAAAATTGCAGCCAGGGTGCTCGTTGGAGGCGAAGATGGTAAAGCTTTGTCTTTCATACTTTTGACATGTAGGTAGGCTATTGCTTGGAAATATGAAGGATCAGTGAAGATCCCCAGAAAGATGGATTGTCACAGTGACTCCAGGAATGGGCCCAAGTGTGTCAGAGATGATAAAGATGGCCCAGGATAAGGCAGGGTTCAGGTTGGTGGTTCATATGGTCGCTATGAGTCACACTTGACAGCACATAACAACAAAAACAATCTCACAGGGAGACCGTCTATACTTCTCCCGCAGAAGAGATGATGAATTCAAATCATGTACCTTTGGGATTATAGTCCAGCTGGTATGGAGCTGTCCTGCCAACCCAAAGGCATGTGGTTCAAATTCATCAGTTACTCCATGGAAGAAAGATTGGAAATCAATTCCTGTGTGACTTAAGGCCTCTGAGAATCAATTGAAGGGTCATTTATGAGTCAGTTCTGATTTGAAAACAACCACCAACTTTTGCAGTCTGCAATTTATTGAACGCATGCTCAAGATACATTAATAAGAGTAACTGGTGACTGGAATTCAAAACTTGGAAATAAGAAAGGACTGGAAATTATGATCTTTGTGACAGAAATGAAGTTGGAGATTGCGTAATAGAGTTTTGTACAATTAATGACTTACTCACAGCAAACACTTAAAAAAATAAATAGTAGCTTAGCTATACACATGGACCTCATCTGATCTACACAGGAACCTGATTTGACCATGGCTGTGGAAAAGGACATTTGGGCAGCTCGATATCAGCAATCAAAACATGGTCAGGGGTTGACTATTGAATAATTCTTCAATTATTCAGATACAAATTAAAATTGAAACTGGGAAAATGAAAAAAGCCATTAGGATAAAAATATTATCTTGAATCTATCCCAACTGAATTTTAAAATCATCTCAATAATAGATTTGGCACGTTGAACATTAATGAACAAAGAAGACCAGATAAGTAGTGAGATGACATCAGGGATTTCTCCCATGAAGAAAGCAAAAGGTTATTACGAAGGCAAGGAAGAAAGAAAAGACCAAAGTAGAAGTCAGAAAAGATTCTGAAACTTGCAATAAAATATGCAGAAGGCAAAATGAAGGGGGAAATGCTGAAGTAAGAGAGCTGGATAGAAAATTTCAAAGGGTAGTTCATGGAGACAAAGCAAAATATTATAATGAAAAATGCAAAGAGTTGGAATAAGAAAACCAAAAGAGAACACACTTGCAATGTCTTATCTGCAAGAATTAAAGAACAAATTCAAGTCTTGAGTTGCAATACTGAAGGATTCTGTAGGCAAAATCTTGAATGACGCAGGAAGCATCAAAAGAAGATGGAAGGAATACATAAAGTCACTGTACCAAAAAGAATCGGTTGACACAAAACTATTTCAGGAAATACCATGTGATTAAGAACCAATGGTAATGAAGAAAGAAGTTCAAGTTGCACTGAAGGCATTGGCAAAAAAAAAAAAGGCCCCAGGAGTCAATGTGATACCAATTAAGATGTTCCAACAAACAGAGGCAGCTCTGGATATGCTCACTAGTGTATGCCAAGAAAGATAGTTACTTGGCCAACAGAGATCCATGTTTGTTCCCAACCCAAGGAAGGACCCAAAAAAGAGTGTAAAATTTGTTGAACAATAGCATCAATATTATATGTAAATAAAATATCACAGAAGAATATTCCAAAACAGCTGAAAGAGTATATCAACAAGGAACATTCAGAAATTCAAGCTGGATTCAGAAGAGGCTGTGGTATGAAGTATATCATCAATGTCAGGTGGACCAGAACTGAAAGCAGGAATACCAGAAAGGTGTCTGCTTGTGTTGTATATGCAAGGGCAGTTGACTGTGTGGGTTTAGGGTTCAGATCCACAGAACAAAGTCCCCCAGGATAAGTACTTCCAAAATGTGAGGAAATTGACCAGAAGTAAATTGATATCACATGCAAGCAAAATACTGCTGAAGATCATTAAGAAACTGCTAGAATAGCACATAGATAAGGAACTGCCAGAAGTTCAAGCAGGATATAAAAGAGGCCATAGCACCAGGGATATCATTGCTGATGTCAGATGGATCCTGTCAGAAGGTAGGGAATACCAGAAGAATGTCTATTTGTGCTTTATTGACTATGCAAAGGTGTTTGACTGTGTGGATCATGAAAAGCTGTGGCCGACTCTGAGAAGAATGGGAATCCCAGAACATTTGATTGTGCTCATGTGGAACCTGGACCTGGACCAAAAGGCTGCTAATGGAGCAGGGGAGCACGGTTTGGAATTGGGGAGGGAGTGTGTCAGAATTGTATTCTCTCTCCATACATATTAAATCTGTATGCTGAATAAATTATCCAAGAAGCTGGACTCTGTGAGGAGGAGTAAGGCGTCAGGATTGGAGGAAGCCTCCTCAATAACCTGAGTCACGCAGTTGGCACAACCTTGCTTGCTGAAAGTGAGGAGGGCTCGAAGCACTTGTTGCAGAAGATCAAGGAATGCAGTCTTCCATATGGATTGCATCTCAATGTCAGGAAAATGAAGATTCTTACCACTGGCCCGATAGGCAGTGTGATGGTGGATAAAGAGGAGATTGAGATTGTCAACAGCTTCATCTTTCTTGGAGCCACAATTGACATCCTTGGTACTAGCAGTCAGGAAATAAGGAGACACATTACACTGGAAATATCTGCAGTCAGGGACCTTTCCAAATTATTGAGGAGTAGTGATACCAGCTTGAGGACTAAGATGCATCTGATTCAGGCTATAGTGCATCCAAAAGCTGTGCAATGAATAAGAATGATAGAAAAAGAATGATGCCTTTGAGCTATGGTGTTGAAGAAGAGCACTGAGCATCCCATGGACGGCCAAGAGAATGAACAGATATATGTTTTGTAGAGGTGCAGCTGGAGTGCTCTTTGGAGGCAAGAATGATGAGGCTTCACTTCACA
>NW_006400075.1:1790927-1803700 GCF_000299155.1 Elephantulus edwardii
AAAAAAAAAAAAAAAAGAAAGAAAGTGTGAGGATGGTGCAGGATAAAACACGGTTCAGACCTTTTTTTCATAGTGTCACTATGAGTCCTAGTTGACTCGACAGAACCTAACAACAAGATAACCCAAACTGAGCGGTGCTGCATGTAGAAGTGGCCGTCTGGATTCGTCCTTGGGCCCGCTCAGGAGCCCCGTGGGGAAAGTGGTCAGAGAGGATCTATGCCCTCAGACTCGTACTAGCCAGCTTATAGACAAGCCATGTAGCAACAGAAGTAGTCCAGAAAAGCCACCCAATACCAGAGCCTCCAACCACTGTCATCAGTCACAGGAGGAAGCCAGTTACCAAGAAGTGGGCAGTCATCTCAGCCCAACTCAGCTCTTAGTTTGGCTCTGAATTAGCTACCTTTGAGGACATGTATGAATTTCTGTCCAGTTGAGAAGAATGGGAATCCCAGAACATGGCATCATGCTCATGCAAAACCTATACAAAGACCAATAAGCAGCTGTCCAAACAGAGCAATGGAACACTGACTGATTTAAAATCAGGGAAGATGTGTGACGGGGTTGTATCCCTTCTGCATATCTATTCCGTCTGTATGCTGAGCAAATTATTTTAGAAGTTGGGCTATATGAAGATGAATGTATCAGAATTTGGAGAAGACTCATCAATAATCTGCTTTATATAGATGTTACAACCTTGCTTATGGAAGGTGAAGCATTTAATGCAGAGGATCAAAGCCTTCAATATGGGTTACATCTCAACATTAAGAAGACAACAATTCTCACCACTATAAAATAAATCCTCACCACTGGACCAATATGCAATGTCATAATAGATGGGAACAAAGGTTAACCATTTTCTTTTTCTTTTATATACAACACCACCCAAGGAAATAGCAGTCAAGAAATCAAAAGGCATATTGCATTTAGAAAACTCTGCTGTCAAAGACCTCTACAGAGTACATCAGTTTAAAGATTAAAGTGTGTTTGATTCAAGCTATGGTATTTTCATTTGCTTCGCATGGATCTAAAAGCTGAATAATGAATAAGAGCAAAGAACTGATGCCTTTGAATGGTAGTGCTGGCAAAGAGATTGAAATTCCATGGATTGACATAAGAAACCCCAAAGCTGTCTTGTAAGAAGTGCAACCAAGGTGCTTTTCCTTGGAAAAAGCTATCATGCTTGAAAATGTAGAGGATCCGTTAAAGAGAGTAATATTCTCAGTAAGGTGGGCCAACACAGAGATTGCATGTTGGAGATGTGAGGGTGGTGCAGGATAGAGCAAGGGTCTGACATTGTTTTTAGGGTCCCGTTGAGTCATCATCAACTGGACGACCCCTAACATTTACACACCTTTCTGCTTTCCTTGACTTCTCAAATCCAATCTGCTGTGACCAGCTAACCCATGCTCCACTTCCTCCTGCATTTGTACCATCCACTCCACACGTCACACCAGCGTCGGAGTCTTAGACTCTCCCATCACCTGGATGAGCTCTCCACTGGGTTCTGTGCTGTCCGCTTCTTTGGACCAGAGCCTGTTCTGCCCAAGTACATCCTTCCTTGCCTCTTAAGCATGTTTTCTGTCAAGATAGCAAAATTCTGCAGAAGATCATTTTAAATGATTGCAGTTGGATATCAACAAGCAATTGGCTGAAGTCCCAGCTGGATTCAGAAGAGGATGCAGATAAAGGCTATTGCTGTTGATGTCAGATGGCTCGTGGTTGAACGCAGAGACTATCAGAAAGATGTCTGCCTATGTTTTGCATGCAAGGTATTTGACTGTGTGGATCATAACAAACCAGAAATAACACTTCAAAGAGTGGGGATTCTGAAACATTTAACTGTGCCCCTGTGGAATCTGGACATGGATCTGGAGGCAGCTGTGTACTAAAACAAGAGGATATTGGGTGGTTTTGAGTTGGAAAATGTGTGTGGCAAGGCTGTGTCTTTCCACTTTATTTATTTAATATTTATGTAGAAATGATATCCGAGAAGCTGGTCTATAAGAAGAAGAATATGGTATTAGAACTGGAGGAGAACTCAATAAGCTGCCCTGTGCATTTGACACAACTTTGCTTTCAGAAATTGAAGAGCACTCGCTGAAGGTCAAATGCTAATCTCTGACATTGGAAGTACTTTCAATTAGCTAACAAATGTCGTGACAAATGAAGGAAATGATCGACATTGTCAACAATCCCGTTCTATCAAGTCCACAGTCAATGCCTGTGAAAGCAACATTCAAAAAGTCAAGTGAGGTAGTATCACATTGGGCAAGTCAGCTGCCAAAGAGCTCTTTACAGCTTAAAAAAGCAAACAACACTTTGATGATTAAAGTGTGCCCATCTCAAGCCCTGGTCTTCTCAAGCAACTCAAACACAGGGATTGAATTACTAAAAAGAAGACAGAGGAAGAATCGATGTGTTCCAATTTAGAGTTTTGGCAAAGAACATTGAATATACCATGGAGAGATAAAAAAGAATAAGCAAGTTGGTTTTAGAGAAAACAGAATAAGAATGTTCTAGAAGAGAGTGAGGTTAGACTGCTGTTCTTCCATCATCAGCGTAATCCAGTCACTGGAAAGGACATCATGCTTGAGGGCGGGGGGGAAAGGATGGGACCCCCCACGAGATGAATACCACACATACCAGCCATCCCGAAGCTGTTGAGATGCATAAAGTCCCCACGAATCAGAGTCTGGTGTCACATCAAGTCTACACTCGTGATTGGGAGTTCAAGGACATGGCTTTGCTCTTCAGCCTTCTCCTTGACCATTGACACCATCACCCCTGAACTAGTCATCATTCTCTTCACACGCTCCCCGTTCCCCCATCCATCAGCTGGATCTCCACATCTGCGTCAGCCAGCCATCTTCACACACTTCCTGAAGGGCCGCCTCCTCTGTGAGGCCTTCCCTAACTTCCTGCTCAGTCTTCCCTCTGCCTCAGAGACCCTCTAGCTCTCCTCAAGTCCACCAGCTCCTTTATCTCTGCTTGACTGCACTCTGCCCCTCTCAGCCCTGTCTTGACTGCCACCAAGAACGTGTGGAGAACAGGGATGGCATCTCCTCCCTCCATGCAGGGCCAAGCCCGCAGTGGTTACCAAATCAGTGTGGACAGACCTGAGCTGGGGGGACTGAGCACAACTGGAAGTCGGGAGACTGGCCTGGTGGCACTGGGGTGTGGTGGGCAAGGGTGCTGAGACAGGTGGATGGCATTGAGTTTCTTCCAGCTCTGGTGTCCCCTGGGCTTGTGACGATGCACTGACCTGCCTTCAGCCCAGCTGAGGAAGGAGCAGGGGAGGCCAGTGGGCAGCCCTGGGAGAGCGAGCGCGCGAGAGACAAGAGCTAATAGCTCACAAGGAAGGAAGGACATGCTGGGCTAATGGGATAATTGGATAATCCTCTGAGCTTGGCGCTGCCAGGCGGGGGCCAGCTGCAGGGTGCAGACACAAATAGCCCATGCAGAACCAGAGGCCTGGTGCAGGAAGCGGCTAGCAGGCAGATAGGGCAGGAGTGGGCTGAGAGGAGAGTGGGGCCCAGGCCTGTGGGGAGAGCAGCCCCCAGGGACTAGCACACTGAGGCTGTGACAGGGGTCATGTGTGGGGACCAGGGGCCCGGCTTGGTACCAGAGGATGTTCTCAGGGACCACGGCCGCTGGAGTTATCTGCAGCCGGGACAGCTGCTGTCAGGCCTGTGAAAGCACACGTAGCTTTCCCAGGATGGGACAACCCTGTCATTTTAGGTCAATGAGCCAGGGGAAGCAGGGCTGAGAATGGTGGCCACCTGGTGGGTGGTGAGCTTACTCAGCCCAGACCCCGCTGGGGTGCACCACCCAGGACTGGTTCCCCTGGACCTCATCTAGCCCATCTGGAGAATGGGGAAGTGGGCGGTCCCCTCCTGCGGGGCTGTGGTGCGGATCAAGCGAGGTCACAGTTAGGAAATGACTTGAAAGGTACAAGTCCTGGGCAGTGTGCTTTTGTGGTCAACCATCCAGCTTTGTATGATCACAGAAAGGCTCCCTCAGGTCATTTCTTCTGCCATGAGAGATGACACAGGAGCAGTTTGTCCATTGCCTCTCGTTTGAGAAGAAGTGTGTTTTTATATTTGAGTGCAGCGAAGTCTGGGGGAAATCATCAAGACTATCCTATTTGTGAACATAGACATAAAATAATATCAGCGAACCAGGCCCTGTGTGAACAGATTAAAACCCGCCGCATTGGGGTTTAATCCAGGACAGCAAGGGCAGCTAGCATCGAGATGTTAGTTCAACACTTCTGCTTTTAAAAATGTGACATCTATTTAGAGTGACCTAGTGGTAAGGACTGAGATTAACAGCTTCAGCTTGCTTGGGTCCACAACCAACACTTGGTACCAGCAGACAGGAAATCAAAAGATGAATTGCATTGGGAAAATCTGCTCTCAGGGACCTCTCCAGAGTCCTAAAGAGCAATGATGTCAGTCTTGAGACTAAGGTGTGCCTGATCCAGGCCATGGTCTTTTAAATTACTTTCTACGCATCAGCGAGCTGGACGATGACCAAGGATGATGGAAGAATTGATACATTTTAGTTGTGGTGTTGGAAAAGAGTATTGAATATACCATGGATGGCTAGGAGAACTAGCAGTTTGTACTGAAGAGGGTTACACCAGGTTGCTTCTTAGGGGCAAGGATTTTGAAGCTTTGTCTGACTTACTCTGGGCATTTTGCAAAGAGGGACCAGTCCTTGGAAGGGTAGAGAAACAGTGCAAGAGAGGAAGACCCTAGACGAGATGGATTGACTCAGTGGCTGAGGTATTGGGGGTAGGTATGTCAGAGACAATGAAGTTGGCTCAAGATAGCATGGGGTTCAGGGCTGTTGTATATAGGATCGCTATGAGTCACACACGACTTGACAGCACACAACAACAACAGAGTGGCAAGAATATTGATGCTCCTGGTGCGGATTAAAAGTGGAGCCATCTCCACTTCCATGTGCTGGGATCCAGTGTGCATGAGAGGTCTGGTGGCCTGTGGCAAGAAGCTGACCTGCAATCCCGAAGGCACGTGGTTCGAATCTACCAGCTCTTCTGCGGGAGAAGGATGAACCATCTTTTCCTTTGTGATTAACTTTTCTGAAAACCTGCTGGAAGGTCACCTGTGAGTTGATTCGGAATCAAAAGTGCATAACAACATTTACAGTAAAAACTCTCAGCAGAGTAGAAACACAAAAGTCTGTTTCTTAACCCAAGAGAGCTTGCTTTCTGAGAGCAGCCCCAGCAAGTGGTAGAAACACAGCAGACTTCTCTTCAAATCAGGCCAGGTCTAGCCTTGTGTGAGCTCATTAGCAAAATCTGAAGAGATAAGGGACCAGCAGCTGTCAGAGGACCGGGCAGCTGAGGATCATGACCTTTGTCCTGTTCAAGGAAGGCACACGCCCCTGCTGAGTGATCTCAGTTTCTGCTGGCAAGCATGCTGGGTGCTGAGATGTTAAGAACAAGAGGGAGGGTGGTGGGCAGAGTCCAAAAACAGATGCCCTGTCCCTTCTGTGGCTTCCCTGAAAGGACTTGGTGCTGCTGATATACTCAGGAGAGAAGGACAGGATGCTGTACCTGTCCCGCTGTCTCCTGGGGCCTTTGCCTGCCTCCTGGCTCAGTCTCACTGCTTCTACCTGGCAGCTTCCTCCCACTGTGGCCCGCCCCTCCTCATCCTCCAGCCAAGGTCCCCCTGATCCCTGGTGCCCCTTCCACAGGTACTCCCGCCCCCAGGTCCCCCTGCACCAGAAGCCACCACATCAGCCCCCCCATGCCTCCCCCACAATGTCCCCTATGGCCTCTTTGGCTCAGGGCCCCTTGCTGCAGGTCCTCCTGCCACCTACCCCAGGTCTTCCCATGCCAGGTGCCCCTGCCCCAGGTCCCCCCCGCACCAGGACCCTCACTCCACATCCTCCTGCCTCACATTATCCTCCTTGTCCCATGTCCTCCTTGCCTCATGCACCCTCTCCCCAAATCCCCTACCCTCACCACAGGACTGTTCGCTTTAGGTCCCCTGCTCCAGGGATCCTCCCAGGACCCCTCTGCCACATTCCCCACCCCAGATTCCTCTGTCCCATGTCCCCCGCCCCAGAGCCCCTCTACCCCAGAACCCCTCTGTCCCAAGTCCCCCTACCTCAGGTTTCCTCTACCCCGTGGACTGTCATGTCAGATTGCCCTGTCCCAGTGCCCCTCCATCCCTGATCCCCCTGCCCCAGGGCTCCCCAGGTCTGCTGTCCACACCCCTCCTCCACAGACCTCCCAAGGTCTCCTGCCCCGGGTGTCCCCTAAGGTCCCCCACCACATGGATCCTCAGCCCAGGGCCCCCACCCCAAGCTCCTCCAAGCCTGGGAAGCCATGGTGGGGGCTGAAGTGGGGCAGCGATGTTTGCATGCTCGCTGGAGGAAAACACTCTACTGGCTGTCCTTGTTTTGCTGGGGCTGCAGTGATCACACCACAAGTGGGGTGCTATCAAGGACAGAATCTTTTTTTTTTTTGCAGTAAAGGAGACTTTTGTTGCTATTGTTTGGTGCTTGTGAACAACCCTGCCCTGTCCTGCGCCTTCTTTGCGGTCTCTGAGATACCCCTGCCCACTGCTATAGTAACTGTGTCAGTCCATCTTGTTGAGGGTCTTCTCTTTCTTTGACCCTCCACCTTGGATAGCATGATATCCCTTTAGAAGTCTGAACTTAGAGTCCTGGCTTGAGGGTGGCTCTTTTGGTTAGCAGCACCCAGCTTTTGGCAAGGAAGGCTGGTCTCAGCTCCCATAATCTCCGCCCGTTGCCTCACCCTCACCTGAGGGGGCTACTGGTCTCAGGACAAGGTAGTATCCAGTCCAGGTTTAAGATGTCAGGGACAGGTCATTGTCTGGTCCAGGTGTGGAATGTCAGGGACCAGGCAGTGTCCAGTCCAGGTGTGGGAGGTCAGGGACTGGTCAGTGTCCAGTCCAGGTGTGAAATGTCACAGGACCAGCAAGTGTCCAGTCCAGGTGTGGAATGTCAGGGACTGGTCAGTGTCTAATCCAGATGTGGGATGTCACACGACCAGGCAGTGTCCAGCCCTGCTGTGCACCAAGGTGGCCTGAGTCAGTAACAACACCTGCAGTGTGGAGAGGTCCTCTTGTAAATAGCCTTTCTTGCCTTAGAATGAAAAACCCTCTGCTGTCTGGTCCACTCCAACTCCCAGCCCCGGCGTTTCCACGGTCACAGATCCCTGCAGGAGCAGACTGCCTCGCCCTTCGCCCATGCAGCAGCTGCTGGATTTGAGCCAACCTTCATTTTACCAGAAATAGTTAGCTAGGTCACCATCCTACAAGAGGTTAGTTATTTGAAATTGTCCAATGGATGACTTGACTTTCCAGGATTGGTCAGTTGCTATGCAAGTTGACTGAAAAGACTGACCAGTTCCCAGTCTGGCTGGGAGGGCCATTCCCCAGAGTGGACTAGGGCTGGTCCCTCCTAAGCTGAGGGGACTCCTTGCCATCAAGCACAGCCTGGAGCAGTGTGTGTCCTTTGCCCTGAGTATGCTCTGGGCGGAGAAGGAATAGTGGCCACAGCAGCTGACAGAGCTAGATCTACTGCATCACAGGCAGGGGACACAGAACACTGTCCAGAGACGGCTGCAGTGGACTCAAACACCCACAGAGAGGGGAGCGGGCTGGGGGCTGCAGGCAGAGCCGCGTTGCCTGTGGGTGTGTAGGGTGCAGCTCCAGAGTTATCACTGTCACCCAAGCAGAATAGAGGCCGAGAGGAAGTTGAGGCTGGCGCAGCTGCAAGCTGTCCTCACAGCGGAACTGTCCCTCCAAGGTGGCCCTGGGCCCAGCCTGCTCCCTGCCTCATAAACCAGAGTTCCCAACTGTGATCTGGAGTTTCTGCATGGCTGAAGCAGTGGGTCATCAAATCCCACAAAGTGGAAGGACAACAGCGTCCAAAAAGAGGGAACAGTCGGAGAGTGGGGGTGTTGGCCTGCACCTCACAGGAAGCAGCATTGCTCCCTTCCCCTCGTGGATGTGGATGAAGTTCAGCACCCCTGGGTTACAGCAGAAGCCAGACTGGAGGGAACCCTCCCACCCCCACAAACACACAGGATGAGAGTGTACAGTGGGAACTCCTGAAAAGAAAGGGAATGCTGGGTAAGGGGGTGCACTGTCAACACCGCTGCTCCCTGAGAGGATGGGCAATGTCCTCCTATGCGACTTACTGCCTCTGAAAGCCCACTGAAGGGTCGGCACACAACAGCCACCTGAAAAGAAGAAACACAGGAGCAGAGATAGAAAAGCCTCCTGGAATGGTCAGAAGACAAAGTGAGGAAGTTTCCCAGCAAACTGAGAACGGGAAGATGCTCCCATGCCTAAGGGGAGCAGAGCTGCACAGCAGAAGTGTGCAGGGCCCATAGCCCAACGCCCAAGTCACAAGTGTTTTCAAAACAGAATGAAGTCAAGGGGCTGGTGGGAGAGAACTCTGCAGACCTGAGGACAGGAGCCCCCAGCAGGACGAGGAAAGCCGACGCTCCGCCGAGGACAGCCTTCTTATCTGGAAGGCCACCTTCCGGACGTGGCAGACGTGCGAGGCCTCAAGCCCTGGCCTGTCAGGAAGCCCTGAGGGCTGCGTCCTTAGAAGGGAGGAAGAGGGCAGGAAATAGGGTGCACGGGAAGCAGGAAAGGGGAGATCAGCACAGGAAAGGGGCCAGGGATCCCTGTCGGATGCCTGAGACAGGGGCGCTTCCAGGAGGAGCACAGGGTTGAAGGGAAAGGGGGGGCAGGCTGAGCACTAGGCCAGCCTGAGACACCCAGACGCAGGGATCACACAAAGCAAAAGCCAGAGTAGTTAGCACCTGGTGTCCCTGTCACGGTGCTGGTGCCCTCACAACAGCACGTGTACTGGGGACTGAGCAACGTCCTGAAGCCCAGGGTGGGAGTGAAGGGCCTGCATGTGGCCCACAGTGAGACGGGGCCCAAACGGCCCACCTTCAGAGACTCCATTGACCTGCAGCCCCTGAGAGGCCAGGAAGTGGCTACACAAACATGCTATTTTTGAGATAGGTGAATTCCAGATGGTTTAGTTAACAGCTCGAGGTGGTCCACCCCAAGGGGATGTGGGGGCACAGGGAGGAGGTTTGTCTTGAGCAAGCCTGGAGGGAGGCTTGCTGACCCCTCAACCCCTGCGCCCGTGTGACTTCTTGAGTCACAGCCTCAGAAGGCCCAAGGACGGGCTGCTCCATCCTACAATGGTGGTGGGGGCACCAGCAGGCGTCCAGTGCTCAGGAGGCCCTGGAGGTCAGCTGCCTGGGAGCTCCATGTGTTCTCAGAGGTGGGCCTTTTGCAAGAGCATTCCTCAGTATCTCCAGGTATATTTGAACTTCTAGCCTTCCAGTGAGTGGTCCAGTGCTTAAGAATTTGCATCATCCAGGCCTGGGGATCCCCCTTTGTAGAGAGCACAGCCCAACAAAGCTGGGTTCTCCCCAACACCTGGTGGTGCCTGATCTGGAACCGTCTTGATGACGACTCAGCTTGTTGATTTCCTTCCCAGTGTGCCTGTCCACACAGAGAGGGGTGGTCCTCAGACAGGGGCCAACCCGCTGGTGTCCAGTCATTGTTCTGATGGTAAGGAGTTGCACTGTCAACCCAAAGGCATATGGTTCAAAGCTGCTCCAAGCAAGAAAGATAAGCACTCACCTCCCATGCGATTGCTGCCTCTAGAGGGTCAGCAGTGAGTCAGTTCTGACTTGAGGTACACTATAACAACCATGCACCTGGACAAGGGTTACCATGTCCCTTATTTACGCTATTACAAGCTCTCCAATGCCTGTGGTGGGTGAATGACTCTACTCAGCCCTGTAGTGGGAGTTACCAGACCCTGACTAGACAAGCCATGGACCCCTGTGGCCATTGGGAAAGGTGGGAGGTGATGACTCACAGCCAAAGCCCACTATGAGGTCCTGTGGTGAGGTAAGCTTCAGCTGGATCGTCTCTGGGTCCCTGTTTCTCTCTTTTGAACTATATGGCCCCTGGGAAGCACAAACCGCTGTGCTCAGCTACTCATGGTGAGGTTGGTGGTTCAAACCTGCTCAGCAACACTGTGTGAGAAAAGGCAGAGCATTGGATTCCAGGCTACAGTCCAGAAAGCCCATGTCCTTCAGTCCTGTACCCTAACAAATGGGGCTGCAAGGAGTCGTCAGACCCACCCCATGGCAATGGGATCAAGACCTGGAGGTGCATAAAGATGACAGGGTTGCAAAGAGCTTCCAAAGAGAGGACCACTGGGGGCCCGTGGACAGTGTCCACTTGTCACAGAAAGAGTAACTGGAGAAAGGGCTTCTGAGAACTAGAGGGTGATTCTTGTCTTGTGTGGGGGAATAGAGCAGCAATGTGGTCTTCTTTGTGGGCTGAATTGAGTCAGAATTCTGAAACAAATCCTGCACTCCTGTGTTGGGTCGTGTGCGCTAGCCTCGCAGGTTCTGTCTTCAGCACGCTTTCACGATCATGGAACCTGCCTTCCAGCTGCTCGGACCCGCGGACAGCCCTGCTCCGTCCTGCTCCATCCTCACAATCCCCCGCGTGGGAGTCAATCGTGATGAACATGTCAGTCCATCTCTTTGAGGGTCTTGCTGTCCTTCTGCAGGGACTGGCCCTCCTGACAATGTGGCCCAACTGTGTGACAGCCTCACTGTCCTGGCTAGCAGGGCCTGTGGCTCTAGATATCCGCTTCACCAGATTCATCCCATGCCGCATCGTGCTCTGCAGAGGGGGCCCTCTGGGAAAACAGCTGAAATACTTAAAAGCAGGGCAATGTGAGAGTCTGTTCTGCTAATAAGATAATAAGAGATAATAAAAAGTCCTTTTTTTAAAAAAAAATCAACTTTTTAGCAAAAATGTGTTGTGGTAAAATTGTTAATATGAAAGTGTTCACTTTGTTCATCTTTATGATTACACTAATGTATCCTGAGGTAAGAAGCTGTGCTACAATCCCAAAGGCACACGGGTTCGAATCCACCAGCTGCCCCATGGGAGAAGCCTAGGCAATCTCCTCCTGAGTGATTTACTGCCTCTGAAAACCTCCTGGAGCATCAGCTACGGATCAGTCTTGACTTGAAGGCTTACAACAACAGTGACAATGTATCCCAGAAATATCTGTGCCTTTATGAAAGTATTGGCTTCATTTTGAACTTTCATAGGTAAATGAAATAAATAATAACAACCCTAACAAGTGACATTGCGCTTCAGCCTTCAAAGTGGAATAAGTTGGAGGGAATTCAGAAAGTGCATCAATACAGCTTGGTGACTTGTCTGTAGAGTTGAGAGGTCCACAGGACTGCTTCTTAAATGGGAAACTATAGGTATGCTGTGGCCCATGGAGCAAAAAAGGTATTTTACCCTCTTACGAATGGTCACAGACATTTCTCATGACATTTCTTTCTCTTATAAAGCAATCTATCAAACCCAAGTATATTGGAAAGAAGTCTCCCATAAATTTGAAATCCTATGGTCTGTGTTGTACAGAGCTCTGATAGCCTAGTGGTAAGAAGCTGTGCTGCAATCCCATAGGTGTATGGTTTGAATCTACCAGCTGCTCTGTGGGAGGATGGGCAATCTCTCTGGTGCATTCTATTGCCTCAGGGTCAACTGTGAGAGGGTCAGCTGTGAGTCAGTTGCAACTCCATGGCATACATCAACAATATGCAACATCAAAATTCAAGTATATGAAGAGAGAGCTCTCAGTAACTGTGGTCCAGGGACATGGACACGCGGGGCTGGCCACCCATGGGGCCTGGCACCAAAGTGCCACCCTCCTGGCTTCCCAGCCTCCTCTGAACCTCACTCACATGTGCCCGTCTCATCAGCCATCTGGCACATTCTGCTGCAATACCTCTCACACTTTGCAAGTTGCCCAAGGCCGGAGCAGGTCCCTTCCCAGGAAGGGAGGCGGGCTGTGGACATGGCTGGGTCTACTGGCCAACCCAACCCTCCGTGCCCCTCTCAGGCTTCCCTGTGCCCTGTGAGGCTCTGAGTCCTGTGGGCCGGGCAAGAGGTGTAGAAGGTGGCCAAGGATGGACAAAGGATGAAGAGGACAGATTCATCCACAGCCTAAGGGCCCTCTGCCACTGTGGAAGTCCTGGTCACCTACTATGTGAAGGATCATTTATTTAAAATACAGACCACACACAACAACCGAATGAAAGGAAGGCGGACGAGGCTGCTGCAGAGTCACTAGAAGTTCAGGCTAAGAATAGCAGAGGAACTCTGAGAGGCCGAGGCCCTGTGACCCCGGCAGGCTTGGCTGGCTGCCTGAATGGCTCTGTTTGTCTCTTGGCTGAGTGGGGAAATGTCCAGGGGATCAAAGAGCTGGAGTAGGTGTGGCTCACATGCCCTGACCCTGGGGTCTAAGTCTCCACCTGTGACCTGGAAGGACTGGTCTGGATTTAGGTGCTGTCCACCTATCTCATTGTGGTCATCCGTGGACAACAACGTGGACCTCGCCCAGTCCTGGGCCCTCTTCACAGTCTCTGCTCACTTAGCCCATTGCTGAAGCCACCAGGTCAATCTGTCTGTCTCACTGAGAGTCCCCCTTCTTTTGCTGATCCTCTATTTTCCAAATGGAGCACTGGTGGCTTGGTGATAAGGATCTGTGCTACAATCACAAAGACATGCAGTTCTTTTTTTTAAAAAAATTTAGGTTATTTTTCATTTCAATGAACATCTACAGAGATTTTGGGATTCCATTCATTCATTGTTGCACCCTTCTCCCCGCACAAACCCCTCCCCCTCCCCCCC
>NW_006400075.1:1808135-1819762 GCF_000299155.1 Elephantulus edwardii
GATAATTGGGATGGGAGTGTCGGAGACAGTGTGATTGGCATAGGACAGAGCGGAGTTTAGGGCTGTTGTACATAGGGTCGCTATGAGTCGCAGGCGACTTGACGGCACATAACAACAACAACATATATCTCTATCTCATCACATGAGAGGAGATTGCCCATATTTATCCTGCAAACAGATGGTGGATTCAAACTGTCAGAGAGGTAAGGTCTTTGTGTTAGCAACTCCCTAAAGATGGCACCCCCAGAACTCCTAGACACTGAGGTTTCCCAACTCCACGCCGAGAGTCTACCAGAAGCAAGTCAAGAGTGTCAGCCAGTCTGGAACCAGGAGGCTCTGCTCCTCATATGTGGATCAAACCCTAGCTGCCCAACAATGAAAACTCAGCTGCTACCCACTCAGTGGCTCCAAGGGGAAGGGACACAGTAAATTGCTCCTGAAAATATTGTTGTTGCTGTTAGGTGCCCTTGAGTTGATCATGGCTCATAGCTCATAGTGATCTTATGAACAATGGGTCTGAACCCCAGCTTGTGCTGTGCTGCCCTCACCATCTCTGACATACTTGAGTCCATTGTTACGGTCACTGTTTTATAATCATCTACAATCATCTGCTCGAGAGTCTACAGACCAGGAAAGGAACCCCTCTGGGGCAGGTCTACACTGCCCTACAGGTTGCCAAATCAGAATCAATGCAACAGCATTCATTCAAACCCTTCTAGAGTGCCTGCAGCTTGTTCAGGTCTCCAGTGTTTTGGGGATGCAGATGTGATCACACAATTGCAGACAAAAGCATGTGGCCATCACCAAGGTGAGTACTCTGAGGGATGACCTACCAGGGTCCTTTGAGGACTATGGTAAGAAACTCGATGACTTAGTTCACTCTACCTCTACCTCCTCTAGTCTCAACACCACGTGACCCAGTAAGCAGCTCTGAGAAACCCTTCAAAGAAACGACATTTAATGTCAATGGCTTTTTCCAGAATGTAACTCATTGAACCAACAACATCATTGCATCTCTGCTATGGGGAACCCATCACCCAACCCCTGCCCTCCTGGTCCTTGCACAGAGTGGGCTGTCTTGGGCGCTGCAACCCTGTGGTGTGCCTGTCTCTGCTCTCTGTGTCTCCAGCAATCACTTTGAAGAGTTTAGAGTCAAGTGATTGTCTTGGATGATCTGGATGACAGAGAAATTCCCTTCGAAGGAGCTCTTGAGATGGACCATCTTAGACAAACAGACACAATGGCAGCAGCATGTGATGGTGCCATTTCTTCCAAGCAAGCTCTTCCAGGGTGCAGGAGACTCAGAAAACCTTTCTCCATCAAGGAGCAGGAGCCTCTGCCCACATGACACAACGAGCAGTCATGCCTTGTGTGGAGAGGCCAAATCCCTCTTGAAGGAGATGAAGGATGGTGGAGATGGTAAAGATGGAAGAGATGATGGAGACAAATGGAGAGAGTGGAGACAGTAGAGATGGTGGAGATGGTATAAATGTTGGGGATGGTGGAGATGGTAGAGATGGTGGAGACAGTAGGGATGGTGGAGATGTAGAAATGGTGGGGATGGCAGAGATGTGGAGATGGTGGAGACAGTAGAGATGGTGGAGATGGTAGAGATGGTGGAGGTGAAAGAGGTGGTGGAGATGGTGGCTCCTGGGCTGTGTATGTTTCTAACCCTCCTTCCATCCTCCTGGGGCTGCTATGGGTGGGAAGTGATCAAATGATGTCCTCTTCAACCTTAGCTGGAGAGGAGAGAAGTTATGTGGATAGCCAGGCTTTTCTCTCTGAAGCCTTTAGTGTGAACTAGGACACTTGGGCCAGCACACTTGGCCAAAGGCAACATGACTGCTGAAGACCATCTGTTGGGATGAGACTCTCTTGAGCCCTGGGCTCCCATTGGTCTTGTTCCAAGGACTCCCCTGGACGGAAGTCGCAGCTGTAGAAACAATGAGGTCTGGAGGGACCACATTGGAAGGGTGAGATTTTCCAGCGGATCGCATGGATGGTGATGGTTTTCAGTGGCACGCCATGCCCGCCCCCCATCCCTTCTACAGCTGGAACCCATGACCTTCCTGGGCCCTGGCTGCCTGATGACTCTCCCCGCCTGGGTCCAGCTTTCTCTTTTGCTTCTCTTTTCTCTGTTGGGGCTCCTCCCACTCTACGTTTCTTCACACTCCTTTGGGACCATGTCCCCAGATTAAGAACATCTGATTTGTGAACAGTTCATACTTAAGAACAGGCTGTCATGAAGTTTATTTATTAAAAATATGAGTCACACCAGATATTTCCAGAAACCACGATCCTTACACTGCTCTGTGATCTTGTAGTGTGTGAGCTGAAGGATGGAGAGAGTTTGTTGCCATTAAGACTAAACTGAGCATGTAACTTATGTTTGACTTAAATTTTTGTCTTCAACTTTTTAATCATGCCTCCAAAGTGCAAATCCAACACTAGTGCTAGATGCATCAAAGACAAAGAGAACTACTAGGACTAACAGTAAAGGAGAGAAAATACAGTGATAAAAAAGAAGGGGTGCCACTGGTCACTGGGAGAGTGTTAGGCTAGTGGGTCAAGGAGTAGAACAATTTTAAAGGGTAAAGGGAGAACAGTAGAACATGAGAGAGGCTCTGTCCCAGAGAAAAATCTACAGCTTCCACTAACAACGTGATGGCTTAAATGATTGAAATGGAAAGGCCCTTGATAATTCAGCTGGTTCATAGGGAGCTGCACTGCTAAATTAATGGCTACGCATGTCTGGAAGTTCGATTCTACCAGTGTCTAAAGGAGAAAAATGAGCAATTTCCTCCCCTGGGATTTAAAACCCACTGGAGGATCAGCTGTAAATCAGTTCTGATTTGACACCAATGACTTTTACTGACCCACTAAAAAGTCCCAGTGGCAGAGTAGATTGTCAGGATGCTACCTAAAAGACTTGTGGTTCATATTCACCAGCTGCTCCTCAGGAGAGAGATAGATAGTCTCCTGCCACTGGGATGTACAGCCTTGGGTTCTGATGGAGCCGGGCCTCTCTGAAGCCAGTCTGGCCTCTCTGAAGCCAGCCGTGCCTCTCTGAAGCCAGCCGTGCCTCTCTGAAAAGCACTTGCAGATTGCAAGCACGATTAGCCCCACATTCCTTTCCTATCTGATCGCATCATTTCATCCCAAGAATCAGTAGTATAGGTGACAGCATCATGATGTTGTCAGATACCTTCAACCCTGTACGCAATACACGACCTTGCCTGATCTTGTGCCATGCCCAAGTACACTGTTGCACTCACTGTGTCAGTCTGTCTTACAGAGGGTCTTCCTCTCTTTCACTGACTCTCCACTTTTTCCAGCATGCTTTCTTCTTCCATAGTCCATGGGGAGTTGCACTTCTCACCCACAGGTGGCATCTCTCTGGCAGCTAGCAGCTGCCCAGGGGAGAGAAGAACAATCTTCTCTTGTGTGATCTACACCCTCTGAAAACCCACTGGAAGGTGAGCTATGAGTTCCAACTCAGCGGCAACAAGTTTGAGTTGAGTTTGACACCTCTCAACAACATGCCCAAAGTATGCGAGATGAAGTTTGACTCTCCTTCCCTCTAAGGAGCACCGTGGTTACAATTCTCCCAAGAGAGATTTGTTTCTTTGGTAGTCCATAAGATAGTATTCTTTACCAATATCACAATTCAAAGGCTTCGATTCTTCTTTGGTCTTCCTTATTAATGGTCTAACTCTCATATACAAATCAAACAATTAAAAAATCGTGATTTGGGTCGGGCACACTTTAGTGTTTAAGCAGATATCCTTGCTCTTTAGCACTTTACAGAGGTCCCTGACATCATAGTTCCTTAATGCTACAGTTCTTTTGATTTCTTGACGCCATTCCTGTGGGTGTTGCTTTTGGATCTGAGTAAAATGAAATCATTAACAAATTCAATCTTTTCTCCATCACGATGCTGCCCATTGGTCCAGTGGTGAAGATTTTTGTTTTCTTAATGTTGAGGGGTACAATCCTTGTTGAAGGCTGTAGCCTTTGGTCTTCTTTACTAAGAGTCTTAAGTTTTCTTCACTTTCTGCCAACAAGGTTGTGCCATCTACATATGGAAGTGGTTGATGAGTCTTCCTCCAATCCTAATATTACATTCTTTTTCTGACAGTCTAGCTTCTCAACCCATTAGCTCAGCATACAGATTAAATATGTACTATTAAAGGAGACCGCCCTGGTGCACACCTTTCCTGATCTTAATCCCTGTGATCGCCCCTTATTCTGTTCAAACAACTCTTACTTGGTCTACATACAGGTTTCACAGGAACATGTTTAAGCATTCTGGAATTCTCATTCTTCTCAATGTTATCCATCATTTATTATGATCCGCACGGTCAAGAAAACACAAGTAAAAATCTCCCTGGTATTCTTTGCTGGTTTCAGCCAGTGCCCCTCTGACATCAGCAATGATATCCTTCACTACGCAGTCTCTTCTGCACCCAGAAAGAATTTCTGGCAATTGATTCTTCTTCATCAAGATTTTACTTTCATGTGATATTAGTGATTTTGTTCAATGATTTCTGCACTCTGTGGGATCACCTTTTTGGGGAATGGCCACATTTATAGACCCTTTCCAGTTGGTTAGCCAGGTAGCCATCTTCCACATTTCTTGGCATAGGCTAGTGAGCATGCCTAGGGCTATATCTAGTCGTTAAAACACCTCCCTTGGTATTCCATCAATTCCCGAGGCCTTATTTTTTGCCAGTGCCTTCAGGACAACGTGAACTTCTACCTTCATTACCATAGACTCTTTTTTGGTTTTGTTTTTTCTTGTCGTGTGCTATCAAGTCATATCTGACTGGCACAGGAGGAGACCAAGGAGAATCTGGTGGATTCAAACTGAGCTCCCTCAGGATTGTAGAACGGATACTTGCCATTAGGCCACCAGAGCTCCCTTACCATAGACTCTTGATTATATTGTACTTCCTGAAATGTTTTAGAGTTGACCAGTTCTTTTTTTGTACAATGACTGTATATTCTTTCCTTTTTTTATTTTATTTTGTGATGCTTCCTGCATCATTCAAGATATATTGTCCATGGAATCCTTCAATATTGCAACTCAAGACTTGAGGTGTTCTCCAGTTCTTTCCTCTTAAGAAATGCTGAATGTGTTCTTCCCTTTTTGTTTTCTACTCTAGCTCTTTGCACATTTTGTTATAATACTTTGTCTTGTGGAGCTGCCCTTTGAAATAATATGTTCAGCTCTCTCTTTTTTTTTTTAAATTTAGGTTGTTTATTTTTCATTTCAATGAACATCTACAGAGATTTTGGGATTCCATTCATTCATTGTTGCACCCTTCTCCCCGCACAAGCCCCTCCCCCCCCATTTGCTCCTCTCCTTGAAAAGCAAAAGAAAAACTCCCTCATTGGTACACAATCACCCCCCCCGCACCTCCCCAAACCCCCCCCTCTACCCCCAAATATAATCCACTCTGCAACCCTCATTGCATACTCCTACGATAAAAATAATGCCCTAAAATATATGTTCAGCTCTCTTACTTCAGCATTTTTTTCCTTTTGACTCATCTCAACTAAACCTACTGTCATTAAGTCAAAAGCAACTCATACTCTGCACTGCAATCCCAGAGGTATGCGGTTCAAATCCACCAGATGCTCTGCTGGAGAAGGAGGGGGCACTCTCTTCCTGTACCAGTCAGATCTGATTTGACGGTACACATAAAAGTAATACAATAAAAATAAAAAAATAAAATTTAAAAACAAAACAAAACCAACTCATAGCTGACCCTCCAGTAAGTTTCCAGAGACTGTAAGTTGCACAAGAGAAGACTGCCCATTTTTCTCACATGGAGTAACTAGTGGATTTGGACTCCATGAGTTTTGGCTGGCGGCACACTTCCCTCTCACTAAACCACCAGAGCTCCTTTCCCTTTGATCAGTTTACACTAAGTCAGAGTTATTATATATGCCTGTTCTGTTGTTGTTATGTGCCGTAGAGTCACTTGTGACTCATAGTGACCCTAGGTACAACAGCTCTGAACCCTGCTATAACTTGAGCCAACCTTATGTCTCTGACACATCTACTCCATTACCCCAGTCACTGAGACAATTCCTCTGATTCAGGGTCTTCCTCTCTTTCTCTATCGCCCCACCCTTCCAAACATGATGTCCCTCTGCCAGGATTGGTACTTCCTTGCAACATGCCCAAAGTATGTCAGATAGACCTTCAGAATCCTTGCCTCCAAGGAGAAGCCTGATTTCACCCTCTCCAGGACAAACCTGTTTATTCTCTTAGCACTCCGTGGTATATTCAATACTCTTCTTCAGCCTGTTCTGACTTACTTACAAATTTGACTTAAAGAAAGACTTAGAAGTCGCTCTAACTTTGGATACTTTCTGTACCTATTTTTACAAAGAGGCTCACTGACTGGGCCGAGCGCCATAGAAGAACACAGAAGGCCAACACCACCAGCTGGATGCTATGATGAGTGTTCACATGAAATCAAGAAAGGCTAGTGATTCCTTTTTTGGCCTCAATTTCTTTATTTCAAAAAAGGCTTTCAATATTTGGTATATGATATATCATATATGATATTTCAATATCATGGGACATTTCAGGTACCACAAAGTGGACTTTTTTGCACAAGTCAGTCCACATTTATCTACCAGAAGATGAGAAGTTCACAGAGAATAGTTGGCAAAGTTTCCTATTTTCAGCAGAAGTTGCTGGTTGTTGTTGAGTCAGCTTTGCTGCATAGCGACCCCACACACAGCAGAACGAGAGCTGCTCAACCCTGTGTCATCCTCACATGCTTTATGGCTCAGTCCGTTGCTGCAGCCACTGTTCATTTATCTCATTGGGCTTTTCCTCTTGTTTACTAAGTCTCTACCCAATCTGCTGTCCTTCTCTGGGGACTAATCCCTTCTGATGACATTTCCAAAGTGTGTGAGACAAAGTCCCACTATCCTCATGTCTAAGGAGCACTTGGGCTGTATTTCTTCCAAGACAGGTCTGTTTATTTGTTGGTATGGCAGTGTGTGGACTTCAGTATTTTTTACCAGCACCACAACTCAAAGGCGTCAGTGCTTCTTCAGTCTTCCTTATTCGTACTCCAACTTTCATGTGCACATGTTAATGTTGTTAAGTACCGTCAAGTTGAGTACTATTCATAGCGACCCTATGAACCTGTCCTATCCTGTGCCATCCTCACAATCTCTGACACACCCGAGCCCATTGCTGCCGTCACTGTGTCTGTCCATCTGGGTGAAAGTCTTGCTCACTTTTGTTGACCCTCCACCTTTCCAAGCATGACTAGCCTCTCCTAGAAACATACACTTGTTGCAGAAGATCTTGGAATGTAGCTTTTAGTGTGGACTGCATTTCAATATCAAGAAAATAAAGATTCTTACCACAGGACCGATAGGCAGTGTCATGATGGATGGAGAGGAGATTGAGACTGTCAACAGCTTCATCTTTCTTGGATCCACAATTGACACCCTTGGCACCAGCAGTCAGGAAATAAGGAGATGCACTGCGATGGGAGAATCTCCAGTTAAGGACCTCTCCAAATTATTGAGGAGTAATGATGTCAGTTTGAGAACTAAGATGCCTTTGATTCAGGTCATGATCTTTCACATGCTCAAAGTATGTGAGACAAAACTTTATCATTTTTTTCCCTCTAAAAAGCACTCTGCTGCACCTTCTCCAAGACATATCTGTTTGTTCTCTTGGCAATCTATGGCACATTCAGTGCTCTTCTCCAACGCCACAGCTCAAAGGCACCTATTCTTCTTCTGTCATCCTAATTCATTGTCCAGCTCTCAGATGCATAGCAAGTGATTGAAAAGACAATGGCCTGAGTCAGGTGCAGCTTAGTCCTCAAAACTGACATCATTGCCCTTTTGCATTCTGGAAAGATCCCTGACTGCATATTTTCCTGGTGCAATACGTCTCCTGATCTCCTGACAGCTCGTACCAAGGGTGTTGATTATAGATCCAAGTAAGATGAAATCATTGACAATATCAATCTTTTCTCCATCTATCATGATGTTGCCTTTTGGTCTAGTGGTGAGAATTTTTGTCTTCTTGACATTGAGGTGCGATCTATACTGAAGGCTGTAGTCTTTGATCTTCTGCAGTAAGTGCTTCAGGACATGCTCATGAGGTGACTGAAGTGGCTTGGGTCGGGGCACTCTTGAGAGTTACATGTTTACTCTCACATGTTAGAGATCCTGTGCAGCCAATGTGTCAACGCAATGCACTGATGCATTTATTGACTGTGTCTTCCACAAGTGCTGGAAACTCCAGTTTTTCTCCACTTATTATGATGTGGCTTATTTATCCAGGGATGAGGGCTTTACTTCGTGCTGAGGTGTAATCCAGGCTCTAGTCTTTGATCTTCATCTGTAAGTATTTCAAGTTTTCTTGGTTTTCAGAAAACAAAATTGTACCTGTCATCTGCACATTGAAGGCCGTTACTGAGTCTTCCTCCACTTCCGACGCTGTGCTCTTCTTCATGTAGTCCAGCTCTTGCTCAGTATACAGACTGAATAAAATAGGAAGAGATTACAACTCTCATAGCCTTTCATGACTTTATTTCTATATGTTTTCTTCCAACTTTTATATACATTTTGTAATAAATATCAATTATAATCAATCAATGATATTTATCATAATATCTCATTAGACCCTCACCAAAACTTTGTCTTCCCTTCACCATTCTCACCTGTGTTATGCAGATGACACAACCTTGCTTGCCAAAAAGGAGAAGGACTTAAAACACTTGCTACAGAAGATCAAAGCCTTCGCTATGAATTGCATTTCAACATTAAGACGACAAAAATTTTAACCACCAGACCAAAAAGCAACAGTATGATAAACAGAGAAAAGTTTGACATTGTCAATGATTTCATATCAACACCCTTGGTTCCAGCAGTCAGGAGATCAGGAGACATATTGCACTGGGCAAGTTCACTGTCAAGAATCTCTCCAAATTATTGTGGAACAGTGATGTTAATTTGAAAACTAAGGTGAGCTATAATCTTTTCAATCACTTGCTATGTGTCTGAGAGCTAGACAATGAATAAGGATGACAGAAGGAAAATTTATGCCTTTGAATTATGGTGTTGGAGAAGAGTACTAAATGTCCCATGGACCGACAAAACACACAGTTATGTCTTGGAAAAAGTACAACGAGAACACTCCATGGAAGCAGGGATGGCAAAGGTTCGTCTCACATACTTTGGACATATTACTAGGAGAGGCTACTCTTTGGAAAGTGATATCAAGCTTAGAAAAGTAAAGGGTCAGCAAAAGAGAGGAAGATCCTTGCAAGATGGATTGGCACTACAACTGTAGCAAGGAGCTCAAGAGTGTCAGAAATGATAAGGATGGCACAGGACAGGACAGGAGTCATATTTGTTCACAGGATGCCTTTGAGTTGTACTTGACTCGATGGCACCTAACAACAACAGCAACAAACCATCTGGGTCTAGTGGTAAAGAGCTGCACTGTCAACTCAGAGGCAGTGGTTTAAATCTATCAGCTTCTCTTAGAAAGATAGGCAGTCTCCTCTTATTCAATTTACAGCCTCTGAAAACCCGCTAGAGGGTCAGCTAGGAGTCACTTCTGACTCACATCACAACAGCAAGTTAATAAATAACACCCATCCACTCACTAATTTCAGCTGCCCCAGCATTTCCATCTCCCCACCTCCTTCCCCATTCGACCAGTGTGCATGTCCCATTCCAAGTTGTTAATTGCAACACACATATTGTCCATTTGTCCATTTGTTTGGGGTTGATCCTCTACTTTAATCCATTAATGGATTACATTAGTGCTTCCTTCTGCTCATTTTGTTTCTGCTCTCCTCATCCCCTCACCATAACCCTCCTGTTTTTATAACAGAGGTCTTATATACTATTTGTCCTCATGTGACTGAGTTATTTCACTCAGCATAATGTTCTCTAGACTTGTCCATGCTGCGCAGTGTTGAATGAGTTCTTCATTGTTCTTTAATGCTATATAGTATTCCACGGGTGAATGTTCCACCATTTCTCTATATCCATTCATTTGTGGATGGGCACTGGCCTGCTTCCATCTCCTTGCTATTGTGAATAATGCTGCAATAAACATAAGTGCACATATATCTGTTTGTGTCTCAGCTCTGATTTCCTTAAGGAATATTCCCAGTAGTGGAATAACTGGATCAAATGGGATTTCTAGTTTCACAATTTTCAGGAAATGCTAGACTGGACTCCCTAGTGGTTGGACCATTTTGCATCCCCACCAGCAGTGCATGATTGTTCCAATGTCTCTCCATCCTCATCAACATTTATTGTTGCTGTTCTGTTAGACTTTGCTGGGGTGAGATGATATTTCACTATTGTTTTGATTCCTGTCCTGACTTTAAACCACGCAATATTTCCTTGTTCTGTTCAAAACACTGCCTCTTGGTCTACCTATAAACTCTAGAATAGCACAATAAACTGTTCCACTATTCCCCTTCTTCATAAAGGTATTAATAATTCATTATTATAGGGGAGCTCTGGTGGCCTAGTGGCAAGAAGCTGCAACTACAATCCCAGAGGCTCATGGTTTGAATCCACCAGATGCTCTGCCGGGGAAGGAGGGTCAATCTCCTCCTGTACCAGTCAGATTTGATTTGACGGTACACTCACACACAAAAATAATAAAATAAAAAAACAAAATAAAAAATTCATTATTATGCACACAGTGGAATGCCTATAAAACATGGGTATACACCTTTTTTTTGTGTATGCTCTGCTTTCAGCTAAGATCCATTTGATGCCAACAATGACATCACTCTTTCTAACATCCTCTTTTATACCTAGATTGGATTTCTGGATGTTCTTTGACTATGTACTACTCCAACAAGTTTAAAACATTGTCTTCACAAAAATGTTACTTTTGTGTTATATTAATGATTTTATTGTATAATGTCTAGATTCTGTGGCTTCACCTTTCTTTGGGATGGCATAAATATGGATTTCTTCTGCTTGATTGGACAGGTCTTCCAAACTGTTCATCACAGACAAGTGAACATCTCAATTTTGTCAAAATATTTTAACTAGTGCTTGTTTTAAATATTTTAAATCATCTTGTTGAAATATTTTACATGGTGTTCTGTCCATTCCTGAAGTCCTGGTTTTTTAAATACCCTTCACAGAGCTTGGATTTTTTCCTTTAGTTTCATCAGTTATTGATCATATGCTCCCTCCTGAAACATTTTGCTGCCCATCAGTTCTTCTTGACATAGTGGCTCTGTGTATTCCTTCCCTCTTCTTTTTTTAAATTCTTAATTTCAATGAAAATTTACAGAGACTTTGGATTTCATTCATTCATTGTTGCACTTTTCTTCCTACCCATCCCTACACCCCCATCCCCCAGTACACTCTTCTCTTTGAAAAGTAAAAGAAAAATTCTTTCATTGTTTTACAGTCTTTCCCCCCCACCCCCAGGTCAACTCAGCTGTGCAGCCTTTGTTCTGGACTTCTGTCATGACAAAAATACCTAATCACATATTGTTGTTGTTGTTATGTGCCGTCGAGTCGTTTCCGACTCATAGCGACCCTATGCACAACAGCCCTAAACCCTGCTCTATCCTGGGCCAACCGCACCG
>NW_006400075.1:1821986-1853879 GCF_000299155.1 Elephantulus edwardii
ATGGGCACTTAGGTTGTTTCCAACTCCTTGCTCTTGTGAACAAAGCCACAATAAACATGGTTGTGCATATATCTGCTTGGATGTCAGTTATGGTCTCTTTGGGGTACATTCCCAGTAGTGGAATTTCTGGGTCAAATAGTATTTCTATTTGTAACTTTTTGAGAAAGCACCACACCGCATTCCACAGTGGTTGCACGATTTTACACTCCCACCAACAGTGAATAAAGATTCCAGTCTCTCCACAACCTGCCCAGCATTTATTGCTTGCTGTTCTGTTGAATTTTGCTCTTCTGACTGGGGTGAGATGGTATCTAATAGTTATTTTGTTCCCTCTTCTTCTGATGTAGTCTGCACCATTCAGTGCTTTGTTCATAGAACCCTTCATTCTTACAACTCAAGTCTTGAACATTTTCTTCAGTTATTTCAGCTTGACTTGCTGAGTATGTATGTTCATCCTTTTAAGTCTTCTAACTTGAAGTCTTTGCACATTTCACTATTTATAGTTGTTTGCCTTGTCTTTGTGAGTCACCCTTGCAGTCTTCTGTTTAGTTTCACCCATCATTTCTTCTATTTACTTTACTTTTTGTCTGATGTAGAGCAAGTTGGAGAGTCTCTTCTGACATCCATTTTTGTCTTTTCCTGCCTTTTAAAGAACACTTTTTTCTTTATACATGAGGTCCTTGATGTCATTCTACAATTGAGCTAATAGCCAGCCATTATTATTCAATGAGCAAGATCTATTCTTGAGATGGCCTCTAAACTCAGGAGAGATACACTCAAGTTTCTATTTTGGATTTTGGTGTTGTTGTGTACCATCTCATCAGAACTAACCTGTAGCTGATCCTCCAGTTGGTTTTCAGAGGCAGTTAATAGCCCAGGAGGGCAACTAATCTTTTTTCCTGTGGAGCAGCTGGTGGATTTGAACCATGTACTTTTGAGTTGTCAATGCAACTCCTTACCACTAACTAGGCCACAAGATCACCCTACTTTGGGGTCTTGAGGATATGTTTTCTTTTTTTCCCAACTGAACTTGAGTATTTGAAATTGTCTGTTCCACAGTCAACTTAATTCTAACCCAGATATTTTTCCTTCCCTTCCCTTCCCTTCCCTTCCCTTCCCTTCCCTTCCCCTTCCAAAACTTTTCCTTTGTCTCTGTCCACAGTCCACAAATGTGGTCAATTTTATTCCCTTTTGTGAGATTTGAGTGCATAATCACCATTTGTGGGCGTGTGTTTTTAAAAAGTATTCCCAATAAGCGGGTTAGTGGCCATGAACAATTCTATTATGTGAAGTCTCGTGTTTTCCTGTCACCAGGCTGCACTTTCCAGCCCCTCATCCTTTGCCTTTGTTTTCAACATTTGCATTTCAACCACCAGTGATGATCAGTACATGGAGATACCACATTTGATCCAGTTCAGACAGCAGAAGTTTGTAGAAACCTTCTATTTCTTCATCCTTGACTTTTGTGGTTAATGTGTAAATTTGAATCACAGTTGTACGAACAGGTCTTCCTTGTATGCATGTGGACATTACTGTACTTCAGGACTGTACAATGTTCTTTTAGACAATGAATGCAACGTCATTCTTCTTCAATTTGATGTTCTGTCATAGTGTATCACTGATTGTCTGATTAAAGATGGCCATTCCCAGTCTATCTCATCAATGCCCAGGATACAAATTTTTATGCATTTATTTTCATTTTCCACAAACCACTTTCAATTGGAAAGTGGGAGACCCATATTTCGTATGTTTCATGCTCTGATCTTTAACGGGGGTTTGCTGCTCACTCTTCTTATTTTGAGCCATATGACATCAGTAAGTGATGTCCCCCAGCAAATGAGGGCTCTTAAAGCTTTGCCCATCCAAGTCATCAAGGCAGACTCTTCTCTGAAAAGACAGTTCTTTTCTGGTTGTATGTTGAGTGAGTTCCACTCTGAGGGGCTCGCCTTCTGACATTTCATCAGACAATGCTCTCTTGCTATTCATAAGGTTTTTGCTGCAACACAGTTTCTGAAGTGGGTGCTCAAACATGCTTTCTAGTCTGTCTGCCTCCAGAAGCTCTACTGAAGCCTGTGTATCATGGCTGATCTGCTGGTATTTGAAACTCTAGTGTCATAGTTTCTTGTTTGACTAGCAACACACAAGCCACGACAATATGACAAACTGATGTATGGTGAATGCCAGCATGCTATTGGGAGAAGTGACATGGTGGCCAGTAAATGACAAATGACGAGTGCTAGGTAAGGTAGGAAGGTATTCACAGCTGGGCGAGGAGGCCTTGTCTTCAATGTCTAGTCCCCTCAATGTGGAGGATGATCCTGAACATTTCTGGGCTGGGCCGTGTGCATACCTGAGAGGGGTCACCTCAGCAGACCAAGTGTCACTCATAGTGAAGGGACCAGCTGCAAAACAGTTGAGAGTTGTTGGGGTAGGAAGCTGTGGTTGTGTGCTATCAAGTCAGAACCAATTCATAGCTGACCTTCCAGTGAGTTTTCAGAGGCAGTAAATCATATAGGAGTTGAAAGCGTATCTTTCTCCTTTAGAGCAGCTGGTGGATTCGAATCATGGACCTTTGCTTTGGTGGCACACTTCCTTCCCACTAAGCCACCAGAATCAATACATTTGATATCAGCAGTGAAGAGATCAGGAGACTTATTGCACTGGGGAAGTCTGCAGTCAGGGGCTTCTCCAAATTGTTGAGGAGCAATGATGTCATTTTGAGGTTTAAGAAGCATCTGATTCAGGCCACAGTCTTTTTGATCATTTGCTCTGCATCTGAGAACTGGACAATGAATAAAAATGACAGAAAAAGAACTGATGATGCCTTTGAGCTGTGGTGTTGGAGAAGAGGACTGACCATCTCATGGACGGCCAAGAGAACAAACAGGTTATGTTTTGGAGAAGGTGCAGCCAGATTGCTCTTTGGAGGCAAACATACTTTGAGCGTATTACTAGAAGAGGCTATTTCTTGGAAAGGGACAACCAGGTGGAGTGGTAGAATGAAGCAATAAGCTCAAGTGTTTTAGAGATGGTGAAGATGGCACAGGACAGGATAGTGTTCAGATCTCTTGTTCATAGTGTTGCTATGGGTTATAGTCGACTCGATGATGCCTAACAACAACAAGAAGCCACCAGAGCTCCCTGAAGTAGGAAAAGGAGAAACAAAAAGCACTTATTTTGGGAAGGTGACCTAAGACCTCAAAAGACTGTAAACAGGTATGCTGACAGTGACATTTCCAGAAGATTCTCTTGCTATGGGGATTAGAGAAAACGTGAACACCTTAGTTACTGCCACTGATGAATGGTGGGACCCACAGTCTTGAGATGGTCCCTGGTGCTGAGAGGAAGCACACGGACAACAGAGGCTTGGATCTCTGGTCAGCTTGGTGGCTGTCCCGCCCACTGCCTGGATAACAGTCCAGATCTGGACTTTCCTTGTGACATCCATGGTTGGGCTGGAGTCTGTGGACCCTGCAGAGCCATTGCAGACATGACAGCTGGGTTGTAACGTGCCCCTCCCAGCTGGTGGGGACCAAGTGCCGGCCCCCAGTATAGCCTGTATCCTCCTGGGGGACACAGGGGACGTGGCCGTGTTGCACAGAGGCCTCAGTGACTTTCCATTGAGCTGTGGGAAAAGCTGACCGCTGGCTGTAACTGAATCGTGACCAGAGGTCCTGACCATGCAGCTCTCTGAAGATGCCTCTCATTCCTTTCTCAAAAGGGGGATCTGGGCAGGCTCCAGCTGGCTAATTCCACTTACCTCTGTCCCTCACAAATCCACGCGATCCGCCATCTTCGGCCCTGGTGGTGGTGAAGGGTGGTCTTCATGCTATTGGTCTGGTCCCCAGCATACATTTTTTTGCAGCCACCCCAGGAGGGTTTCATCATCTGAGCTTAAAGATGAAAATGCTGAGGCCCCGAAAAGCTGATAACTTGCCCAGGGTCACACAGCGCAGATGTGGCACAGAAGTTTAACCCTAAACTCTCTAACTCCAGGGTCGACACTTCAGCACAAATATTCCAAGTTGAGAGGCACTTTAGATGTCGCAGACCAACCCCAGACCTTCCAGCTGAGAAAACAAGCCCAGCGGTGGCCAGGAGCCGCCCAGGCCAGGCCAGAATGGAGACTTCCCGCCTGGCCAGGACACTTTGACCTCGCCTGCCCAGGGAGCCCGAGTCCTGTGGTCCTTGATCCTTTTCTCTGTAGGGATGGAACTGAACTTTGTATAAACACAGAAATTCTCTCATAGAGTTTTCTTATTATTGTCACATCCCCTACTTCCTCCCACCCTTTTCAGGAGCGTTCTTGGGTTTTAGTGGGGTTTTTGTTTGTTTGTTTGTTTGCTTGCTTGTTTGTGTTTGTTCTTAATGTGGCTTCCTCACTCTGCCTTTTTACTTTTTTAAATCCCAAGAAGGCAAAAGCTTTCTCAGGAAAGCTAAACATTTTTAACTTCTTTTAACCAACCCTCCTTTCTTTTACAAAAGCATTCTGAACACTGCAGTGCTATATTCCATCTATATTCAATATTAGCTGTAATTTCTGATTGTAAATCACTCAATATGTTGTTGTTGTTGTTATGTGTTGTCGAGTAGAAATTGATTCATTGCTGGCCCTCAAGCAGATTTTCAGAAGCTATAAATCTCACAAGACAGTGCCCATCTCCCCTGAGGAGCAGCTGGTGGGTTTGAATCACTTGCTTTCAAATTGATAGCACAATTCCTTACCACTGAGCCACCAGAGATTCCTAATTACCAATATGTTGCTGTTGTTGTTGTTAGGTCTCATCAAGTCAACTGTGACTCATATCCACCCTGGGAACGTCAGGTTTGAACCCTGACCTGTCCTGTGCCGTCCTCACCATGTCTGACATGAATCAGCTCATTGTTACAGTCACTGTGTCAATCTACCTTACTGAAGAGTTTCTTTTCTTATACTGACCCTCCACTTTTCCAAGTATGAAGTCCCATTACAGAGAGTAGCCTCTCCTAGCAACATGTTCAAAGTGTGAGGGTTGAATTCTGCCCTCCTTGTCTCTAAGGAGTACTCTGGTCACACTTTCTCCAAGACATACCTGTGTGTTCTTGGACATCCGTGGGATGGATAGTCAGTACTCCTCTCCAGCACCACAACTCAAAGACATAATTTTTTTCTTCTGTCATCCTTAGTCATTGTCCAGCTCTCAGATACTTAGCAGGGGATTAGAAAGACCACTACTTGCATCAGACACATTTCAGTCATTAAACTGCTTAGCTCTTCAGACTTTGACGAGGTCTCAGAGCAGATTTTTCCAATGCTTTAGTCTCCTGCCTGATCTCCTGACTGCTGGTACCAAGGACATTGGTTGTGGATCCAAATAAGCCAAAATCATTGACAATTTCAGTATTTTCTCCATCTATCATGATGTTGCCGACTAGTCCAGCGGCAAGGATTCTTGTATTCCTCATGTGGAGATGTAATCCGTATTGAAGGCTATAGCCCTTGATAGTCTACAGCAAGCACTTTAAGTCCTCACTTTCAGCAAGTAAGGTTGTGTTATCTGCATAATCTAGGTTGTTGGTAACTTTTCCTCCAATCTTGATGGCACAGTCTTCTTTATAAAGTCCAGTGCATTGAATGATTTGCTCAGCATACAGATCGGATAGGTGTGGAGAGTCAACCTTGATACATACTCTTCCTGATTTGGAACCATGTAGTATTCCTTTGCTCTGTTCTGACAATAGCTTCTGGGTCTAGTCATAGAGTATACTTATAGGCAAATTAGTTAGCTAACCATGTGTCACCTGGACTTGAATCCTCCTTTTTATCAGGTGGAGATGAACATGAAATTATTTTAAAACCTTATATTGATGCAGAAATCAAAGCAGCCTGACTTTGGTATAAAAACAGACATGTAGATGAATGGAACAAAATTGAAAGTTCAGAAATAAATCAGTGAGCAACTGATATTTTATAAGGGAGTTTAGTCATCTTAATGAGAGAAAAGGGGTCCCTTTAAGAAATGGTGCTAAAAAAGAATTAAACGGGGAAAAAAAAGAAATGGTGCTGAGAAAATTGAATTTCCACATTTAGAAAATAAAATGGAATCCTCACACCATACACACAGTCAATATAGATGAAGGCCCACATGTGAAAACTAGATATGATTCTTTGAAGAAAATTCAGGGTAGCCTGTTAGTCCTAACTTTTAACAATATATGATCTAATATAACAACAAAAGACAAAATAAATAGGACTTCATAAAAAAAGTAAAAACAAAATACACAAAATGTAGAAAGACATAATATCAATTGAGAGAACATATTCTGAAATCACACATCTGACCAAAAAAATCTAATAATCGTAATGTATCTAAAACTTAACAGCATAAAGACAAATAACATCATTGTAAAATGGGGGGAAAAAAAGACTTGCATAGATGTTTTCCCAAGAAGAGCTTTCAAATTTCCCCTAACAAAGAAAGGATGTTCAGCCTCATTCTCATCAGAGGGGCAAATCAAAATGTCACAGGTAAGGGACAGCTTTGCTGGGCATAGAATTCTTGGTTAAAAAAGCTTGGATAGTTTTGTGTTTTTGTTTTCGGGGTTTTGTTTTGTTTTGTTTTGTTTTAGAGTGTTATATGTCATTGTATTTCTTTCTTGCCTGCGTGGTCTCTGCTGAGAAGTCAGAACTTGATCTTAATTGTAGGTTACTCTTCTTCATCACTCTGCTTCCACCTCACCCCACCTCATTGGATCTTCATACTCATTCTACAGTAATGCTTTTATTCAATATTTGTCCTTGTGGGGCTGAGTTCACTCACCTTAATGCTCTCCAGTCCTAAGTTATTCTTCTTGATATTGTCGCATAGGGTCCTTATGATTCCTTATTTTCTGTCTGCCTGTTCTTTCTTTTGACTGTTCTTTTAACAGATTAATATTGAAGAATTTGCCTTCCATATCAGTCTACATTCTAGTTCTTCAGTTCTGCTCTTTTGTCCTTTCAATGTGTTATCTATTTCTGACATTTTAGTCTTAATGTTCTGACTTTCATCTGGCTGCTTTTAGATTGCTTGTAATAGTTAATTTCTTTTTTTCTTGTATTTGTCTTCTATGTTTTCTGGAATTCTTTCTCAATCTGTTGTAAGTACTGAACTAAGAGTGATAATTCTTTTTAATTCATTATTGTGAAGTTCCAATAGCATTTGTTCCTTTGAAAGATACTCTGATTCTATACTTTAGTCATTATTTTCATTCCATCTTATCCTGACATTTTTGAGTGGTTCAAAGTTGTCTGTTGCCTCTGAGACATTGTCTTGTTGCTGGCATTGTATTAGTTTGTCTTGATATTTCTGATTGAGAACATGTTGCACCATTTGCTAATTTGGTAATTCTTAGCATTTCCCCTCCTGATTTCTTTATTGTCTATTTGTTTTCTTTTTAATTGATATTTTAATGAAAGTTTAGAGAACATGGATTTCCATTCATTCATTGTTGCGCATTTCCAGGCCTTCCCACCCATTCCCTCCGTGCCCCCGCCAAGTTCGAATTTCTCTATGAAAAAAAATTCTTTCATTGTTATACAATTCACAGACACACCCCAGATCACTTTACTATGCAGCTCTTATTTTGGACTGTTGTCATGCAAATAACACCTAATCATATAATCTGTTTAAGCAGTTCTCTCCCTCATCTGTTTCAGTGCAGTGCACATTATTTATCCCCTTTTCTTAGTTTCCCCTCAACCCAGATACTAGTCCTGTTTAATAACAGTGGCATTATTCAGCATTTGTCATTTTGTGACTGAGATATTGCATTCTGCATAAGGGTCAGCCATTTTATATAATATTGCATGAGTTACTTGTTTTTCAATGTTCAATAGTATTCCATTGTGTGAATATACCACAGCTTCTCTATCCATTCATTTGTTGATGGGCACTGGGTTTTTTCCCCCCAACTCTTTGGTATTGTAAACAATGCAGTAATAACCATATGTGTGGGTGACAGTTCTGGTTTCTTTATGGTATATTCCCAGTAAGGGAATTGCTGGGTCAAATGGTATTTCTATTTCCAACTTTTTGACAAAGTGCATACTGCCTTCCAGAGTGGTTACACCATTTTACACTCTCACCAAGAATGAATGAGGGTTCCAGTTTCTCCACAACCTCTCCAGTATTTATTGTTTGCTGCTCTATTGAATTTATTTTCTGGAGTGAGATGATACCTCATAGTTGTCTTGATTTGCATCTCTCTTAGAGCTAGGGATTTTGAACATTTCTTCATGTGTTTGTTCACCATCAGAATGTCTTTTTTGGTGTAGCGCCTGTTCATATCTTGTGCCCATTTTGCAATTGAGTTATTTACCTTTATCTTGTGGTCTTCAAGTATTCTACACATTCTAGATATAAGTCCCTTATCAGACATGTGATTACCAAATATTCTTTTCCAGTCTGTGTCTTTCCATTTTACCTTGTTAGAGGAGGTTTTTTATGTGCATAGGTATTTGATTCTTAGAAGGTCCTATTCATCTATTTTATCCTCTCCTGGTTTTAGGTTTTTCAGGATGTTTAGAAGGTTGTTCATGTTGTGCATGTAGATTAGGGCTTCTAGAGTTCTTCCAAGCTTTTTTCTAATGAAATTTATAGTTCATGGGTTTAGTCCTAGGTCCTTGATCCATTTTGAATTGGGTTTTGTGTATAGTGTGAGGTGTGGGACTTGTTAGAGTTTTCTGCAGATAGTTTTCCAATTTTATGAACACCATTTGTTAAAAAGGCTGTCATTTCCCCACTTAACTGATTTCATCTCCTTGTCAAATATCAAGGGAGCTCATATCAGTTGACCATAGGTAGATGAGCTGATTTCTGGGTTCTCAATTCTATTCCATTGATCTATGTGTCTGTCATTGTACCAGTACTACACAGTCTTGACCACCACAGTAGTGTAGTATGATTTGAAATCAGGGTGTGAGCCTTTTACCTTGTTTCTCTTTGTAAGGAGTGCTTTGCTTATTCGGGGCCTCTTTCCACTCCAGATGAAATTGGAACTTGCCTTTTCCATCTTGTTGAAGCACGGAATTGGTATTTGTATTGGGATTGCATTGAACATGTAGATTGCCTGTGGTAAAATTGTCGTTTTCACAATATTGAATCTTCTTATCCAAGAGCAAGGTATATTCTTTCACTTCTCCAGCCAGATTTCTTTTTGTTTTTTGTAATGTTTTGTAATTTTCTTTGAAGAGGTCCTTTGTATTTCTAGTTAGATTTACTCCCAAGTATTTAATTTTGTGATTATTTGTTGTGATGGGTATTGTTCTTCTTAGCTTCAGTTCTGTATTCTCTTTGTCACTGTAGAGAAATCCAATTGATTTTTGTATGTTGATCTTGTATCCTGCTACTTGGCTGAATTGATCAACTATATCTAGTAGTTTTCTTGCTGATTCTTTAGGGTTTTCTAAGTATACTATCATATTATCTGCATAGAGAGGTAATTTTACCTTCTCCTTGCCAATTTGGATACCTCTTATATGTTTCTTTTGTCTTATTGCCATTGCTAAGACTTCCAATACAATATTGAATAGGAGATGTGAGAGTGGACATCCTTGCCTAGTTCCTGTTCTCAAAGCGAATGCCTTTATTGAGAACAATGGCTCTTGAATTTGTATATACACTTTTTACCATGTTGAGGAAATTCCCCTCTATTCCTATTTTGTTGAGTGGTTTAATCAGGAAAGGGTGTTGGACTTTGTCGAAGGCCTTTTCTGTATCAATTGATAGGATCATGTGGTTCTTAATCTTTGCTTTGTTAATGTGATGAATTATATTGAACTATCTTTGCATACTTATTATGAATCCCACTTGGTCATGGTGATTTTTTTTTTTTATGTATCATTGGATTCTATTGGCCAGGATTTTATTCAGTATTTTTGCATCTATGTCCATGAGAGATATTGGCCTCTAGTTTTCTATTTTGATGGTGTCTTTACCTGGCTTTTGTATCAAGGATATGTTTGCTTCATAGAATGAGTCTGGGAGGATTCCATCTTTTTCTATTTTCTGAAATAATTCATGTAGAATTGATGATAATTCTCCACTGAATATTTGATAAAATTAATTTGTAAAACCATCTAGTCCAGGGCTTTTTTTGACTGGAAGTTGTTTTATAACCTTTTCAATGTCGTCTTCTTCTGTAAAGGGTCTGTTCAGGTGTTCAGTTTTGGTATGTGTCAGTTTAGGTAGGTTGTAAGTTTCTAAGTATTTTCCCATTTCCTTTAGGTTTTCATATTTGTTTGAATGCAATTTCTCATAATATTCCATCGTTAAACCTTTTTATTTTAGTTAGTTCTGTTTTGACATCGTCCGTTTCATCTCTTAATCAAGTTATTTGTGTCTTTTCTTTTTTTTTCCTTTGTTAGTTTACTAGTGGCTTGTCAATTTTATTGATCTTTTTGAAGAACCAACTCCTGGTTTTGTTGATGGTTTCAATTGTTTTTCTGTTTTCAATTTCATTTATTTCTGCCCTAATTTTTATAATTTCAGGGTTTTTCAGAGGGTGTCAGAGTTTCTTGCTGTTCTTTTTCAATTTGTTTGAGATGTTAGGTTAGAGAGTCAATGGTTGTTTTTTCCTGACTTTTGATGTGTTTGCCTATTGCTGTATATTGACCTCTGATTACGGCTTTGGCTGTTTCATAGAGGTTTTTGGTAAGTTGTGTTTTCATTGTTATTTGTTCCAAGAAACTTTTTAAATTTCATTTTTTATTTCTTCTAGTACCCACTCACGTTCAAGCAAGGTGTTGCACAGCTTCCAAATATATGGGGGGTTTCCCTCCTTTATCCTCTCGTTATAAATTTCTCATTTTGTAGCATTGTGGTCTGAGAATTGCTTTGTATTTATGTTTTTCAATTTATTGATGCTTGCTTTGTGATCTAAAATGTGATCTATTCTGGAGAATGTTCCATACACATTAGAGAAGAAGGTATACTCCACTTTTATATAGATAGAGATCTATCTATCTATCTATCTATCTATCTATCTAATCTGTCTATGAGATTGAGTTGGTTTATTGTGTGGTTTAATTCTTTGCATCTTTGTTGAGTTTCTTTCTGGTAGTTCTATCTTTTCTTTTCTTCTTCTTCTTTTTTTTCTATCTTTTCTTGAGAGTGGTATATTGAAGTCTCCAACTACTATGATGGTTTTGTTTATCTCCTTTTTTCAGTTTTATTAATGCTGTTTTATATATTTTGCAGCTCTATCATTTGGTGCATAGATATTTATTATTGTTACATCCTCTTGTTCTGTTGACACTTTAAGTATTATGTAGTAACCTTCCTTGTCCTTTGTGATGATTTTTGCATTGAAATCTATTTTATCAGAGATTAACATTATTTCTGCTTTTTTCTGGTTATCATTTGCTTTGCATATTTTCCCCCCACCCTTTTACTTTTAGTCTTTCTTTATCTTCACTTTTCAGGTATAGATCCTCCTGTCCTAAAGGTAGCATATACAGAGAGGGGGTTTTCCTTTTATGTATTTAAATGTATCGAGCTACATTTTAAAAAATTTAAGGGATGGCAACGGGGACCATAATGAGCTCTAGAAAATTGAACTGCAAACTTTTCAGAGCAATGTAAAGTCTTGTCCTTTTTCACACTAAATGCTAAGATGTAGAAAATGCATGCCAGTAAGATCCCTTCAATGTACACAGTATTTATCCTTAATGGCCTATAGAAGATTTGTTTTCGTAACATTACTTGCATGCAGTCTCTATTTAACTGATGGACTTATACTTGATCCACTGATTTGCACCTCGAACTTCAAAAGGTGGCTCACTGGAGTAGATGTGATAGCCTAACTCTTCCAGGGGTGGTTCAGGATCAGCTGTAGCAAACTGGGCTGCATCTTCAATTTCCTTCCTCACTTCCACATCAATTTCCTTTAATTCTTCAGTACTGGCAAGGTTATTGTTCACCATTCTATCCTTAAGAAGCATAATAGGATCACTTTTGCTTCTTACTTCTTGAATTTCTTCACGTGTACGGTAGCTGACTCCAGGGTCACTCATACTGTGCCCGTGGTAACGGTACGTCTGCAGCTCCATCAGGATGGGTCCCTTTCCAGACCTGCAGTAAGCAGCTGCAAATTTTCTAGCCTCCCGGACACACAGGACATCCATTCCATCTACTCGCAGTCCAGGGATAAAATCGCCTTTCTTGTAGTAGTCGGTGCTGGGTGCTGCTCTCTCCACAGATGTTCCCATTCCGTAGCGGTTGTTCTCGCAGATGAAAATATAAGGCAGTTTCCACAAAGCTGCCATATTATAAGCCGCACCATCCCCGAAGAGAGTCAAACAGATCTCATCTTTGCCATTGTACTTGCAGGCCAGCGCAATGCCAGCTCCCAGGGGCACCTGAGCTCCCACAATGCCATTGGCCCCGTAGAAGTTCTTGGCGTACATATGCATGGATCCTCCTTTTCCTTTAATACAACCTCCTCTTCGTCCTGTTAGCTCTGTGAGAATTTCTCGGACGGAAAGCCCATGAGTAAAGGTAAAGCCATGAGCCCGGTAGGCTGTAATGAGATGATCTGTGGGATTGATACCAACCTCAAGTCCCACACAGCACGCCTCCTGACCACCACACAGGTGGCAGAAGCCGCGGATGATTTTTTGTTTATACAGTTGATCAGTCTTTAATTCCGTCCGGCGGACAGTCGGCATCATTCTGTAGTATTTGAGGCCATCCTCCCTGGTGAGCACGGTTGTAACAGTGGGGGCCCTCTTCCAGTCGATTAAGATCACATTTCTTAATTTTAAATGTAGCATCATTTGCAAAGTTCTGGGATGGCACAAGCATCTGCTAGCCGGCTTCTGGGCAGCTCCCGACAACACGCAAAAAACAGTGGCAAGCATCTTCTTCATGGAGCACAGGGTAGCGGCAGAGAGGGCCCCAAGACTACAGACCTTGGTGTCCTCGAGTCTCCTTCAGGTGCCCGGAGCACACACAACACCTGCTCCTCTTGTTTTTACTTGCAATGTCCTATAATACTCCAAGTTGGTATTTCACCATTGAAAATATTCAATCACTGTTCTTTTAAATTCTGTGTCAGAATGTTCCATCAGATTTTCTGGCTTCAGGAAATCCATTGATACTGTGCCACTTTTTTTTGGGGGGGGTGACATCTTGTTTTGGGTTTGTGTAGGGTATGAATGAGCCTGCTTCCTTCATGACATTGCTGTGGTAGTGTTTTTCATACCTGAGGCAATGGCAGGCTTTGGGTTTGATGTCACTGCTCCAGAGGAAGGTCAGGCAGGTACCCTACCTAGTTTTCTCTCTGAACTTTTGACTCAAGGGAAGACTTGCTTCAGTTTTGGAGAGAAAAGACCTGTGAATTAGCAACCTCCTCTGTCTGACAACTGCTGCAGGTAGGCCAATCCAAGGTGCTCTGGGATAAAGGCAGCTCATGCTTTGAGAGGGAAGAGCAAGTGAAGTGGGTTCACTTGTGATACTGATGTCTCCTGTGCAGTTCAGGGGGGGGGTAGTGGGTCATCCTCCTGATGTTGAGTTTGGGGCATCTATGCTGTGGCACTAGGTCCTCCAGATATTGGGTCCAGGACCTCCTGGTGGCAGGACTTCCGGGTGGTAGTCTGAGCTGAGCTGCTAGTCCCCAGCCAACATGGTGGGGGGGGGACACAAAAAACACTCTCACTCCTCCAATGCCACGTGAGTTTTCAAAGACCTCAAATGAATTTTCAAAGATCCCAAGCCCACACCCTGGGCTGTCACTGGCTCCAACAAGATGCTTCCAGCCAACAAAACACACCAGAGCCAGTCCCTAGCCAACAGAAAGAGAAAAAAATTTACCCCTCCCAGGTCACATGAGTTTTCAAAGATCCCAAATGAATTTTCAAAGACCTCAGACCCATACCCTGGACTCTCATTGGCTTCAACCAGAGGCTTCCAGCCAACCAAACACTCCAGAGCCAGTCCCCATTTAACACAGAGAAAGGAAAACAAAACAAAAATAAACTCACCACTCCAAGGCCACATGAGTTTTTTCTAGACCCATAGCCACAATTCAACCTCAATGAGTCAAAAAAACGTGACTTACAAATAGTCACCCAAGAAGATATACAGGACCCTCCTAAAGAATTGCTCTGTGTTTCTAATGTTTATGATCAGAATTATGGAGAACGCGTGTGGAAACAACTGTTAAAAGTGTGGGATAACTGGGCAGGAAATTGGATAAGTCTGAAATTATTTATTTGGGCCCATTACGCATTGAGTCTGCATTCAGAGTTTTAGCTTGAGAAGTTAAGAAAGGACCAAACTGTCTAGATGGCTGGTTCACTGAAGTATGAATTATGAAGTGGCCTACATTAAGCCAAGCTGAAGGTTTAATTCTGCTTTGGTATCCTGTAGGAGGAGGCATCCAAAGCCTTAGGAAAGTAAGCCTATTAGCATAGATCTCGGGGTTAGTTCCACAGACCCACACAGTGGAACTCCAGAAGAAACATTCTTTATCACGTCTGTGTGGAACAAATTTGTAAAGGGACCTCTGGTGTCCTTGAAAATTTCTGTGACTGCTATTTTATGCAAGCTAGATTTGCCCGTGGGAACTGTCCCCACTGAATTAAGAGACCTAACTATGTTGGAGTTTGTTGGCTCTTATAGAGGTTTTAATTCACCAGCTGCTCCATGGGAGAAAGATGGGAAATCCCCTGTGTGATTTTCTGCCTCTGAAAGCCCGCTGGAGGGTCATCTATGGGTTGGTTCTGACTCGACAGCTCACAACAACAAACAAGCAACTAAGATGGGGTTGTTGGACCCTACCATAGTATGGGTGAAGTGACTGTATTGAATTGACAGTGTGGGGAATGTGGTTATCATAACAGATAGTGGTGTCAAAGCCATAGTCAAAATAGTCTGGTGTGTGTGGATTATTTTTCTGAATGATGTTGGCTACTTAGTCATGGTGTGCCTAAGAGTGACACTGATGGGAAATTTCCCAAATATTTGATCTATATGAGAGGAAAAATTCTAGGTCAGGGGCACAGCAGTCTAACTTGAACACCAGGGCAGAGAGTCAAGGCAATTTAACTACTTACGAGACTTGAGCCTGTTTACTGACCCACGGCTGAATGAAGAGCACACCAGTTTCACTTGGGTTCCCTTGAGGAAAGTCTCAAATATAGTGACATAAATTTATACTGTTAACTTTTCTCTCAGCCTATCCCAAAGGGAGCTAGTTTCTTTCAGAAGAAAAAGGAAATTCACTGGGGAGAAGAGAATAATCAGATATTTAGGAGATTGCTAGATATTGAGTTGACACTAATTCTAGGAAGCCCTAAAAGTGTTAGTGTGGCTCCCAGTTGGCATGGGTTCATGTGGAGGTCTAGTTATTGGTGGTGCTTATGTCCCTTTCACAAGGGCTCAAGGGTCACTGGACTCCTCTGCTGTGACTTCCTCAGTTCTCATATGTATAATTGAAACAAGTTTATGCAGCAACTTACAGGATTCTGGCACTGGTCCTCTGAAATGTTGGGTAAGAGCTATTTTTTTTAAATAAAATTTTATTTTAATTGTGATTTTAATGAACACTTGCAGAGAAGTTAGCTTTTCATTCCTCTATTGTTGCACATTTTACCCCCTTGCCCTCCCTTCCTCCTGCCCAGTTCACTTTTTAAAAAAATATTCGTTCACTGATGCACAATTACCTACCTCTCCCCACCTCCCCTGTTCTCTCTACAATGATATATCTCTTATTCTGGACTGTTGTCATACATATAACACCTAATCATATATTCATTTTAAACAGTTCTTTTTTTTTCATCTGTTTCCATGCAATGGTCACTATATATCCACTCTTTTTTTTTTTTTACTTTTTAAGATCTTTATTGTTGGCTCCTTTTGAAAGTCTGCTTCAATACATTATAGTTTTACTGTATACTTAGAACCATAAAGCAATAGAACACAGTGTCATTGTTCAAGATTACCTTGTAAATAGTAGTTTGAAAGAGAAAGTTCATTGATTTAATATATATCCACTCTTAAGTTATTCTCCTCCTAACTCCCAGGTCAGACCTGCTTTATAACAGTGGTGATATGCAGTATTTGTCCTTTTGTGACTGAGATCTTTCACTCAGCATCAGGACTGCCTCTCCCTAGGAAAATAAAAGAAATGCTGGGTTCCTGGAAGATTTGCCACCAGAAACAGTGCCACCACCAAGCACTTGAAAGATGTACATGAAATTCCACCACATCCCACTTTGACCTGGACAGCAAATGGGTGGATCTTGGAGAATAACAGTTGATTGTTGTAAACTTAACCAGGAGATGGCCCAATTGTGGGTAGTCTTCCAGATGCAGTTTGAGTTCAGAAAAAGAATACATCTCCTGGTACTAATGCCCTTTTCTCCATCACGTCTTCTATAGTGTGGTGGTTTATTGTCCAAAATTACTTTCCTCGGACACAGCCTTTGACTTTTGCCATATGGCAGAGTAGGAATGTGCAAATAGACCACATAGATTATTGATGAGGATTTGACCAATTTTGTCATCTCACCAGGTTTAAACTGAGCCAATTTAGAGCAGAAATTGGGAACCTCACTACAGCGAGATGGAAAATGTAGTGCATGTTCTTCGGGGCCAGGGATTCCTGTGTGAGCCAGGCTAGGGCTTACATGGGAAGGAGCAACAGAGACACCAGAAACAACAGTGGTACCCGTGGAGAACCCACATGGGGCAGAGCTGACCTAGGACTGCTACCCCACAGAGCCAGAGTTAGGGACCTCTTGGTCAGAGGACACCATACTTGGCAGGATGAAGAGAACTGTGTGACACTGACCTAAAGCCAGCAAGCTAAAGTTCAAAGGGCCTGGGGGCATACTTAAGAAGTTGTCCTGGCTGAAGAGTAACATCCTGTTTCTAACCTGAATCATAATCTATTATTGTTGTTAGGTACCATCATGTAGAGTACCCTCTGAACAGCCAGCTTGAACCCTGCCTTGTCCTGTGCCATCCTCACCATCTCTGAAACACTAGAGACTATTGCTGAAGTCACAACATCAATGCATCTCATTGGAGGTCTTCCTCTCCTCAGTTGACCCTACATATTTCCAAGCGCAATTTCCCTTTCCAAGGAATAGTCTTGCCTACTTTCATGCCCAAAGTATGAAGGACGAAGTTTTGTCACCCTTGCCTCCAAGGAGCACTCTGGCAGCACACTTTCCAGAACCACTGTTCGTTCTTTTGACAGTCTATGGGATAATCAGTCATGGGTACAGTTCTCTGAATACTGTGTGAGCATTGCAATGAATTCTCAGACTCAAGGAGGTCCCTGTGAGGGGCAGTTGGTGTTGAAATTGATAGAAGTCGGTATGAGAAGTGTGGGGCATGTCTCACCTCCTAGTAATTGCCTTTGAACTGTGGGTGTTGATGAGGACAATTCTACCTTATATAGTTAATAGAGGCCAGACTTGGGGACTCTCAAGTCACCAGTACCCTTTTCACAATACTGGAAAACTATAAGGAGCCGTTTTCTCTTGGCTGGCAAGGCCAACAATACACTTTCACTGCTCTTCCTCAGAGACACACCACCTCCAGCACTCTGTCATCATCTAATCCACAGGGACCCTGTGTGACTGTGCCTTCCAAAGATGCCACCCTGCCCAGTACAGTGATGACATTATGTTTATTGGACCTACGAAGGAAATAGTATCAGAGACTTTAGACTTACTGGCAATACAGTTGCATGTGGTTATTGTTGGGTGACATCAAGTATGACTCATCGCAACCCTGTGAACAATAAATTTGAAATCTGTCCTGGCCTGTGGCATCTTCACACTTCCTGATACACTAGCTCAACCCAGACATGACAACTAATGGCCTGGACTTTTCAGGAATGAAGTTTTGAGTCATTCCACCAGGCAAAGGGTGGTTCCTGAGGGTAAAAGGGTGTGAAATGAGTGATGGGAGAAGGCAGCTCTGAATGTCAGCTACACTCGTGATTGGCTACACAACAAGGCCCACAGTTGTTATGAGTAGTTCTTCCCCGTGTGTACGCATGAGATATTTTTGTTTTCATTTATAAAATGTGAAACAAGTGGGGCTTCCACTTGCATCATGTTGGGTGTAAATATAATATTTTATTTTCTTTTTAGAGATTCCATATGGTTTAAGGCCATGTGCACATGTGCCACCTTGGCAAGGATGGCTGGTGGCGGTTAGTACTTTGTGTCCATCTGGCCGTGATCCTCACAAAAAGGTCATTGTCTTATGTGTTGTAAATCCCAACCTCTGCATGCTCACTAGTCTGTGTGAGGAAATTTGGAGGACTACTGTCTGGCCAATTGTCTGGAAGAGATGCATATTTGTCCCCATTTCCAAGAAAGATGATCCAACAGAATGTGGAAATTATCAAGCAGAATCATTAATATCACATGCAAGCAAAATATTGCTGGAGATCATCCCAAAATGGCTAGAACAGTACATTGACAGAGACTTCCAGAAGTTCATGAGGGGTTTAGAAGAGGTCATCATTGCCGATGTCAGATGTACGTTGAAAACAGAGAATATAAAAAGGATGTCTATGTGTGTTTTATTGACTATGCAAAGACATTTGACTGCATGGATCATAACAAACTATGACTAATCTTTAGTAGAATGGAAGTTCCAAAACATTTAATTAAGCTCATACAAACTCTATTCCTAGACCAAGAAGCTGTCTGAACACATTAAGACAACACTGCACAGTTTAAAATCAAGAAAGGTGAGCATCCAGACTACATCCTTTCTCCATTCCTATTCTGTTTGCTCAATAAATCATTCAAGAAGCTGGACTTTATGAAGAAGAATGTAGTATCTCAATCAGAGGAAGACACATCAACAACCTTTTTTGCTGATAATGAGGAGGACTTGAAGCGCTTGCTGCAGAAGATGAAAGGTTACAACTTTCAAACTGGATTACATCTCAACATCAAGAAATCCTCACCTTTGGGCCAACAGTCAATACTGAAATAGATAGATAAAACAGTGAAGTTGTCAATGATTTCCTCTTATTTGGATACGTAATCAACACCTTTGGTGCCAGCAGTCAAGAACTCAAGCGATAAATCACCCTGGGGAAAATCTACTGTCAAGGGCCTCTCCAAAGTGCTGAAGAGTGAGGACATTGGTTTAAAGATTGAGGTGCACATGACCCAAGCTATGGTCTTTTCAATTGCTGACTATGAAGTTAAAAGTTGAGCAATGAATACAGATGATATAAGAGGAAATGATGCCTTTGAGTTGTGTTGGGGTAGAGTACTGAATATCCCTTGGACTGCCAAAAGAATAAACAAACATGTCTTAGAGAAAGTCTGACCAGGGTACTCCTCAGACTCAAAGATGGTGAAACTTTGTCTCATATACTTGGGACATGTTATTAAGAGGGGCCAGTCATTGGAGAATGACATCATGCTGGTAAAGGTGGATGGACAGCATAGGAGAGGAAGACCTTCAAAAAGATGGATTGATGTGGTGACTGTAACAATGGACTCAAGTATATTTGAGCATCTACATTGGTGGCTTAGTGGCAAGAAGCTGCACTGCAACCCCAAAGACACCTGGTTCGAGGACACCAGGTTCTCTGTGGGAGAAGAATGGACAATCTCCTCCTATGCGGTTACTGCCTCTGAACTGAAAATCAAGTATATTTGAGATGGTGAGAATGATACAAGATTGGGCCCGGTTCTTATCTGTTGTTCACAGGGTCACTCTGAGTTGCAGTTGACTTGACAGCACATAACAATAACAAATGATATACTATGACTGGGTCAGGGCAGGGCAGACAATCAGAGCTGTTGTACACAGAGTCGCTATGAGTCACAGGCACATAACAACAACAATGATCTATGGCACGATCTTTTCTATTGCTCCTATGCACATGAAAATTGGATAATGATAAGGATGACAGAAGACTCCATGCCTTTTAGTTGTGGTGTTGAAGTAAAGTACTGAATATCTCATGGAATTTTAAAAAAAGAAGAAAGAAGAAGAAGAAACAAGTCTGTCTTGGAGGAAGTACAACCAGGGTGTTCCTTAGAGGCAAGGATGACAAAACTTTGTCTTACATTCTTTGGGTGTATTGTCAAGAGAGACTAGTCCTTGGGAAAAAGACATCATACTGGGAAAGGAGGAGGGCCAGGGAAAGAGAGGAAGAACCTCAACAAGGTGGGCTGGCACAGTGACTGTCAGAGATGGCACAGGATAGGGCGAGGATGGATCTATTGTTTATGAAGGGCAGTCGACCTGATGGCACCCAAGAATAACAACACAATGTTACTAAGGCTGGTTTCAAGCAGATACACAAAGATATAATTAGCCTTCTCTGACTAAGGGTGAGTCTCCCTTAGGGATTTATGATATTTATCTTTGGACTCTGGCAAAAAGCTACAGAGGTTTTTGTCAGACCTACCAGTGGCTGTGGCCTCCAGGCTTGCCAACATTGTGAAGCTGGCCATCTGCGACTTCCCGCCACTGATCCTGGACGCAGTAGTCTCTGATATTGGTGGTCTCCCAAACCAGCAGCCTGAAACCCTGCTTGTTGCCTGATAACCTGGACTCTGCGTCCGTGGACGCCTCTTTGGAAGGCCAACCTTCAGTCCTGAGACTTTTTTCTCTACATGCGACTCAAATAATTTCCTGAGGATAAATTTAAGGGGGGGCGCAAAACTTGGAAAAGTAGAGAGTCAGTGAAAAAAAGAAGACTCTCAATGAGATGAAGTGACTTCCTCAGTGGTTTTAGCAGAGGTGGTGAGGACGGTGCGGTCCCCAGCAGTGCTCCCCTCTGTTGTATGTGGGGTCACTGTGAATTGTAATCCTCACTGGCCTCTTGAAATAAACAGGGCTGGGAGGCTGCAGCCTGAGTTATTGACAAGAAAAGAATTGATCCTGCCTGATGAGCTGGTCGGGGCTCACACGTGCACCACAGTTGTGTCTGGCTTTACAAGATCTGCTTTCCACAGTGACCGTCTGCCATCTTCCTTCACTCCCCATGTCAGGCAGTGTCCTTCTAGACTGTATAGAGCCCTGTGACATTTCACCTGTGAACTTGGGGAAGGCATTATGGCCCATCTGTCCCTAGCACCGCCCTCAGGGCCTGTGAACCAGGGACTAGACGTCGTGTCCATTTCCCTGTGGAGGACCATAGACCCAGGCCCTCCTGCTGCCATCTCTGCCCACAGTCAATGACCCCTGCTTCTCGGACTGACCTTCTCATGTTGCTGCTTGTCCTCTGGCTCGGGGTTTGCCCTGCCACCTCTGAATCAAGGTGACACGCTTGGTCGATACAGATATCCTCGCCTTTCTCCCTTGGAGTCACTCTGGGGCTTGAATCTCAATGGTTAACCACTGCATCACCAGGGTCCTGTCCTAAACCCTACTGCCATCGGGTCAGCTCCAGCTCACGACAACTCTCCAGGTTTCAAAGTCTGTACACCTTCAAGGAAGGAAACTACTCATGTTTCTCCCATGTTGGTGGATTCGAACTGCTGGTATTTGTGCTACTGCCCAATGCACTGGACCACCAGGGCTTCTATCATAAACACAATGACTGTTCATTGAGTACTAGCCACGTGCCATGTCTGGAAGCTGATGCCCAGCTGCCTTCCGCCCCCACAGCCTGCCTCCTGTCCCCTAGAGAACCTGTCATTGGGGACACAGTTGGCACTCGCTGACAACCGTTAATATTGACAATGAACCCTAGGTGACTTTGTCCCATTCTACTCCAGCACCTGGCACCATGTCCAGCTCATCCAGCACTCATTTGTAAAACTAACAGATGTAGACTGGTCCCAAGATTCCTGTGAGACCTGAGAGGGACAGCTGTACTGATGGTCCAGAGTCACCCACATGGGGCCAGGCCAGGTAAACGAGCAGAGATGGACAAGAAACTGGAGGTCTCACAAGGGGATGTGCAGCTGAGTGTACTGCTCTGGAGACCTGGTCAGTGAGAGGCCTGGGCCTGCAGGAAAGGTCATTGTGGGGACTCACAGGAACATCCTTGGGTAGCACTGGGCCCGAGACTTAGCAGCACAGCCAGGAGGTCACCCTGTTGGTCAGCTGGCATGAAACAGCCGGAAGTGTCCAGGGGAGACCCAGAATCCATATCCAAGGCTTTGGCAGTGCTGAATTGGGAAGGAGATATGTGCTGGATGTCAGAGGGCTGGGTTGAAGGTACCAAACCAAATAGAATAAAACGTTAAAAACAGTGGCCTCAGAGAGTGAGTAGATGAGGGATGCAGTTACAGGACTGGGCTGGCACCTGGTTGGGGTCTACACTGGGGACAGCGTCAGTCCAGCTAAAGGGAGTGTGAGGGCAGAGAATGTCCATCAGACCCTTAGCCCATAGCACGGCCTCTCAGGTCACAGAGCGTTCCTCCCTTCAGCATGAAGGACTTCAGGATGCATTCTCGTAGATGGAAGAAGCCAGAACACATGTCTGTCGACCTGACTTAGAGACCAAGTTCTAGCTACTCATGCTTCACCTCCAGGCTGTGTGCACCTGGGTGCCTCCTTAGCCGATTCAGCCCTGTGATGATGGTTAAGGCCACATGTCAGCTTAGCGGCCTCTGAGGCTCTGGTCTGGCAGCTAGGATGTAATCATTCCCTTAGTGATACTTGATATAATGTAATAATCACTTCCGTGATGAGATCGGTTATGAGCAGAGAGTTGAAAGAGAGTTTCCTCAGGGGTGTGGCCTACATTGAATATATGTGGATAATCTGGCAAAGTTCTCTAACTTTTGCTGCATCAGGATCCTGCATTGGTCTAGTCAACATTTGACCTCTGGTTCTTGGAACCTGAGCCAGGGGCCTGTCATATTGCCTGCTGTATTGCCTGCCACCCTTGGTACCTGTCAGCCTCAGAAAGCAGCAGCCTTCCATTTGAATTGCCAATGTTGAACAGATCAGCCTTGCTCTGCAGCCACATGAGTCAGGAGGAGCCTCTAGCCATGACACCTGACCCATGAACTGCAGAAATTTTGAGAGCTATTTCCTTTTTTTAAATACCAAAGATTTATTACACTCATTTTCTACAAGTAGTTTTCTAGTTTGTTTCTTAAGAGCACACTAAGCAGATAAATATTTAACTATAAGAAAATAATAATTTTTAAAAATTTATTATATAAAATACACATGAACTTCACTACATATACAAAAGAAAATTTTGTATGTCCATTTTATTGTATTTCCAAATTTTGCTACCTCCATACCTTTTCAATCTATATGCAGAACAGATTATCCAGGAGGAGAAATACAGCATTAGGGTTGGAGGAAACTCATCAACAATCTATGTTATGTAGATGATGCAACCCTGTTTGCTGAAACTGAGGAGGACCTGAACATCTTGCTGCAGGTCAGGGACTGCAGCCTTCAGTATGGATTGAAGCTCAACATCAAGAAAACAAAGATTCTCACCACTTGAACAATTGGCAGCATCAGTATGGATGGTGAAGAGATTGAGATTGTAAACAGCTTTAGTTTGCTTGGCTCCACAATCAACACTCTTGGCACCATCAGCCAGGAAATTAAAAGACGAATTGCATTAGGAAGGTCTGCTATCAGAGACTTCTCCAAAGCACTGAAGAGCAATGATGTCAGTCTGGAGACTAAAGTATGCCTGATACAGGCCATGGTTTTTGCCATCACTTGCTATACATTGGAGAGCTGGACAATGACTAAGGATGGTAGAAAGAGAACTGATGTCTTTGAGCTGTGGTGCTGGAGAAGAGTATTGAATACATCATGGACTGCTAAGAGAACTAACAGGTTGATCCTGGAGAGGGTTAAACAAGGCTGCACTTTGAAGGCAAGGATTCTGAAGCTTCATCTGACACACTTTGGACATGTTGCAAAGAGGGACCAGTTTTTGGAGAAGGATGTCATGCTTGGGCAGGTGGAGTGACAGCACAGGAGAGGAAAACCCTTGATGAGGATTGATTCAGTAACTGCGGTAATGGGGGTAGGTGTGTCAGAGACAATAAGATTGGCACAGGATAAAGCAGGGATTAGGGCTGTTGTACATAAGGTCTCTATGAGTTGCTGGTAACTCAATGGCACCTAACAACAACATATACAAAATCTTCACTCTATACATATCTATAAAAATTTCACTACATATATATTTATATAGACTTAGCCACATATACATATCTAAAACTCTCACTACATACATATGCACACAAACTTCACTGCATGTGCACACATGCATGTAAACGGCACTGCATGCACACACATACATGGAGACTTGACTGCACACACATATATGTAAGCTTCACTGTGTGTGCACACATACACATAAACGTCACTAGTTTGCTTCTCTAGAAAATCAAACTTAAGCTCCCTACAGCCTCCCCAGCCTAGCTGCAGATGCCTCCACTCCTGTGCGAGGACTTCTCTTCACAACCACTTGGCACAGTTCACCTCCCGTCCCCATTAGGTTCCAGGTTCCAGGGTCCGTCAAACAAAACCTTACTGAAAACAACGACATCCCCCGGCCCCTGACTGTGCAGTAAGGCCTGCTTCCTCCATCTCTGGAGTAACATCCCTCAGATTTCTGTCTCTGAGAGGCATGGTGATGCAATGCACACTCCTCCCAGTTTCAGCTCTCAGCTGATAAGGTCCTATCTTCTACAACACTCCCACCAAGTGGTCAGCGGCCTGTATGTGGACTCCCTGGGTGACTGATAATCACCGGCAGCAGCTGCCTGCTTCATCTTTTGACACCATCTCAGGAAGTTACAGAGTGCTGGTGGTGGAATCCCAAAGGCCACACGGCTTTGGTGGTTCGAATCCACTAGTGGCTCCAAGAGAGAAAGATGGACAAGCTCCTCCCTGACAGTTAACAACCTTGGAAAACCCAGAAGGTCAGCTGTGAGTCAATTTTGACATAATGAGCTTCTGGCAGTAACTGACTGGAGCTGAAATGGGCCTTCTGGTGTTACCGTCGGTGGTCTTGAGCACCTCTCTGCGAGACCACTATAGACAACTCCAGACCTCCAAAACCCTCAGGCATCCTGGGTGTGCTGGCCTTGTTGAGCGACTTGTCAGTTACTGTTAGACACTCTGTGTTGGATTTATTAAAGATGATCTCTAGGCTTTGTAACTGGTGGTGCCCAAACACGGCTTAATATGGTCTGGCTGGCTCAGGTCAAGGGGTCACCTCCCAGGGGACCACACTGGCTCTCAGGATGCAACCTGAGACCTTGGAGGTGTTTTTATCAGCCACAGCTCACTATAGATTTGTTCAGAGCTTAGCAAGGGACAGCTGAGGGCTGTCTAATCAGGAGATTGTCTTAAGGGGGACACAGAGCAGAGAGAAGGGTCTATTTTTCCTCCTGATGGAAACAAGGGCTTAGATGCTTGCTCAGCCAGGGATTAGCATTCATGGTGACCCGGGAGCCACGTCATTTCCCAGCCTAATGGCAGTGAAGAGCTGAAGAGCCAGCGTCAGCTGCCTTACATGTTACAGAAGACCATGTCTTCCTCAGATGGCCACCTTTCAATTCTGCCTCCCACCAGAAGAACTGATTCATAAAGCTGAAATGATTCGAAGCATATCACCACTGGAGAAATAGCTCAAGAATGAGTATTCAGGACAATAAAGATGGTTCTTTCTTGTGAGAGACTTCTGTCCAAAGGCCCTTCCTTAGAAAAAACTAGTATTAGTGATAACATGCTTGAGATTCTCAGAGATGTTTTCAATGTATTTCATTTGATGCTTTCACATCAAAGAAAGTGGGGGGACATGCTGAGCTTCATTTGTGAGTAAAGAAACAGAGACCAGGAAAAGCTGGTAGTTGTCTAAGACGATGCAGCTCCAGGGGGAGCGCCAGTGGTTTAATGGTAAAGAATTGTGCTGCCAACGCAAAGGTACACTGCTCGATTCACCAGCTGCTCCTCGGAAGAAAGATGGGCAGTCAACTCCCAAGTGATAAACTGCCTCTGAAACCCTGCCGGAGGGTCAGTTCTGACCCAACTGGACAAAGTAAGAAGGAAATGCTAGTCCTTGGCTCTCTAATCCACCACAGTCCGCACTGTAATCGTGTCACTCCAACACAAGGGAGCCCTGGCCTTGAGGGGCCGGGGCTGAGGGGCTGTCCTCCACACGAGGCAGTGCACACTGTCCTTGTCCACACCAGCCAGAGAAGAAGGGCCTCCTGCATCCTGTCCTGCAGCACTGAACTCCAGCAACTATGAACTCCAGCGATCATGAGAGCAGACTTTCAGAGCTTTACTCCCATGCCCAGCTGAGCACGGTGTGGAAGCAGCTTAAGGAAAGAGTCTCGTTGAAGGGTGGGGATTACAGACCTGCAGCCGCTGAAAGTGGGCTCACAGGCAAAACGAGCAAGCTGGGGTCAGCAACAGTTCTTGAGTCCCAGGGATGCACTTTAGAAGTGTAATCTGGAGGAACCAGTTCCCGGAGGACAGTAGATGATCCGGGGGTGGGGGGAGGAAGACCCCCAGTGAGGTAGTTGACACCAGTGAGCTGGCAGAGGCTCTGAGGATGGCACAGGGTCGGGCAGGGTTTCACTCACCATGAGCCGGAACCAGCTGGATGAGAACTAAGGAAACAAGACAGTTACATGCACTAACTCTGCCCTCTGTCCTGGGGACGCAGCAGACTTGCGCTCCTGTCCAGCTGCCGTGGGAATGTTGAGGGGGCATGGAGGCAAGCCGAAGGAGAAGTGAAGACAACACTAGAACTGGACGTCAGTGTCGAGCAGGACCAGCCAGGTGAAGAAGGGGCTGAAGTGGGGTGTGGATGGGGAGTTATTCTGATGGCATTCATGATACCTGGTCTAATCCCTAAGGGAGCTCTGGTGGCCTAGTGGTAAGGAGTTTGAACTTCAATCCAAAGGCATGCGGTGCAAATCCACAGGCTGCTCTACAGGAGAAAGATGGCCAATCTCTTCCTGTGCCATTTACAGCCTCTGGAAACCTGCTAGAGGGTCAGCTAAGAGTCGATTCTGACTTGAGAGCTATGAATTACACTTCAAGGTTCAGTTCATGGCCCTCGTTAATGACTTTGTCCCAACTCTGACAGGATTTGTTTTGCAAACATCTTAACACCAATCTTCACTAGATGCCGGAGGAAAGCAAGCCCAAGCATCTGGCAGGGAAACATTCTAATAAATTGAAAGAAAGGGCTGACAGTCAGAGAAGATTTCAGCTGCATCTTCAAAGATAAAACTAGAAAGTTCTCATTGTGGTGGAGTCAGATGCATAGCTGACCCCCCAGCGGACTTCTGGAAGCTGTCAATTGCGTGAGAGGTGACTGCCCACCCTCTTCCCAAAGTTCTACTGTGGAATCACCAAAAAAGTACGGCCTTAGGGTGAGCAGCGCCAGCTGCCTGAGGACAGACGTGCCACCAAATTTCCCTCAGAAGACATGGGGTGGGGGGCGAGGACAGAAGGTCACTGTGGGTGGGAAGGCCCTCCATGAGCGGGTACAGAGGTAAGATCTTAGCTCCAGAAAGACACCGAGGAGGAACATCAGTGGGGGAGCGACAAGTTGAAAGACTGACAACAATCCAAAGGAGAGATGACATGATTACAGAGCATGTGGTGGGAGAGGGGAGGATCCCAGCAAAGTTCTGTGGATAAATTTGGCAGCACTTGATGCTACTTTGTATGGGAATGGGGGAGCAGGGGCGGGAGGAGCTGGGGATGACTCTCTGGGACTTGACAAACGAGGCGGTGATGAGGGCACAGCCCAGGAAGAAGGGGGCCTGAGGAAAGGGGCCATGCTCCTTCCTGAAAGGGCACCGGATTTTGCCCCAGCGCTCCCAATGATTTCCCTTCTTGGGTCAGAATCCACCCTCTGTTCTGAGGCTCAGTAGCTAGCCCATTCATTACCTGACTTTTGTTTATTTGACCTGCAGCTGAATCAGCCTTTCAGTTCAAGTGGCCTCTCATCCAATGGGACTGGGTTGATGACGTCGGCTTTTCACTGGCTAGCTTTCAGGAGATCACCAGGCCTTTCTGCGGAGTGGGCTGGGAACTGAGGCTGGGTGTGAAAATGTCAGGGACACCAGGGCCTCTCTGCCTCAAAAGGGCTCCAGTTCATTGCATCAGCCACCCAGAACTCACAGGCTAGCTGCACAGTTAAGGGTTTGTTACAGAAGTCACCACTAAATTGCACACCCACAGCACACATCCTGTGAGGTCTGACACGCCCTCACATCCAGCACCTGCAACTGGCTCCAACACACAGGCCGGAAGCCCCGCTTCACATTGTCCCCTGTTCTGCTGCTGCTACTTCTCGGTGCTGCACTTCTGTGTCCCAAGTGTCCCTCAGCCCAGGGACCTCAGCTCCAAAGGACGTGCTCCACTCCCAAGGTCCCCTTCTGTCCCTGAGATTAGCTCCCTTTCAGCCTGACCCATCTCCTTGTGAGGGTTACATACACTTTAGTTGCATGGTCCCGCCCCCACAAACGTACCCAGTTTGCATTGTTAGCAGGCTGTCCAGTCTCTGTGATAGGCCACAAACACCTATCTGCTAGTCTTTACTGCAGGAGTCACAAAACCATGTGTGGCTGGAAGGACCGCAATTAGTCACTTACTGCCAACACTGGTCTCCCCTGTGGAAAGTGAGGATTCCTCTGACCTACTCCCACCCTTCTTGATGTTCCAGTGCAATTTTTAGAGTCTCTTATATCACTCTTTTCTATTTTTTTCCTTTCTCTTCTGTTTCTGTAATGACCTTTTGCTATCTTTATGCATGATACCCTTGATATCATTCCACAACTCATCCAGTCTTCAATTATAGGTGTTCAATGTCTCAAACTTATTCCTAAAATGACCTTGAAATTCAATGAAATTTATTCAAGATCATATCTTGAGTTCTGTGGACTTATTTTCATTTACTTTGGCTTCAATTTGAACCTGCATAAGAGTAGTTGATGGCCTGATCCACAATCTGCCCCTGGCCTAGTTTTGACTGACAATATTGAGCTTCTCAAATAATTTTGTCCACAAATGTTGTCAATCCAATTCCTATGCAGCCCATCAGGCTGAATCATCAATGTCAAGAAAGCAAAGATTCTTACCACTGAACCAATAGGCAATATCATGATGGATGGAGAGGAGAATGAAACTGTCAACAGATTCATCTTGCTTGGATCTACAATTAACATCCTTGATACCAGCAGTCAGGAAACAAGGAGACCCTTGGCACTGGAAAAATATGCAGTTAAGGGCCTTTCTGAATTGTTGAGAAGTAATGATGTCAGTTTGAGGACTAAGATGTGTCTGATTCAGACCACAGTCTTTCCCATCACTTCTATGCATCTGAGAGCTGAACAATGAATAAAAATGCCAGAAGAATTGATGCCTTTGAGCTGTGGTATTGGAGAAAAGTGCTGAACATCTTAAGGACAGCCAAAAGAACAAACAGATATGTCTTGGAGAGAGTGCAACCAGAGTGTTCTCTGGAGGCAAAAATGACGAGGCTTTATCTCAAATACTTTGGACATGTTGCTAGGAAGTGTTATTCCTTGGAGAGGGACCTGATGCTGGGAACGGTGGAGGGTTGGTGAAGCAGAGGAAGACCCTCCACCAGGTGGGTTGATGTGGTGACTACCATAATGGCCTCTTGTGTGTCAGGAATTGTGAGGATGACACAAGATAGAACAGAGTTCAGATCTTTTGTTCATAAGGTAACTATGAGTCGTACTCAACTCAATAGCACATAACAACAACAACTCCCATCCTGTTTGCCTATACCTTCATTAAAGGTAAATAACTTAAGTCTGTAGTGTTAGGGATTGCAGACCAGAATAATGGCCTGGTTAAAAAAAAAAAAAAGGAATGGCCTGGTGGTCAGCTTTAAACCGTGGTCAAGTAGGTCTTGGAGCTTCTTTTTTTTTTTATTTTCCTAATATGCAAAACAGGAGATCAGGAGACGTATTGCATTGGTTAAGTCTGCTGTCAGGGATCTCTCTAAAGTACTGAGCAGAAATGATGTAACTTTAAGGACTAAGGTGCACCTGATTCAAGTCATGGTCTTTTCAGTCACTTGCTATGCATCTGAAAGCTGGACAATGAATAAGGATGACAGAAGAAGAAATGATGCCTTCAAGTTATGGTGAAGGACATTATTGGACTGCAAAAAAAACAGATATGTTTTGGAGAAGGTGCAGCCAGTGTGCTTCCTGGAGGCAAAGATGGCCAAGCTTCATCTCACATACTTTGGACATGTTGTTAGGAGACACTATTTATTGGAAAGGGACATCACGCTTGTAAAAACAAAAGGTCAGTGAAAGAGGAAAACCCTGGATGGGATGGATTAACACAGTGACTGCAGCTCTGGGGTAATGTATGCAGATAGTGAGGGTGGCACAGGGTGGGACATGGTGCAGATCCATATTGTTCATAGGGTTGCTGTGAGTCGTACTAACAACCACAGTATGCAGGGGGGAGCTCTGGTGGTCTAGTCCATAGGGAGTTGCACTGCTAACCCCTAAGTGGCACCTCTCTGGGTTCAAATCCCCCAGCCGCTGTGAAGGAGAAAGACCTACAGTCTCCTCCTTTGGGATTCACAGGCTGCTGGAAACCAGCTGGTAGGGGCACTGGTGGCCCAGTTCGTGCTGCCAACCTGAAGACTTGGCTCCCACTCCACCGGAATGAGCTTGAAGGTGGTTTTTAAATATACATATAGATATATATAAAATATACAAAAGCCCTCATTTAAAGTTTGCATACTTGAAAAGGCAGCTCTAGAAACTGTCAGTGACTAATTATCCAAATTTGTGAATCAGTAACTTACATAAAACATCTCAAAAACTCAGTCCTGCTGCATTGGCTTTCTTTCAGGTCCTTTTTTTCTTACTTTTAAACAATCTTGCATGCACTGCTGCGTTCCTGTCCCAAAGATGACGCTTCTAACGCCCTGAACCAAAGCCAGCCCATGCCAATGAGTGATTCCTGAGGCCTGGGGGTCCTGGGGGACAGAGCACTGTCCCTGGGGTTTTCAGACTCTCCTTTTACAAAGTCAGACTGTCACATTTCTCACAGAGCAGCTGCTAACTTCAAACCCATACATTCTGGGTTATCTGGAGAGGAACGACTTAGCCACTGCACCACCAGGGTTCAGAGAATGACACGGATAGTGACAGCTTCCCTGGAGACAGAGGCTCACACAGGGAAATGGGCTGACCCTCTCAGGCAGTTCGAATCCAGCAGCCCAGTCAAGGGAGAAAGACGGACAATATCATTCCACACAATTCATAGGTTTGCAAACCCAGTGGAGGGCTTCTGTTTCGCCAAAGTGATTGGGTTCCAGCTGAATGGCAATGAGCGGGTGGGTGAACTGGCTTCTCTTCTCTAGATTCCTGGATGGTGCAAGCAGGCAGCCCACTTGGCATCTAACAGGGTGCAGAGAAGCAGAGGTGTCCTGTGCTCTTCAGCCCTGCTGCCCACCAGAGCTCCCAAGAATGCAGAAAGTCGCTCCTTCTTTGGCTTCTGGGAGGAGTGGGCCAGAGTGATGCTCACCCTTCAGCTCCATGGTGACTGGAAGTGCTGACAACTCTCTTGTGTTGCTAAGAAAGATGCTGGAGGTCCCAGGCAAACCAGAAGGCCTGGTGAGGGACTTCCAGACTCTAAACTGAAAAACAAAAACCAACAACAACAAAAAAAACACCAACCAAAAACCCGAATTTAACCTAACCACACCTCAGCTCATTCTGATTCGGACTCACAAATGACCCTGTTTTCTGAGTCTGTTAATTCCAGGGAGGAGAATTCCAGTCTTTAACTGCACAAACTATGGCTGACTCTGAAAAGAATGGGAATCCCAGAACACTTGATCGTTCTAATGCGAAACTTATACTTGGACCAGGAGGCAGTCGTCAGAACAGAGCAAGGGAACACTGCATGGTTC
>NW_006400075.1:1854824-1860248 GCF_000299155.1 Elephantulus edwardii
GCGCAGGAGAGGAAGGCCCTCTATGAGGTGGATTGATTCAGTGACTGGGATAACTGGGATGGGAGTGTCAGAGACAGTGCGATTGGCACAGGACAGAGCGGAGTTTAGAGCTGTTGTACATAGGGTCGCTATGAGTCGCAAGTGACTCTATGGCACATAAGAACAACAGCAACAACTGCACACTGGTGGTGGGTTGGCTGCTGAACCCCCCTCTGGCTGCATGTGTTAGAAGAGCAGCTCCTCACCCACCAGGCCACCAGCTCTGTGGGGTTCGCCTCTGATCCCCACGCTAGAGGCTTCCTCCGTGAGTTCCATCAGGTGGCTGGAGAACAGTGGCGGGTGAACACAGCCCCGCGGGGACCCTCAGAAAGGACGGAGCCCAGGTGACTGAGGGGCGCCCACCTCGGTGGTGGGTGGTAGCGACAGAGGGCGACACCAGGATTCCTCCCAGGTGGGCGGTGCCCAGGCCTGGAGGAAGGAGGGATTGGGGAGGGTGCGGGGTGAGGGAGAGGTGGGGACGGAGAGGCAAAGGCTGGTGACTTGCAGGAAGGACTGCGGAGGGTGGGAGCTAAGGCCACGGGAGGGAGACCTGGGGTTCATGATGAGAGTGCAAGGGTGAGCCTGGTACCACCCCTCGGCAAAACATGGTGATCAACTGATTAGGGCAGGCCTGTGTCTTGGGGCACAAAGGTGAAGGTGGCCCTGTCCGCTGAGGGGCGGGTCTGTCCATAGAGGGGCTGCTCTGTCTGCAGGAGGGGCTGTTTTTCCATAGGGGAGGTTGGTCTGTCCGCAGGGGGACAGCTCTGTCCCCTGGGGGATGGCTCTGTCCACAAGGGGCAGGTGTACTCAGATGTCAGCAGCCCCTAGTTCCTGTCAGGGCGGAGAGCGCCTGCGCGAGCCTGGCCACCTGCTTGCAGGGGGCAAAGGCCAGCATTTCTGGTCTGGACACGGTCTTGTGGACGCCAGCATGTCAGGGCCTGAGTGGAGGTCGCTGGAGCAGTGCTTGGAACAGCACCTGCCGCCCGCTGACCTGAGCGAGGTGAAGCGCATCCTCTACGGCAAGGAAACCAGGTCAGGGCTCAGAGACTGAGCTGGGGGGTGGGGGGCAAGTGTGTGAAAGGGTCCATAATGAGGCCCTCAGGGTCTGGGGAGCCTGGACCGAGTGATGGGATTCGGCAATGGGGGATCTGACACCCCAGAGCCTGGATTTTACGGCTCCAGGGCACTCAGAAAGGAGCTCTGGTGGCCTAGTGGTAAAGGAGCTGTGCTGTCAACCCAAAGGCATGCGGTTCCAATCCACCAGCGGCTCAGGAGAAAGATGAACAAGCACCCCTCTGCGGAATTCACTACCTCTGAAAACCTGTAATGAGAGGGAGCTCAGGCCGAGCTTTGTAAGCCACTCCTCCCCTATTCAGAGCATGCATCCTTCCTGAACCTGGACAGCGGATGCTGGGCCTTCTTTGGGTTATTAGCACCTTCCCAGGGAGTCTAGAGAGAAACCCAAAGGCCTGGCTCTATCTGCTATGCAATCTCCTCCCACTTCCAAGATTTCTCTAAGCCCTGCCTCCCCCCAACCTAGCCAGAGAGCAAAGGCCCCTGACCTTGAGGCAGTGACCTTGAGGCTCAGCTCTGAGGATGGTGGCTGGAGCATCTGCCAGAGGCTGGCCTCAGGTCCTCGGGATTCTCACAGCCAGTGGGTTGCAGAGGGGCAGGGTATTGAGGTGATAAAGTGCCTGGGCTAGGCGGTTTTGAGGACCCCTTGCTACACTTCACTGGTACTTTCTAGGGTGGGGCTCCCAGAGGACGTGAGTGCTGCTGGTTTTAGGGGTAAGGTGGACCTATCCTCTGGGCCGGAGAAGTGGATGGTCAAAGAAGGAGGGGTACAGCAAGAGAATCTTCAGGAAAGAGAAATCGGGTTCCCACCTGGAAGGCCACACGTGCGCTCTGGAGTGTGGCTGAGTCAGGATAAGCACTGCCAGGCTGGGGGGTTTGGTGGAGAGGGTTAGGGAGCCAGCCCAGAGGCCCCAGAGAGTGCCTGTCCCTTCCCTCTTTGCTTTTCCTGACTCAGCTCTGTTTGCCAGGTTTTACCTTTAGGATAGGAAACTTTTTCACCTGCCCAGTCCTGTGGCTAAGTTAGAGTCCTGTGGGTAAGTTAAAGAGAGAAAGCTATTTGTAAGAGAGAGAGAGAGAGCTAGAGAGAGAGAGAGAGAGAAAACAAATACGTGTGTGCTCTGGTGGCCTAGTGGTAAGGAGTTGCACTGCCAATCCAAAGGCAGGCAGTTCAAATCCACCAGCTGCTCCTCTCAAGAAAGATGGCCTGTCTTCTCTCATGTTATTTACAACCTCTGAAAATCCACTGGAGGGTCAGCTATATACGTCAGTTCCAATTCAACAGCACCTAACAACAACCACATATATAATTGCTGCTATCTCTAACTCCTGGACACAGGAAAGCTTTTTTCCAGAGGTAGATTTTACCAGGCCTTCCTTCCAAGTGCCTCGGGTGGACTCAAAACTGATAGCAGTTCCCCAACGGTCCTGTGGATCTGTATCTTGCTTCAAAAGTGTTTGGACAGAACAGACTCAGCAACTACCCACCTCCAGCCTCTGCCTACCCTCCAACCTCATCTCCAGGTGTAACCTTGGGACCATCTTCTTAGCTATCTCCTATTTTGGGGACCAGCTAACACCAGTTTTGGGGGTTTTTGGTTAGCCCCAAATTCTTAACCAACTATGAGCTCTCAAATCCATCAGAATTATTCCACCAGAGCGGAGGCCAACGTCAACCATCTGGTCAACCTGCACATGTGGGCCTCCTACACCTTCCTTTCTCTGGGTTTTTCCTTTGGCTGAGACGATATGGCCTTGGAAGACATGGGACAATTCTTCCATGAGTTGGTGAAGGAGAAGAGATAGGGTGCTGAGCATCTCTTGAAGCTGCAAAGCCAACACAAGATATACAGAAGTCATCCCTGGATGAGCGGAGTAAAACTCTGGATGCCAAGGAAGCAGCCCTTCTGGATCTGCACACCATGGTTCCACCCACACAGACCTCTATCTCTGTAACTTTCTGGAGAAACACTTCCTGGATGCCGAAGAGACCTGTTGAAGAAGATGGGTGACCACCTGACCAACATTAGAAACCAAGGCAGCCCCCAGCCCAGGCAAGGCGAGTAACTCTTTAAACGACTCACCCTCCAAGAATGACGAGGGGCCTGCGAGGACCTGCAGGGGAGACCTCTATGTCCCCCTGCCATCAGCGGCAAGCTTCTCTTTCCCAACCTAGGATAGAATCCTTACCCATGCAGAAGCCCCTCGCCCAAGCCTTAGACCAAAAGGAAACAATAAAGTTTTTTGCAACAGCTGCTAATGGTGGAAAAACCCCCAACCAAACCTGAAAGCTTTAGTTTTTCCAGTTGCTTAATGCTTAACCACTTATGCCATTCAGAAGCTAGAAAGTTATTAATCTTTTCAAACTTCCTTCTCCTACTAAATGGCTTTCATACTCTGCTACCAACCAGATGGATTGAAGTTTGAATCCTCCCTCAAAACAAAGTCCAGAATGGGGAGAGGGCTAGGGATAGTAAGAGGAAGACACAGGCACACACCCTGTGGCAGAGGAGCACCCGGAGGGGTGCCTCTGGGACTTGGGGTGTACAAGGTAGGGATGAGGCCCTGTCCTGGGGAGAAGGGAGACCAGGCAGTTCCAGGCAGTGGGTCAGTGTCCCGAGTGTGCCACCTTAGACTATTTGCCTGGGTGAGGATGGAGAGGCCTAGGACGAGCATCCTGCAGTGGAGAGAGCGCGGTCCTAGGGGCCTGGAGGCAGACAAGCAGGTGTGGGGTGGTGAGCTCATTTGAGGAAGGGCTCTTCTGGGGAAAGATGATGACAGATTCAGCTCTGGGTGTGTGAATTTTGGGGTGCCTTGGTTGGCATTCCTATGGAGGGTCCACTGGAGGCATGGTTCCAGTGGAGGACAGCTGGGAGGCCGCTGGTTTTAGCAGCCAAGAAGCTGATAGCTGTGAATGGTCACCCAGGTGGGGACAGGGGGTACAGGAAAGTTTGCAGGGAATATCCTTGGGGAATCATCCTTATTCATTGTGCAGCTCTCAGATGTGTAACAAGCAACTGAGAGGACTGTGACCTGGATCACGTGCACCCTAGTCTTTAAACAACAGTTATCCCTGGGGAACGACAGGGACGTGCATGAAGGGCTTTCCTTCCCCCCACCCCTCATGCACCTTCTCTTTCTCCTCTATCTCTCTCGGCCTTCTTCCCCCTCTGTGTGTTCTCTTCCTTTCTCTTTCTCCCCCAACTTCTTCTTCTTTCCCTTTCTCTCTGCCTCTCGCCCTCACCACACTCCCTCCCTCCCAATCTCAATGGCATCTTTCCAGACTCGAAGCTTCAGGATTGGCGAGGTGGTGCTGACAAGCAGTGTGTACGGGGACAAGAGAAGGGAGTGGAGAAGCCAGGCAGACAACACATCCCAAAGGTGCTGGGGGGACACATACACTGGTGACTGGAGCTCAAGGTTAGGGAGAGGACCTCATTTTTCTGCTTTCTCTCCCCTTCTCCATGGCTTCATTCTCTTCGGGAGCATGTATCCCTGTTCCAGCCAAGCCCTGTGTTAATTATTAACATACTGAGGGTAAAGAGCCATTGAGGGGGTGGAATGGTGAAGGCTCCCGCAACAGGCTGCTGAAGAGGAGAAGGCTGGGCTCTTGCCCTTGGCGTGGAGCTGGCTGGACAGGGTGACCTCCTATGGTCAGCAGGGGCCATGAGTTGAGTGACCTAAGATGTGAGCTTCATCTGGGCTAAGGGGACATTGGACCCCTGGGAAGGGTGCCCTGAGTTTGCTACCTTCCTGTCAGTGTTGCCCAACACTGGCCCAACACTAGACAGGGAGATCTGGAAGGTAATGGCCTAGATGGTAGACAGGTGTCCCCAAGACCTGTGAGGAAGAAGCAGCTGGGCAAAGGTGAGCTCACTCACTTGGTGGCTAACCTCAGGGAGGATCTAGGGAGAAAGGCCTGTGAGGAGAGGCAGCTGGGCTGAGATGAGCTCACTTGGCTGCTAACCTCAAGGAGGTCCTCAGGGAGGCCCTCAGGGAGGAAGTCCTGGTGATGGACTTTAGAGAGACTGATGGTTGGATAGCTCCATGGAGTGCAGTGCTCCTCCTGATGTGCCTGGGACAGCCTTGGCCTGAGGACAGTTAGTGTTGTTCACTCTGATGGGGAGTTGGGACGAGAAGCATAGTCACCTCCAGGGACGCAACTGGGGTGACAGTAGTGGCTGGACCTGTGGTCATCCATCTCCCTGGGTGAGAGTCAGAGAGGGCTTTGGTTTGGAGAGTAGCCACGTGGGGCAGTTGTAGTTACTAGAAAAGCCACTGTGTGTGTCCCAGGGTGATGCTGCCAGGCTGGCT
>NW_006400075.1:1860348-1866931 GCF_000299155.1 Elephantulus edwardii
GGGGGGGGGAGGTGGCAGCGCTGGGCACATTTGTAACAGAGCAAGCAGCATGGAAGGCTGATTGTCAGGGGCGGATCTGAACCCAAGCTGTCAGGGGGCGGTGCTGAGCGCAGGGGCTGACAGGCCTGTGATTTTTGAAAGGAACGTCTAGGGAGAGTGATTTCAAGTGGGAGATGAGTGTTATTATTAGATCACGACTGTCAGGTTCTTTATGATGTGTTCTCAAGGGATTTCATAACCATTTCGCCCTTAGTCGGGGCTTTCTGGCCAGGGGTGGTGGCCAGGGACCCTGCTGCTTACCTGGGGACAGGTGTTATATTATGTCCTGTGGAAGAATTTGTAAATAAGAATTTGCTAATAAGCATAACCCAGAATGAGCACAGGGCCTTTGGTCTGAGACCTGGAGAGGGGGACCACCTGCCAGCATGGAGCACAGCAGGCCCACCATGAGCGCAGCAGCCAGGACTCCTGAAACTTTACAGCCATAGCAAAGCCTGGCACAGCACCTCCCACCAATGTCCCCTGGGCATGTGTCTTCGTCCTCGATGCAGCACTCTGAGGCCGGTTCTTGCATGTTGTGGAACTGTCAGTGTTGACTGCTGAACTTGAATTCCTGTCCCTATCTCAGCACAGAAACACAATCTCTCAAGGAGCCACCAGCCTTCATGCTGACTTCTTGGACTGTCCAGTGTGACAATAAGCACGTGGGCCCCGCCTCCTCCTCTGTGTGGTCCCTCATTGGCTTCACCTCCCCATCATGTGGCCCCCTCAGTGATTCCCTCATGGGTCCCACCTTCTCATCTTGGTCTCGCCTCTCTGTCAGTGACTGCAGCAGTGGGAAATGTGTCAGAAAGATGAGGATGGTACAGAACTGGGTTCAGATCTGTTGTCCATAGACTCTATGGTATCTAACAACAGCCCATCAGAGTCATGACCTCGTTGGCCAGGCCTCTCTGTCTGTGTGGTCCTTCCCCCCCCCCCTCCGTTCATCTCTCACTCTCTTCCCCCTCCTCCCCTCTGGGCCCCTCATTGACTCCACCTCCCTGCCAGTGTGGTTCCTCATTGACCCTGCCCTGTCACTTGCCTCAAACGAGCCACTTCTTCCTACCGAGCCTACTTCCCTATCAGAATGGTCCATCATTGGACTCTCTTCCCATCACCCGGGCCCTCATAATGTTGCTGCCCTTATAACGTGGCTCTTCATTGGCCCCGCCTCCCTGCCGGTGTGCTACATCATTGGCCTCACTTTCCCATAAACTGGCCCCTCATTGACTCTGCGCTGTCACGTGACTCCTCTTTGGCCCTGCCCCCTGCCTATCTGGTCTTTCACTGGCTGCTCCTTCCTGCCCACTCCTAGACGAGTCTCCTTGCATTCAGGCGCGAGGCACGTGAGCTCTGCCTTTCCTCTGGTACCTTTTTAAATATGGATGATTTCACTGAAACGCCTCCTTATCTCCCGCTCCCTTTAGGAAACTTGACCTGCCTAGCGCAGCCCTGGACGCAGCGCGCTCAGGGGACTTCGAACTACAGGGCTATGGCTTTGAGGCGGCCAGGGAGCAGCTGAGGCCTCCTCGCACCGTGCGCGTGGGGCTGGTGCAGCACCGAACCCCGCTCCCCGCTGGGGCCCCGGTGGCTGACCAGGTGCGTGCTTGGCCCATATCTGGGTATGGGCCCACTGTGTCATGAATCCATCAATGGTCCTGTCTCAGTACCCTCAGACCACAACACTGCACCTACAGCACCGACCTCCCCTTTGCCGTCCTGTCACCCCTCACCACCCGCTCCAGCGTCCCCTCGGAGCCTCACCACTTGGGAGGTACACCACCCACAGCTGTCTGCCTGGGTCCCTGCTTGACTTGCAGACGGGCCGCAGGCGGAGGGGCTGAGGGTGCCTGTAGTGTGGGACCTCCCATGCCCTCCCAGTTGGTGTGGCAGTTTCATACAGACTTTCAAGAGGCTGGCATCCTCATTAGGGATGCTCCCTGCAGGCCTGTTCTTTGGGCCTGTACCGCCTGGCTGATGGCAGCAAGTGTGGAGCGTCTACTGTCCTCTTATGTCGTCCTTCACATCATGGCCCTTCTTCACTTTTGTCAGGGGAAAAGGTTCCTGGCCCCAGGCTGCTACAAACAGCTCGATGTTACAGAATTCTCCAGTATACCATGAAGAGTAGCCCACTACCATTGAGAGGACAGCCAACAATCCTGTGAACTTGAAACAACAGTTTCCTTAGTAAAGAAGGTCAACAGGGAGCATCTGGTTCCCATAGAACTGTCTGCACGGGATCAGGCAGCAGCTCCTCAGAAGATCAAGGAGGAACATAGAGGACAGCGAGTGGATAGTGGGGACAGTGAGCAGATGGGGGGACAGTGAGCAAATGGGAGGAGAGCACAGGAAAGGAAGACGAACAACTTGAAGAATGCAGTCAGTGTCACTGCATTGTACACAGACGACACATTCAGTGTGCCTTCTACTATGTGTATCCTCACAAACATTCCCTGGGAAGCAGCTCTGCCTGGTAACAACCCGGGATCACAGTGAGATGGAACCCACTCAGTGCAGCAGGTTTCGTTTGGGAGTTTTGAGGTAACTTAGGGTAAAGTAGTAGAAGTCCCTCCAAGAGCTGGGCCAGGAGTGGACGTGCACACACAGCATGGATCATGATGATGGTCAGGACCTACTGCCAGCAGAGGACCCTACCAGCAACCCAGATTGCCAAGCTGGCTTTGCATGGTGAGGCCTCGCGTGTGCAGACAGTGCTGGAGAGAGAGGGACAGCACAGGAAAGGCTTTGTGTTGGTTCACAGCCTGGCTCTCTGGGTGATTCCTGGGCAAACACTTCTGACTGTCTCCTGGGTGCTAGACGACAAGGCAGAGATACAGCAATGACCCCCAATGCCTTCTTCCTGCCCCTGAGGAGAGTGTGGGGTCATGAGAGTGGTAGGCAGTGACAGCACTGTGCTGCCCACAAGAGCCCAGGAGCTCCGGTTACCCTGAGACTTGGCCAGCTGCCGAGAGCAGGAGCGGAGGACCAGAGTCAGGAGACAATCTCTTTCCCACAGAGGTCATGGCCACACCTCATATGGGAGGACAGGGGTGACCAAAGCCTCCCCTCCTAGACAAGCTAGATCCTCTCTTATATATACCCCCAGGGACACAGGGTGGTGGGGTCCTCCAGCATGTCCTCAGCCAGGGCTTCTGGCCAGCTCATTCCTGTGAGAATCTGCACGTGCACCTCGATGTTCAACAAGAGCCTCAGAGATCTCATGTTGCTGGTCAGATGCTGCTGTGGACATGCACTGCCTGGCAACCATAGATTCAGACACAGCACGCATCTGCCTGGAAATGGGGACTGTCAACAGCGGATAACCTGGGATGAACCCACTGGAAGGCCAGGTCCTCCCTTCCGTGCCTGTCTGCACCCCACATGGCACTGTCCCATCTGGAGAGGATCCCCAGTAGCCCAGCTGTTTTCACCTCCCACCTGCTAGGAGTCAGACCTTTAATGACCTAAGTGTGGCCTATAGGGAGCTGCACTGGCTCACTCCTCACTCTCCCTCACCAGATATCTGCCCTTCACCGACACATCGAGGCCATTGCCGAAGTGGCTGCCATGTGTGGGGTCAACATCATCTGTTTCCAGGAAGCTTGGAGTAAGTCTCTGTGGGGCTGTCTTACTTCCACCTGGTCCTGTTGCTGCTCTCCATGTCCAGCCTCTGCCCCTGTGTCTGCGGACCTGCCTCTTCCTTGTCCTGCTACAGCTCCCCTCCTCAGACCATGGTACCTCCTGTCCCCTCCATCTGCATCCTGTCCCCTGTTCTAGTCTTCTTAACCCTGCTCACCCCTTGAGTCCCCACTCTGAACCGCCTCCCTGACCTCTACTCCTAGACAAGCTAGGTCCTCTCTCATAGATTAAGATGTTTGTCAAAGCTATATATGCTCTGCAAGTTTGTAGCACCTCTTCTACCCCACTCCAATGTCCAGATACCCTGTGGTGGTGAGAAATGTGTGCCTTTCAATCCTTTCTGCTAGTTACTCAAATTTCTGTCCAGTCTAGAAACTTGGATCTTTCTGGTCTAGAGAATTGTCCTGGAGAAGGTGTAGCCAGAATGCTCCTTGAAGATGAAGATGATAATATGTCATTTCACAAGCTTTGGGTGTACTTAGAGAGGGGCATCATGCTTGGGCATCACACTTGATCATGTTCTGTACGTGGCTTCAGATGGTGTGAACAGTAGCCAGTTCCTTCCTGTCCCCCATTTGCTCTCCAAGGAGACTGAGCTCTACAGTGATGTGATTGAAGTTCCTCCACAAGGTTCCCTGTGGGCCTTTCACGATAACTGTGCAGAATGTCGACATTCTCTGAAATGTCCACAGTCTGGATGCTTAGAATAGTCTTCATTTTTGCCGTAAATGTGGCAAAGAGGGCACTCAATTCTTAATTCAGTCTACAAACTTGGGTCTTTCTGATCTAGGACACTTTCTTATATCACTTCATCAGTCACTTTCTCTGCTAAGCTTTCCCCTCTCCCTGCTATCCCAGTTTCTAGCAGTGTCGGGTGGGGCTACGGAGACCTGGTGGCATAGTTCACAGGGAACTGTGCTGATACCCAAAGGCCATACAACAGCTGCCCCTCAGGAGAAGGAGGGACAATCTCCTTCTGCGCAATTTACACCCTGTGCCAGCCTGCCGGAGGCCTGTGAGTGGACGCAGTAATTTTTAGCATGTCTAGCCCATAGACTAGTGCCCTAATTTTCTTACATGCTGTGTCCTATTCTTTCCTCTGTGCCTCCTTGCTCAGTTTTTTTGGTGTATTTCCTGTAATTGGTCATTTAGTCCTTCTGGTCAGCCTTGATCTCTGCATCATATGTTCATTTACAGATGTTCTTTTGGTGATCTGAACACTGTCATTCTTGTGCCTCACTTTTTCAGAATTGCAGTCCCTTCTCTTTCCCCTAAGGATAATTTGTATGTTGCTGTTGTTATGTGTCGTCTGGTTGACCGTGATTCCCAGCGACCCTGTGAACTGGAACGCTGTCCCATCCTGTGCCATTCTCACCCTCTCTGACACACTTGGGCCCGTTGCTGCAGTCATTGTGTCAGTCAGTCTCATTGAGGGTCTTCCTCTCATAGGCTGACCTTCCACCTTTCTAAGCATCATGTCCTTTTCCAAAAACTGGTCCCTCCTGACAATGTGCACAAAGTATGGAGACGAACTTTCATCATCCTCGCCTCTTAGGGGCACCCTGGCTGCCCTTTCTCCAGACAGAGTTATTTACACAATACTTTTTAGCCCTACAGAGTCCCTACTTCCAGTTGGTCTTCTTTCTGAGCATATTTTATAACTAAGCATTAAAGTGCTGATCCCTGCCTCAGAGGTTGCGGACAGCTCACCTCTGACGTCAGACCAATGACTGCTAGCAGGTCGTGCTGCTGGTATCTTCCACTCATTCTGGCTGCTCACTTCCCGGGGAAGAGGCCTTGGAACTTGGGCCAAGAAGGAAGAGAGCCTATTAACACATATCCCCACCCTGCATCTGCCCTGCCTCGCCCGGGCTGACCTTCTGGTGAGCTCTCAGGAGAGCCAACCTCATGCCTTCTCTGGGCAACGGGCCAGTGTCCATTCTAAGCTGGGGGAGGGTCTTCTTAAGTAGGTCTGTTTGCCCCCTCCGCAACCTCCACCTTCAGGCCTTTAGTTATCAAGGGAGACTCTGTGGAGGGCTGCCCACTCCTCCAGGCTGTAGACCCCCAACCTATCCAGCTCTCTGACCTGTGGCTGACCTCCCAGCCCTGTGGACAGCTTTGTGTGAGAATCCCTTCACAAAAGCCGGGCCCCAACTGCAGGCCTGGCGCACACAGGCTCCTTCCGGTATCTTGTAATAGCTTTGTGTACTGGCACGTCTCCCCAGGGCTCCTGTTTCTTCCTCACCTTGGTCTGTCTGTTTTTGCTGTCCTTACCCCTCACCTGTTTTATAATCAATGACTATGACAGTCTCTGGGCCGTGCGAGGCGCTGAGAAGTATTTATGAGGCAGAGGTTCAACAACCTATCCCCCTTCTTAGGCATGGAAATCTCCTGCTTGCGTTATAAGGCCTGCCTGTCTACCCTTTCTGTGTGGATCTGGGGCCTGTTCTTGCAGCCCTGGGAGTACCGCTCATGCCCAGTCCCCGGCCACTGTGCCCACTGGAGCGGCCTCTTGCTCACTGCATGAGCAGGGACTGGTCCTTCAGCTTGAAAACTTCGCAGCCAGTCCTTGCAAGTTTGTTTGTGTTAGAGTGACTGTGTAAACAGGAAGAGAAGATACGAAAATGGAGATGAGAAATTTGGAGCTGGTGAAGAAATGGAAGGTGGGGTTCCCTTGGGGCTCCAAGTCTCTCCTGATGTTCTGAAAGCTGAGAATGAACAGCCCTTGAGAGACATTCATGTCATCAACAGCTTATTTTCTTGGCCTCCTTAAAATAGTCAACCCCGCTTCTCAGAGGCTGGCCCTGCTCCCACCTGCCTACCTGCCCTGTGCCCCCCTCCTGCCTGCCCTGTGCCTTCCTGCCTACCTGCCCTGTGTCCCCCTACCTGCCCTGTGCCCCCT
>NW_006400075.1:1868684-1869331 GCF_000299155.1 Elephantulus edwardii
CCTGCCTGCCCTGTGTCCCCTGCCTGCCAGCCCTGGCAGTTGCCAGGTGCCCTCCCATTGTTGTGTGCTGATGAGTGGAAGTTGACTCTGACTCAGCAGCCCCATGAACAGGTGGGAACCTTGCTCTGACCTGCGCCATCCTCACTGCTCCACCACACTCCAGCCCCTTATTGCAGTCACTGTGTCGATCTGGCTTGTAGATCCATTCCTCTCTTTCGCTGACCCTTCACCTTTCTCAGCATAATGTCCTTCATGCTGGCAGGGGTTTAGGGCCAGGTGCCCGAGGCTGGAGGAGGAGGGGTTCTCTTCTTTCTGTGGTCAGTCTGCCTCACGGAGGAGAGGAAGGAGAGCCTCTCATATGCAGGCTCACAGGGGACCCCAGGAAGAACATGAGGGGAATGAGGACCACTGTTTCCAGAAGAGGGGTCACGTTTACTCCCAGGGATGGTGCCAGCAGTGAGCATAATCCACCACAAAGTCAGAGGTTTGAGGGTCGAGTCCAGTGGAGGTACCTGGGAAGGACGCTTCTGAATCTAATTCTTAAAACGCCACCATTCTCTCCCCCAAAGACTTCAATGCCGTAAACATATTTCATCCAGTTTTTCTCAGTCTTACCCCCATCCCGATGTCAGCCTCATTCTACAACA
>NW_006400075.1:1869633-1878362 GCF_000299155.1 Elephantulus edwardii
CAACAATGAATGAATGGAATTCCAAAATCTCTGTAGATGTTCATTGAAATGAAAAATAAAGAAATAAAAAAAAACAAACTAAAAAAACTCCACCATTGAAACCTTGGTGGGAGAAAGTGCTCCATGTGAAGCTTGTAAGCAGTGTCACTGGATGATACACATAGCGACGGCTGGTGTTGCCTGTGTTTTATTTCCACCACAGTGAGAAGAATGTAAAAGAAAGCCCTGTGGAGTGTCTCCCCACACTTGTGCTGGGTCACCGTGGTTGGTGCACAGTGTGCCCACGAGCCTCAGCGAGCAGGACCCACTGTCCTTTCTGATCTGTGGCCACCATCCCCTTCAGGATATTGTCAGTGGGCCCTCGAGGAGCCACATCAGGAGACTCTGAGAAAGAGAAGAGATAACGGCCAGGGTAGACCCAGGCCTTCCCGTGGAGGTGCAGGCCCCACCTCACTAGAGAGGCAGGAAGCATGAGGGGTCAGGGCACCATCGGGTACAAGTGTCTGTGTCCTGTGTGTGAGATTGAGAGAGACACTGCATGGGCTCCTGACACCCCCTCCCAGGCTCACACCACTGCACCCCTGTCATCCAGCTCCTGCCTCATCCCTCTTCTTCTCCCTCCACTGCCCTGCAGCCATGTACTGCTGCACCTGTCACCAGCCACCCAGTCTCTTCCCCCTTCCTCTCACTTCACCACACCCATCCTGGCCATCCCCCACTGCACCCCAGCCTCTGCCTCCACCACTGCGCCCTTGCCCCTCAGCCAAACTCCTTCCTTCCGCTGCTCCTTACCCCCTCTCAGCCATGCACCACGGTGCTGCACCCCTGCTGGCCAACACCTGGCCCCCAGCCCCTACTGCTTCCTGCTTCCTCTTCCTCCACTGTCCCACCTCATTTCAGCCCCTCTCCACTGCACCCTCAGCCCCTACCTCAGCCCCCTTCATCTCCCTCCATGGCCATCCCATTCCAGCCATACCTCACTGCACCCCTGCCCCCTCAGTACCCCTGACTTTTTCCCTTCCTCCACCTTCCCCATCCCCCCCTCTAAGCCGCCTCCCCAGCAACAACCCCTTCCTCTCCCTCCACTTCCCTCCCTTCCACTCTCTCAACCCTGACCCTTCCCAGCCACTCCCCCTTTTGGCTACCCCACTGGGCCCCTTTCTCTCCCTTCCCAAGAGCACAAGCTCTGAAGGAGGTGTGCATGGTGAGGTGACAAACACATCTGCATCCGTCACTGATCATGTGTCCACTGTGGAGAGAAGCAAAGCGAAGTCTGCCCACCACATGCTCTTGCACCTCGTCTGCACAGCACCAGCTTCTGCTGTTCCACTGCCTTCTGAGAAATGGGGGCATCAGCGACACTGCGGCACGTTACCCATGAAGACATGGGTGTTTATTCTCAGAGCCTGTAAGTGTCACAGATGCGACCTGTGACTTCTGAGGTGCGCCTGCTGCAACCAGGAGCACTGCCCTCCAGCCTGCAGAAGCATTATGCTATCTTCTCTGATAGAGCCCTGAGCAGTTGCCTTTATCCTTTTTTTAAGATGATATTTTGTTGGGTCTTGGGTGAATATTCACAAAGCACTTCTGTTTCTTGCTCTGCAGTTTCCAGACAGATTGTTCAGTGGCCTGGGACACTTGCTTCACGGTGCAGGAGCCTGCACCGTCCCGTCCAGCTGGTTCCATTTGTTCCCCTACCCCACGTCTCACTTCTGATCTGAAATAATCCTTAGTCATTCCATCTCGTGTAGATCAATTAAGGGGCTGCAGTGATTGTGGGTGATATTTGTTCATTTTGTGAGAGTCACTCTGTGATTTAGGGGCAGGGTGGCCTCAGAGACTTGTTTGGGCTCCAGGTTTAAAGAGAAACCTAGGACTTGAGTGTCAGGGAGTCTTCCCATTTGCACAAGCCTATGAGGTCTGTTTTTCTGAAGAATCTGAGGTTCTGGTGCACATTTTCATCCTTTCCTGTCTGAGTCTGTCTGTTGTGTGGTGTTGGGTGCTGTCGAGCTGGCTGTGACCCCAGCGACCTTATGAAAAACAGCTCTGACCCGCTTCCTGCCTGGCGCAGTCGTAGTGTCTGGTTAGTGATGACAGGCGGGCACCATCCAGAGCCGCCATTCTCGGGACAGGTGAAGCTGTGATCCTGGGGACAAGGAAGCCCGTAAACTGGCTTTCTTTCTCCTTTGTTCTGGACAACACTATCAGTCATGTCTCAGATGTTCAAACGCTTTTAAGACTGATCTGGCATATAAAAAAGAAAACATTGTGGACTGTGCTATGCCAATTTACCAAGACGCCCCATTAGATTGTGGTTCTAAACTTTCATCCACATGTGCAATCGTACAAGATGTCTGGTTGTGTCTAAGATGTGTCTGTAACGGCGTGTGCGTGCTTTGTTGCAGATAGTAATATATGAGTGTGTGCACACATGGTAACACCATGCTATGGGCACACCCTGGTTGCACAGTAGACAGCCTTGCTTCGTGGTGGTATTTGGATGCTGAGAGGTCAGTGGTTCAAACCTAACAGTGGCTCTGTGGGATAAAGGTGAAGCAGCCAGTCTGCTTTCTGAGATTATGGCCTTGGAAACCTCCTGTGAGTCAGGATCGACATATGGTTTGGTTTTCATCTTTAAGGATGTAGGTAGCCAGATATTTCTTTCATGATAACCTTGAGTTAGAACCTGTTAGCCTTTCAAAGGAGCTATGGTGGCCTAATGGCAAGAAGCAATGATGCAGTCCTGAAGGAATGCAGTTTGAGGCCACCAGCTGCTCCATGGGAGAAAGATGGGCAATCTCATCCTGTGCAATTATCTGGCTCTGAAAACCTGCTGGAGGGTCAGCTATGGGTTGGTTCTGACTCAACGTTACACATCAACAACCTTTTAAAATATTGAAGAGCAATAATGTCACTTTGAAGACTAAGGTGCCCCTGATTCAGATCATTGGCTCTTCATTCACTTGCTGTGCATCTGAGAACTGGACAATGAATAAGGATAACAGAAGAACTGATGGCTTTGAACTGTGGTATTGGAGGAAAGTACTGAATATCCCATGATCTGTAAAAAAAAAGTGTAGCCAGAATGCTCATAGGGAGTGCTCCACAGAGGCAAAGATGGTGAAGCTTTGGCTATCATTCTAGGCGAGGCTATTCTTTGCAAAGGGGCATCATGCTTGGAAAAATGGAAGGTCAGCAAAGGAAAGAGCCCCAAAAAGATGGATTGACACAGTGACTGCAGCAGTGAGTTTCAGTGTATCAGGAATCATGAGGCTGGTACGGGACAGGCCAGAGTTCAGACTTGTTGTTCATAGGGTCATAGGGTCTCTATGAGTCATACTCAACAGCACCTAACAACAACAGCTACAACCTCTGAGGTAGCAGCTTATCACAAACTGATCACAAGTTCCACCCTGGGAAGAATGCACTTCTTCCTGGGGTGCCCGGTCTTCATGGTGGCTTTCCACACCTGAAGAATCCCACATACCTGAAGAACCCCCCCATCTCTAGGAAGTGGCAGCTTGGATGGTGAGGTGCTAAAGGTCCCTCACTAGCTCAGGATGCCCTGACCAGCTGTGCTCAGGCCTGGCACCGATCACTGCTGTGTCCTGCTGACTGGGACCACTTTTTGCTCCAGCGTTTGAAATTGTGGGGTTTTTGTTGTTGGTTTTTTACTAGAGGCAGACACCCTAGTTCAGCCAAGGAGCCCAGAGGGTGGGTTTGTGCAGTGCATGGGTGGTTAGGGACACCAGGCTTCAGGGCTTTTGTTCCCCTCCCCCACTTTCCCTCACATGCCTGCCTGTCCTCTATTGCAGCGATGCCCTTTGCCTTCTGCACGAGAGAGAAGCTCCCATGGACGGAGTTTGCCGAGTCAGCAGAGGACGGGCCCACCACCAGATTCTGCCAGAAGGTAGGCTGTTTACAGGGTGTCTCCTGTTGTCTGCAGAGTGGCCAGGGGCAGAGGGCCAGACACAGCAGATAGGAGAAGGCTTCCTGCTACCTCAATCGAGTGTCCCTTTACTTGTCATGGAGAATCAGGGCTGAGGTGCCTCTCTAGCCCCACCAGGTCAGGGTTTGCAGCCCAGCTGGGGACCAGGGACTTCTGCAGGGGCCCTGAGTTCTGAGGATGCTGAGTCCCTGTCCAGAGGCCCCCTTGCCCTTTCTGGTCCCTGGAGCTGCATCAGTTCCCATGAGGGCAGACGTAGATCTGACTTTCTTCACTCAGCCCTCACAGGAGGCAGACCTCTATATGGATGAAGTGTCCAGAGCAGGCAGGGCCACAGGGCAGGGCACAAAGGGCTGTTGGCCCAGGGCATGGGGCGTGAAAATGACCTCAGGTCCATGGTGACGCCAGGCAGCTCTGTAAATGACCAAAACCACACACTGTATACTGTCTCAGTACATGGTGCAGGCTGAAGACTGCACCCCAGTGCAGCTCTTATGAGAAGCCCCGGTGGGGCAGTGCTTGGAGCACTGGCTGCCAAGCAGCTGGAACCCACTGGCGTTCTGTGAGAGAAACGAGGCAGCTATTCACTGAGTCCTCTGCTGCTGTGACATGAGTTGATTCAGGGGCCATGGGCGTTGGGTGATCCCTACTCAACCTCATAGTCACCAGAACCAACTCACAGCTGACCCTCCAGCTGCAAAGTGGTTTCCCAGGCTGTAAGTCATGAGAGGAGATTGCCTGCCTTTCTCCAGAGGAGCCACTGGGGGATTCGAACTGCCAGAGGACGCTGCCTTTGTGTGAGAAGCACAACTACCTACAGGCACAAATGGTTAAATGAAGCACTAGCCCGCCAGCAGAAAGGTTAGCAGTTTGAACCCACCAAGAGGCACTTTGTGGGGAACCAGCCCACCTGGCTGTGTGCTTCCACACAGAACCCCGGGGTGGCCAGAGAAGAGCTGTACTTACACCCGCTGCTTCCAGGGCTTCTGAGCGTGGCAGGCCTCACTCGCCTGCAGGGAGAGTGCCTTTTCCCTGCTCTGTGCCTCTTTGTCAGGTTTTATAAATATCCTCAGGGCTTTGAAAGCAGAGCTTTACTGTGTTTTACATCAATAAAGCACCCTTTGTGCGTTTCTGCCAACCAGCTACACCTGAACGAGCTTATTTCATTTGTTTGTCACTGCTGCACGTTCTGTGTGTGGCATTGTGTGTGGGCAGGTTCCTCGTGGGAGAAGTACAGTAATAGCGGTGATTGTGCAGGGCCTGAAGCTGGTCCTCTGAGCACCAGAGCTGAGGGCGGTAGGCAGTGGACCTCCCCACCCCCACGCAGGTGTGAGTGACGGACAGGGAAGGGAGGGGTCTGGAACTAGTGCAGACCTTGAGCCCAAGCCCAGAGGAGACTGAGCGGCAGGGTGGGGCAGCCTGGGGACACCTGTCTGCAGAGATAGGCGGGAGTCAGCAGACCACCCTCACACCACTGCAGAGATGGGCTGAGGACAGCAGACCACCCTCTTACCTATGTAGAGATGTGCTAGGGACAGGTCGCCCTCACACCGCAGCAGAGATGGGCCGGGCACAGCGAATGGGCGAGGACCATCAGGCTACCCCGACACCTATTATAGATGGGAGAGGGCCAGCCAACAGGCCACCCTCACACCTATGCTGAGATGGGCTGGGGACAGTGGGCCACCCTCACACCTCTGCACAGGTGGACCAGGGACAGTACACTGCCCTCCACCACTCTCTGTGCGGCCTCTGCCCTTTGCTACCACTCAGAACAAAGTGTTGAAGACCAAGTGGGCTGGAAGAGAGATAGTCATGCTGCCCGTCTGGCCGCCACTGGTCCTGATGGTCTGTCTCCTGAGGGCAGCAGGCTGGCAGGGGTGGTGGGCAGTGAGGATGGGTGAGCACAAAGCCCCAAGGTTGTGCAACCATCTGGTCCCCGCTGATGCAGAACTAGTGTAGACATCCCCTGTCACCTGATGATGTCCAGGTGCTGTGCAGAAAGGCCTGGTAGCCATACCATGGAGCCCACAGCCAGCAACACTTGGTCATCTCTGCTCCTGGGGCTGTACTCCACTGAGCAGCAGTGGGCGACGGCTTTGAATCTCAGTCAGCTGAGCATGAGGCTTGGGACCACCCTGACATTTAGTCTTGGGCACAGCAAATCCAAAGGACGTCTCAAGGCCAAGGTGAATTATAAAGCAAAGTTGTAGAAGTGTACCCTGAGAAGTCCACCAGGGTTCGTCCCCACCGTCCCTACAGTTGGAGGTCTGACCCTGGCTGTGACCCCCACCCTGGCCCTGCAGCTGGCTGAGAAGCATGACATGGTGGTGGTGTCACCCATCCTGGAGCGTGACAGCTCACACGGGGACATCCTGTGGAACACAGCCGTGGTGATCTCAAATTCTGGCGCCATCCTGGGGAAGACGAGGAAAAACCACATCCCCCGAATCGGCGACTTCAATGAGGTGAGAGTTGCCCGCTGGGCCATACGCCTGTCAGTGAGGAGGTCCCAGTAAGACCCATGAGCCACACGGCATGAAGGCAGTGGGTCTGCATCAGTGGGCAGGCTGGCAGTGCCCTGCACCCCTGCAGGCACTCACCACCAGCAGCAGGGCTGCCGTAAGCTAGACCCTCACTTGCCTTCCTGGGACACTGTCTGTCTGGCAGCAGATAGTCGGTGCTGTCGAGCTGATTTATCCACGATGCCCTTGTATGTGTGTCTTGAATGATGCTCCATAGCATTTTCAGTGGCTGCTTTTGGAATGCCATTGTCAGGCACCTATGTGTGGATGTGAACCTCCAACCTTGCAGCACTTTGCTGCCATGAATGTTAATGTTTTGCATCTCCTGACGGCTCCAGGCTGTGGGCACTATGTCTGTTCCAACTCATGGTGGCCCCATGGGTCTCAGAGTAGAAGACTCTACTTTGGTGGTAGATTGTTCAGAGGTGACAGGTGACAGCCAGGTCCTTCCTCCAAGGGGCTTCAAGGAGGGCGTGGACCCCTCATGCTTTGGTTCTCAGTCACACTTGTTAAGCGTCCACACCAAGGAAGCTCTGGTGGCCTAGTGGCAAGAAGCTGCAATGCAATCCCACGGGTGAGCATTTTGAATCCACCAGATGCTCTGCTGGAGAAGGAGGGACAATCTCCTCCAGTACCAGTCAGATATGATTTGATGGTACACACACAGAGACTATGAAAAGTGGTATGGAAGGAAAAACAGAACAAGTGCTGTAGTGGGCAGGTGCGGTTCCAGGGTCCCTTTCCACTCCTTGGCCACTCCAGCCTGGTCTGTTCTCAGGAAGGTGAGGAGATGTGGGGTCTAGGGTTGGTGTGACAGGCATCCTTCCCTACTTGTCCAGCCTATAGGGATCAGGCAGGGTGAGGGGCCCTTTGGTTACTTCAAATGTGTAGTTAGGTGGGGCAGTGAAGGTGGCCGCTTGAAAGAGGGCACGGATTCTCAGTAGAACATGTATGCTGCCCCTCACTTACTGAGTATTTTGTTATCTGACTCTTTGCATTTATCAGTCCCACTATTTTGCATATAAACAATATGTATGTGGCAGCAACATGTGCTGAGGTGGGAAGTGAGAGTAATGATGGTGACGGTTAATGTCGACTTGGCTGAGGTATGGTTCTCAGTTGATTGGACAGTTATACAGTGTAACATGATGTGATTTGGCAGTTATACAATGTTACATGATGCTGTGGTTTGGAAGTTACCTGATGATGTGATGATTTGGCAGTTCTGTGATGATTTTATTTGGCAGTTACATGTTATGTATGTTATGATATGATTTAATGGTTACTTGATTTGATATGGCAGTTTCATGATGAAGTGATTTCTTGGCTACGTGATGATGTGATTTGGGGGTTACATGATGATGTGGTGAGGGGTTCTGTGGTGAGTGATGTGATTTTGCATTTATGGTAATGTGATTTGGTGATTATATGATGCTGTGATTTGGCAGTTCCATGGTGATGTGATTTGGGGAGTTATGTGATGATGCAGTTTGGCAGTTTATGTAATGATGTGATTTGGCAATTACTTGATGATGTGATTTGGCGAGTTTATGATGCTATGATTTGGCGAGTCCATGATGATGTGACTTGGCAGTTATGCAATGATATGATTTGGTGGTTATGTGATGCTGTGATTTGGCATCCTCTTGTTGTGATCTGGTGTGGTCATTCTATATTTTTGCACATTGATTTTTGTATAACAACCTGGTTTAGAGCCTAACTCTATCAATAAGTGAAGAGTGGGTGCACAGCTGTCCAGGGTGTCATGTCCTCAGTCCTGGTTATCCTGGGGCTGCTGGCTTCTTTCAGGACAGTCAAGTGGCTGAGGACCAGTCCTGGGAGAAGGCAGTCCCTGCATCTCAGGAACAGCTGCAAGTGGCAGTGAAGGTGTGGCCCCACACTGTTTGCCTGGGTGGCTCTTTAACCTTGGGCATAGGTGCTTGTCCCAGGGCCTATGTGTCCTCCATATGTGCACATCCTGTGCTGACCGCCCCGGATCCTGTGTCCTCCTCATGTGCACGTCCTGTGCTGACTGTCCCGGACCCTGTGCCCTCCTCGTGTGCATGTCCTGTGCTGACCGTCCCGAACCCTGTGTCCTCCTCGTGTGCACGTCCTGTGCTGACCATCCCGGACCCTGTGCCCTCCTCGTGTGCACGTCCTGTGTTGACTGTCCCGGACCCTGTGCCCTCCTCGTGTGCACGTCCTGTGTTGACCGTCCCGGACCCTGTGCCCTCCTCGTGTGCACGTCCTGTGTTGAC
>NW_006400075.1:1878462-1952703 GCF_000299155.1 Elephantulus edwardii
GACCCTGTGCCCTCCTCGTGTGCACGTCCTGTGTTGACTGTCCCGGACCCTGTGCCCTCCTCGTGTAAACATCCACTGCTGCCTAGCTCCTGCTATTTTGGAGTCATTGGGAAAAGGCATGTTGTGGGTGCTGAACTGAGTGGAGACCTCTGCTTGCCTGTCACCCTGCTCTGTTCTGAGGGGCATACGGAGAGGTGGAGTGGTTCCTCCCATCCTAGCTTCCTGACCTGCAGACCACCCAGAGCTTAGGGGACAAACACTGCTAGACGTGAGCTGGAGGCTCACATATGTCCTCATCCAAATGACCCTGCTGCCTCTCAGCTCTGTCCTTCCCTCAGGACAGGGATGGGGCTGTTCCAGCGGAGGCTGGTCAGCTCTGGCCCTCCAGAGGCATACTGAATGGCAGGTGATGTGAGCACTGAGCAGACCCTGGCTCGGCAGCCCCAAGGCTGACCCCTAACGTTCATTCCCCGTGAGGTACCCTGAGGGCTCCCTTCATGAAGAGTCGGGATAGACACAACCACAGCTAAGGCCACGGGCAGATTGTGTCAGAGGATAGATGCACAAACTCTGAGCTCTGATGGGGCCTCCTGGGGGACCCTGCAGTCATGTCTGTCGTGTCCACGTGGGCCGGGGCCTGATCCTTGGTCTCTGTCTTCCAGTCCACTTACTACATGGAGGGCAACCTGGGCCACCCCGTGTTTGAGACACGCTTCGGCAGGATAGCGGTGAACATCTGCTACGGGCGCCACCACCCTCTCAACTGGCTCATGTATGGCATCAACGGGGCTGAGATCGTCTTCAATCCGTCAGCCACCATCGGCATGCTCAGGTCACTGGCCACAGAGGTCTGTGGGCAGGCTGTGGGGGATGCCAGGGCTGGGGGAACCACTGGGGGTCTGCTTAACCAAGTGCTCCACAAGAACAAGGCCTAGAATGGGCACCAAGCCCACCTAGAGGCACCCCCTAAGAGACCCCAGCGTCAGCTACATTCTGAACGCTGTTGAGAATTCCTATACATTGTGTTTTGTTTATATACATTGTGTTTCACACATTCCTCTATCCACATTATGGTTCATCTGATCATTCTTATATATTGTGTTTTATAAAATTAATCACCATTGATCCATTTCCGCCATCACCACACATTTTCAGGTCCCCATTGGATCTTTCCCAATTCTTTCACCACCTCCTTCTGCCCCCCTAACTCTGCGACCTTGAGGCTCCCTCCTCTCCTCACCTTCAGCCCCCTCCTTCCTCCTCTTCTTCCTTTGAACTTTGGTACACATCTTACTAGTTATTCTTCTATTTTTATAATAACGGTCTGCAGTGTTTGTCCTTATGAGACAGTTTTTATACTCAGAACAATGCTCTCCAGACTCTCCCATGCTATATAGTATTATTTTTTTAAAAAAAAAAATCATTGTTCCTGTGTGCTGCATAGTATTTCATCATGTGAGTGCACAATTTCTCAATCCATTTATTTGCTGATGGACTTTTAGGCTGTTTTTATTTTCTTGCTATTGTGAATAATACTGCTTTGAACATCGGTGTACAAACTTCCATTTGTGTCTTCAGTCCTCAGGGTATATTCCTAGCATATGAGATTTCTCTGTTCAGCTTTTAGAGGAAACACCAAACTGCCTTCCAGAATGGTTGTACCATTTCAGAGCTCCTTGTTATATATTTACTTCTTTATAGGCAACATTCTGCCTTATTCAAGCCCTTGTACACTTTATAAAAAGTTTGTACTCTGAGTGGAAGTTTAGAAAATAAGTTGGTTCCCCACTCATCCATTCGTACACTTTTCACGGCGTCAGTCACAGTCCCACCAGCTAACCCATTCCTCCCCGGCCTCCCTGTGGCCGTGGCCGTGACCTTCCTTCACCCTGTGAGCTTGTCTCTTCTGGTCTTCTAGGCTCCAGCCCTGGGCAGATGCTGCCCTTTGGCCCTGGTGTTATCAGGCACCTGATAGACTTACTTACAGTTTGGCTGGAAGATGAGCCCCTCACTCCCTCTCATTGCCATCCAGATGGACCCTCACTCAGCAGGTTTCTGGAGACAGTAAATCACTTGGGAGGAGTTTACCCATCCTCCTGTGGGTGGAGCTGTTGGTGGAATATGCCTATGGCCATAGTCTTAGGGATAAATCATTCAGGCAGTTTTGGTTTTAGTTCTGCCCTATGTGCTCCCCCGCCCACCCCAAGCTCTTGGACTATGGCCCACGTTAGCACAGTGGACATGCTAGAGGTACCACCTGTTGTCCTGGTGTCAGGGCTGTGGGGTGAGGGTCACCTGCCCATCAGTCCTGTGGACTAATTGCTTATATGTCTTTCCTTTTCTTCCTTCTCTTTGTTCTGGACAGAGAAGATGGGGTACAGCAGGAGCTGTCAGTTCTGGACAGCACTGCTCCTGACCCACCCCAGAGCTGTTCCCACCCCGGTTCCTCTCAGAATGTAGACGTGGCCACTGGTGCAGGCGAGGGAACGCTCACGCTGCCTCCTCTGTAAATCCTGCTGTCTGACTTTCAACTGCATTTCCTCTGAATTTCCAGTTATGGGATGGTTCCAGGCTACCTTCCTGGTGGGCACGGCCCCCACTTCCTCCACACACCTTCCTCTGTCCCCCGGGCCTGTGGCTCTGTCCAGCCACCTGGCTGCTTGTTCCAGGCCTGCAGGACAGCAGAGGAAGCCACATTGCTGGAGTTTCCTCCAGTGGGCCATTGAGACCTCATTCTGTGGGACAGCGCTGCAGCCGTCGAGGTCACCAACCCCCAGCCCTACAGACTTCTGTACCCGGAGCCACCCTCTGTTGGCTGTGAGCCCATCTTCCTGCAGGCACGGGCCATGGTGGGCAGCTGTGGGCAGAGCCCTCCCTGGCCATCTCCCCAGAGCTTTTGTCAGCCCCACTTAAGCCAGCAGCAGCTACTGATGTAATGTAACACTAAGTGCTCCTGTCACAGCCAGGCTGTTAAGAATGATTCATCTGCCTTCCACGGCCAAGACCCACCTGGGCCAGCCGCCCATGTGTACTGCCCACGGGAGCAGGGTGCTGCCTGGGCTCTGAAAACACAGATGGCCTCTGGCCAGGGGACCAGGTCCCAGTGCGTAAGCCCCAAAGTCACCACCTAGTATGCTCCTAAGGTTTCCTGAAGGCCTGCATTTCTCCCAGGCACAGTCACTGAGGGGCATGTGGTCAGGACAATGTGGTGGGAATGGCCATAGGCTGCTGAGCACCCTCCCCAGGCAGGTCCCATGCCCCAGCTGGGATGGTCAGGGTTTTAGAATAACAGCATGGTGGAGGCCTGGGGGAGTGTCCCTTAAAATGATCAGTATGAACGGAGAAGTCCTGACCAGGTCCACCACTGCCAATCCCGCAGTCTCTATCCAACAGCCAGAAGCCATTAACTCTCCCCCTTCATGGATACCGCTTCTACCCTGTGTCAGAAACTCTCCCTGTGTAAGGGACCTCAGTTTATATATCAGATCCTTCTCTGTTTATATATCAGACCCCTACTTGTTCCGGCTCCCCTTTGTATCAGCCCCCCCTTTATGTTGAGCCCCCTTTCTGTGTCAGAACCTCTCTCTATATCAGACCCCATCTTTTCTCAGCCCCCTCACTCACACTCATCTGTGGTCTGGACAGCTGTCATCGTGATATTAGGGTCCCACTGTTCTAGGCACAGTTCTTGGAGAGCAAATGATTAGTTAGTTGCTCATCAGCTGGTGGAAAGATTATGGATGGGCCCCACCCAGAGGCTTCTGGAGGGACAGGCTGGTGCCTCTCCGCGGGGTCACAGCTGGTGCTCACTGGGAAGCAGTCCTCTGCATGGAGGGTGTGTCCCTGCGTCAGGATGACCACACAGGATGGCCCAGCTCCACATGGAGCCTGGGGCCCAAGAGTACCTGTGTGGCTCCACACTCTAGCCTATCCCAGGGGGCCTGAATGTGTCTGTGTAGCTCTGCAGGCTGGCGTGTCCCCAAGGGTCTGAGTGTGTCTGTGTCTCTTCAGGCTGGCTTGTCCCCAGGGCCCGTGCATGGCTGTGTGTTTCTGCAAGCTAGTGTGTCTCCAAGGACTTAATGGTTGTGTGATTCTGCAGGTTGTCATGTCCCTAGGGTCCTGCATGGCTGGGCCTGACAGTGCTTCATCAGGGAGCTGCTGTCTTTCTGACCCCTGCAGGTCTGCTCAGTCCCTTGCTGTCCCCCCTTGCACTGGCAGGAGGTTGGTAACCTGGCTCCTACTTCTTCTTCACAGTGAGTCCTTGTGGCCCATTGAAGCCAGAAATGCAGCCATCGCCAACCACTACTTTACCTGTGCCATCAACCGCGTCGGTGAGGTGAGCCCTCCACACTGAGCCCAAGGTGGACAAAGCCATGCTTAGAGGACGTGGGCCACCTCCGACCCGCGCAGGGCCTGAAGGAGGGCAACCAGGCCTGCGATGAGACACATCCAGGGTAGACACGTGGAGGGGGACCTCTGTTCCCACTGCTGTCCCTCCTCTACACACCTGGGGTCCTGGCAGTGAACTGATCCTGCCAAACATGTTTGTTAAGGGGCACATTCCCCTGCAGCGAGTGCGGTGTGGATCTACCCCTGATGTGGCTGGATTAGTCCCCAACCTTACTCGGTCTTCACGGCCATCTGAACCAGCCACCCAGACCCAGATCCCAGCTCACGGGTTGAAAGGACCTTGTCCTTGAGTCTCTTACACGGACACATGACAGCCACACATCTGGGAACACAGAGTCTGGTCCTCACTGTGTCCTCAGTATGTGGCCACAAGGTGGAGTCTCCGCTGCACCCTGGATCAAGGTGGCCCCACTCCCGCTGTAGGTGCCCAGGGAATTTGGAATGCATCCCTGACTGAACCACAAAATCAGTCTCACTGGACAGGACACAGTGAAGCACGGGGTCCCCATGCCAGGGACCTGGCCCCTCTCCAACCTCAGGTCCAGAGCCTGTATCTGAAGTCCACTCCAGTGGCTGAATCCAGCCTGGACCCTCAGACATGGCCTTAACATCCACTTAGCCCTCTGTTAGGCCCTCTGGGCCAAGGACAAAGGCTGCCAAGCGTTTGTGCCACCTGCAGGCCCTCACGCTCACACGGGACAGACTGCGTGGCCACAGCATGGGTATGAAGGCAGAGATGGTGTGGATGACCCAGGACAGGGTGAGGTGCTGACCTGTTGCTCACAGGTTGCTGTGAATCCTGGTTGGCACCTTACAACTGCACAGACTCCCATCCTGGTGAGCAGCTGTGTCCCCTGACGTCCCCCATCCCAGTGAGCAGCTGTGTCCCCTGGTGCCAGGACAGGCCTCATAGGGCTGCCCTAGGTCAGCAGGGGTGGCCTCCAGCTTCTGGGAACTAAGCATCTCCTGTGAGGTCTTCAGCTCTCTGACCTTGGTTTTCTGTTGCAGGAGCACTTCCCAAATGAGTTCACATCCGGAGACGGGAAGAGAGGTACATTCTGGATGTTTCCATGGTCACTGATTGGCTGAGGCAGGGACCTTGACCCTTCTCTGCCTGGTGACGTTGTAGCCGGCCATCATGGCCTCTGGCTTGAAGCAGGTGGGCTGGTGGTGGCAGTAGGGGACAGTCCTGACCACCTTATCCCAGATCGGATGCCAGCCCCCCCCAGGAGTTATGATGAGCCGAGGTGGAAGGAGTAGGTTGTTGGGGAGCTCCTTGGTGGAGGCTTTCCTCCAACCTGTGTCCACCCCAGAGTTTCTGTTCAGTTATTTGCTGTGCATCTGAGAGCTGGACAGTGACTAATGATGACGGAAGAATTGATACCTTTGAGCTTTGGTGTTAAAGAAGAGTGCCAAAAGCACAAACATACATCTTGGAGAAGGCGCAGCCAGAGTGCTGCTTGGAGGCAAAGATGGAGAAGCTTCGTCTCACTTTGGGCATGTATCTAGGAGAAGCTATTCCTTGGAGAGCGATATGGAGGAGAGGTGAACCCTGGGCCAGGTGTACCAAGAGTGACTGCAGCAATGTGTCAGAGATGAGGGCGGTGCAGGATAGGACAGTGCAGATCTGTTAGTCATAGGGTCTCTGTGAGCTGTACTCAGCGTGAGACAGTACCTAACAGCACCAGCCCCGCCCATAGCTCTGTGTGTCCAGAGCACCAGCAGAGATCACTTGGGTCCCTGGAGTCAAGGCTCTGACTTGAGGACAGTGCTTCCCTGTGGCTGCCAAGAAGTCCCACCTTCTTGCCCCGGGCTGGACAGTGAGGGGTCTCCTGCCCTGAACACCGAGGCTAGTGACCTTGGCCAGAGTACCCCAGACCTGGGAGTTGTGTGCCCTTGAGTCAGAACCAAACCCATAGCTGACCCTCCAGCAGGTTTCCAGGAGGAGATGGTCCATCCTCCCAAGGAGCAGCTGCTGGGTTTGAACCACGTGCCTCTGTGATTGCAGCACACCTTCTTATCATCAAGGCCCCCGAGCTCCCTAAACCTAGGAGAGGCGGAATACGTTCAGGGCCAAGTGCAGACTTGAAGGTTCCAACTCGTTTTGTGCCCATATAGCTGCATAGCACCCAGTAGTCAGAGGGTGTGGGAGCCCAGGACCAGCACCTCTGCATAGTGGTCTTTGAAAGTCTGGGGAAAAGAGGAGTGGGGGTGGAGGGCGGTTCTGGTAGCCTCACTGGGCCTTCCTGCTGCTAGGGGCTGGGCCTTGGGACCTGGGGACGGGGCATGCGCTCTTGGGGCCCAGACACCCGCTTTGTCTCTTTTTAGCACATCGGGACTTTGGCTTCTTCTATGGCTCCAGCTACGTGGCGGCCCCGGACAGCAGCCGGACCCCTGGGCTCTCCCGGAACCGGGACGGGCTGCTGGTGGCCGAGTTGGATCTCAACCTATGCCGGCAGATGAACGATGTCTGGAACTTCAAGGTGGGTGACCACAGTGACTGCCTGGCCCTGGCTCTCTCCAGGGCTGGAACCAGGACCCACTTAGCTTCCCAGCAGCTCCAAGGGTGTGTCCAGGGCTGGTGGTCAGGAAGGAGCTGCGGCCACCAACTCCTGGGTGGCATCTGTGCCCCCTTGGCTCGTTAAACATGTCTTTGGACAAGTCAGCTCAGCTTTGGGGCCAGAGCACTGGCTGGGGTGGCCCCATCAACCTCATCTCCCCCAGAACTTGTCAGGAGGTGAGAGAGAGAGAAAATGTGTACTGTGCATGTGCACTTCCACCAGTGGTCACCACCTCACCCTGGGCCCCCACCTTGGCCTTTCTGTCCCTGGTCTCCATGTTCCATGTAGTCCCCAAGCCACCCTTTCATCCTCAATATCAGGGAAGAGTAGGGTGCCCATCCTCATAGAAAGGAGCAGTGAAGCCGTGGGTGGACCCCTGTGAAAGCCCCCCTGACATGGGTCTACATGTAGCCGATTGTACTGGACGCCAGCCGTCTGCAGGGGAGGCCTGTCTGGGAGATGCTGAGCAGGTTTTGGGGCACCATGGACACAGGAGTAACAGGGGTGTAGGCCATCTGGCTAGGTTTGTGTGGCTGGAATGTGCTGAGGTTGCCTGGCCTCCAGCCCAGCTCCCTGGCACCCGAGTTCCTTGACAGCTCTGAGGTCTCAGTTCCCATCAGACCTAGGGGCTTCCCCAGCCAGGGTCTCTCACTAGAGCCTTTTCTATGGGAGAAGGTGGGCCAGGGGCACATGCTGTAGCTCAGAGCAGGGGGCTGGGGGGCGTCACCTCACCAGGTACCCAAGGGGGAGGGACACATCACCTCACCAGGTCACCCCAGGGATGTGGGGGATACGTCACCTCACCAGGTACCCAAGGGGGAGGGACACATCACCTCACCAGGTCCCCCCAAGGGTGGGGGCCACACATCACCTCACCAGGTCACCCTAGGGATGAGGGGGATACATCACCTCCATAGGTCCTCCCAGGGGTGGAGGGGGCACCTCACTTCACCAGGTCTCCTGGAGATGAGGGGACCATTACCTCAGCAGGTTCCCCCCGGGAGTGAGGGGACACATTATCTCAGCGGGTTCCCCCCAGGGGTGAGTGGCACACATTGTCTTAGTGGGTCCCCCCCAGGGGTGAGGGTCACACATTATCTTAGTGGGTCCCTCCCCAGGGGTGAGTGGCCCTCAGGGGTGAGGGGCACACATTGTCTCAGCGGGTCCCCCCCAGGGGTGAGGGGCACATATCACCTCACTGGTCCTCAGGGTGGGCACGTGGACTCTTGAGCACAGCCTGCTGACTGAACAGGAGGGGCTCCCACCTCCCCAGGGCTTTTGTGGGGACAGGCCAGCAGCTTGGTTCTGGAAGACCTGGAGCACCTTCTCCACACCTGGAGCCCTGGCCAGAACCCACCTAAGGACAGCTGGGACCTGACCTTGCTTTTTAAAGTCACTGAAAGGCACTAAACAGAAAGTTTCTCCCTGGAAAGTTTTTTAAAGTTTCCTGACATGCTGAGACTGAGCAGGGGCGCCCCCCACCCACCTGCTGTCCTCCTGTGCCCTTTCCTTTCTGTGGAGTCAGCTAGCGGCCAGCGTGGCTGCATCACTGACACAGCTGCTGGTGGTGGCTGAGTCATTGCAGCGACAGCACAGGGATCAGCTCTGAGGGGTGGCTGTGCGAGGGGCACTGGCTGAGGGGGACAGCGGGTCCCTCCATTAGGTCTCTGAGCGTCCAGGGCATTCCTGTCCCGAGCACGCCCTCCAGTGGTCACAGGCGGTAGTGACTCAACAGGAGTGTGTTCTTAAACGTTTAACCCTGTGCCCACCCTCCCTGCCTTCCACTGCACGCCCGCCCACTCCTAGCTGACCCTTTGGTGGTTACTGAGGCTGTAGATCGTCCTCCGCCCCATCTTTCTCTCTTGGAGAAGCTGGTGGATTCGAGTTGCTAGAGAGGCACGGCTTTTGGGTTAGCTCTGCAGCTCCCCTGGCCACACCAGCAGACCTCAGAACTGCTCCAGTCCGGCGGCTGCACACGTCAGGAGATCTGAGCTCCGCAGGGTTTTCAGAGGCTGATTTTAAGAAATAGACGACCAGGCCTCTCTCCTGAGGCCCTGGACCTAGCCGACCTTTCAGTAGCCAAATGCATATTTGGTCACCCAGTGTTTAATGTCCCCCAAACCAGACCTACAGCCCTCAAGCTGATTTTTGCCAAGCCAGAGACTTTGTGGGGGAGAAGACCCCTCTCCCTGCCACCACCCCCTAAAGCTGAGGGGCTTTGTGAAGGAGAAGGCCCCTCTCCCCCTCCCTGAGCTTGGGGCTTTGTGGGGGAGAAAGCTCCTCTTCTCCCGAGGATTTGTTGGGGTATTCTTAGAGCCGGCCTCCCAGTCAGCCACTGCAACGCACTGCACCAGCAGAGCCCCTCAGGTGCGTCTGCTCTTCTTTCAGATGACGGGCAGGTACGAGATGTATGCTCGGGAGCTCACCGAGGCCACCAAGCCCAACTACTGCCCCAACATCGTGCGAGAGGCGCCAGCCAACAGCCCCAGCAAATGAGGGGCGCTTGATAGGTCCAAACTCCCTCTGAGGATATTATTGTCCAAACGATTCAGAGTGACCATGATGGGGAAAGAGGGAGTGGCTCGGGTTTACCTGGGGTGATAGTATCTAATAGTGCTAGATACAGTAATGATTGCACAACACCATGAATGTACTAAATGCCACTAAACTGTATTTGTGAAATGATTCCTTTCTCACCCTGTGATTGTCACCACAGCCTAAATGCCCAGGCACTGCTTTTACAGGTTAGTAGAGTCAGAGTACTGGTGGTTACAGGATCAGGATCAAGGGTCAGTGGGAAGTGGAGGGGAAGGGCAGGGGGCTGGTGGAGAGAGGGTGAGCTGGTCATTCGCTGAGTACTGGTGGCATGGGCGGGTAAGGCAGACTCCTCACGCTTCGCTCGGCTGGAACCCTGGTCTTTCAGCTGCCAAATGTGATGGTTAAGAGTGTGTATCATTGCAAACCCATTAAAAAATAAATAAAGATTGTGTGTCACGTGTCTGGGCTGTGACCCACAGTTATGTAATGATGTAATTCATCTCCCTCAGTCCTGTGATGTCCTCAGCCCATCAGTTATCAGTTAGTGTCCTCACAGGCATGGACATTCTGATAAAGTTCATGGGAGTTTCTTTCTCACCTTGAGTCCCTCACCAGGTTCACCACCACTTGACCTCTAATGGGGACTTGAACCAGAGTCCTGTGATAGTCCCGCAGATCTTGGGATCCACCAGCCTCTTTAGCCTGTGAGCCAGCAGCCTGCTGTCTTCCCTGCCTATATCGGCTGCAGCAGCTCCTCCAGCTCCGTGAATCAGGAGAGGCCTCCAGCCTGACATTCCACTCCTGGACTGTAGACTTGCCATGTCTAGAGCCACTTGAGTGTAAGAAATCTCTGTATGTACACACAGGAGCATCACTGGTTTTGTTTCTCTAGAGAACCTAGACTCAGACACTAACCATAGGTGTTTGGACGTGGTTAAGCAAATCCATAAGCAGTGGAGATTATCCTAAATCAGCTGGGTGGATGCACTCAGTCAGTCAGTTGTAAGAACAGAGCTGAGGCTTTCCTGTTGAGATAAACACACCAGAGGAGCAGGGAGCTGGAGTCCTGACAGGCCTTCTGGTAGTCATACTCAAGTCAGTACTTTGGGACAAATCCGTGTGTGTTCTCACATCACTACTATTTATACAGATGTTGCTGTGACTGGGTGCCTTTAAGACGACTCACAGCCACCCTGTGAACCACTGATCTGAACCCTGTCCCACCCTGCATGCACCGTCCACATTGTTGCGGTCATGATGTCAGTCCATCTTGTTGAGGGTTTCCCTCTCTTTCCAGGCCCCTCCACCTTTCCCAGCATGATTACGTTTTCTTCCAAGGACTTTCCTTGTAGACAATGTGCCAAAACATGTAAGACCAGATGTCCTCATCCTTGCCTGGAAGTAGCACCCTGGTTGCAATTTCCCACAGACAGATTTGTTGGTTCCTGGGCAGTCTGTGGGATATTCTCAGGCCACACGGTGGCATCTCAACTTTTCTTTCCATCTTAGCAGCAATAGTAACCCTTTGGCTTTTCTTCCCCACTTTTTAGAAATAAGCAATAACCATTTTAATGATGCATCTTCCCAAGTCCCACATTCACAAAACCAAACCACATTTCTGTGAGTCTGAAGCTGTTATGGAATGTTGGGGAGGAAGGGAGGGCCTCTGGCCAGGACAGATTGCCTAAGCTCCAGATAAGTACAAGCCTCCCAATGGCCTTGAATATGGGGTAGAGAAAGATCCTGTGCTTGGCTGTACCAACTTGAGAAAGCTCGCCACCTGGGAAGACGGCTGCTGCACCTTTTGAGCTGGGAGTGGTCCACACGAGGCTGAGGTTCTCCACATGTCCCACGTCTGTAAGCCCACCCTATCCTTTCTTCCTGTTTACTTCCTTGTATATAAGTGCACTGCACTCCCCAATAAAATTGAGCTGTATTGACTCTCTGATCCTCTCCCAGAGTGTTGTATCTCCATGATGCTTACTTACATCAGGGTGTCATTGTTAAGTTGCTGGCAAACAGCGACATGAAGCAACAAATCTCACTACTTCTGACCCAGTTGCAAAAGGAGCAGATGCAACGTGGGGGAGGCAAAGAATATCACACAAGGCAAGCCCAGGTTTAGTCCAGCAGTCCCAAGTCAGATTGACAAGACACAAACTCCTCAATTAGTTCAGACAACTTCTCAGTCAACAAGTGAAAGTCCCAGTTCAGTTCAGCAGCACAAATGCACCTCTGGTTTCCTCAATTATCCAGCAAACTTTATCTCAGAGAAGTTACAAGTCAGCTTTTTCTATAACTGTCCAGCAAGCAAACCTTTAACTGTGGCTCCATACTCAAGGTTCCTCTGGTTACGCCTTACCACAGTTCTTCACAATCTGCCACAGCCTCTTCACCCTCTTTCCACCACCATTTCTTAAAGTATGGAAAGAGATTTCTTATCTTGGTCTCATAGATGTTGATGATTTGCAAGACTATGTGTTCACGGTTAAGGTAGCTTGAGACCATGCCTCCAATGGGGGCTAATATAATGGCTAGAAAAACCAATTTACATACTTGTGTAACACATGATACATGTGACACTCTGAGTGTCTACATGATCCCTGTATGTGTGTATATTCATATCACCACCACATGTGTTTGTAAGATCACTGTATATGTGTATATTCATATAGTCACTGTATATGTATTTGCATGATCACCATATCTGTGTATATTCACAGCACCACCGTGTGTGTATATTCATATCACCACCGTGTTTGTATAATCACCATATGTGTGTATATTCATATCACCACCGTGTGTGTGTGTGGTCACTGTATGTGTATGTATTCATAGCACCACCACGTGTGTATCTATTTGATAATTGTACGTGTGCATATTCATATCTCTACCATGTGTGTGTACTTGCATGGTCACTGTGTGTTTATTCATATCACCACTGGATGTGTATTTGCATGATCACTTTATATGTGTATATTCATATCCCCACCATATGTGTGTATATTCATATCCCCACCATGTGTGTGTATCCACATCCCTTCCGTGTGTGTATTTGCATGGTCACCATATGCATGTGTATTCATATCACCACTGTGTATGTGCACATATTTGTATGTGTGTCCACATGTGTATATAGGTACACACACATACATGGGCTTAACTGCATGGCTTCCCCCACCAAGGCCATTCTCCAAGCAGCAGAGACCATCTGGTTCCCAGTATGGTACTCTTCTGGGGCTGATCAGCTAATAACCTAGTGACAGGACCGCTATATTGGATAACCTCAATTTTGAACAGGGTTTTGTTCTACTGGAATGTTGTTGTATATCATCAACTCAGAACTGATTCATGACTGACCCTCCAGCAGGTCTTCTGGGGCAATAAATGGCAGATTCCCCATCTTTTCTGCTGCAGAGCAACTGGTGGATTCAAACTATGTACCTCTGACTGGTCTTCTGGGGCAATAAATGGCAGATTCCCCATCTTTTCTGCTGCAGAGCAACTGGTGGATTCAAACTATGTACCTCTGACTGGCAGCACACATCCTTACCACTCAATCACACATGCTCCCTTCTTTTTTTTTTATTATTTTTTGTGTGCGTGTACCGTCAAATCAGATCTGACTGGTACAGGAGGAGATTGCCCCTCCTTCTCCAGCAGAGCATCTGGTGGATTCGAACCGTGCACCTCTGGGATTGTAGTTGCAGCTTCTTGCCACTAGGCCACCAGAGCTCCCCACATGCTCCCTTCTTGTTGGAATGTTGTTTTTTACCAATAGGAACTGACCCTTAGTAACACCCAGAAAGCCTCACCCACCAGCCTGATGTTCTACACAATGCTGCCTGACATCCAGGGACTTGCTTCACAGCCATTAAATGCAGCTTGAGGCCACACTCCTGGGATCCATGTCTCACTGTGCTCCTGTCATCTTAAAGGAGATGCCTTGATAGAGTGGTGGCATGGCCTTTTAAACCCATGGCAGTGACAGGAAGGCAATAGTGCTTCAGGGGGCTGGTCCTCCAGGATGATGATGTGCGTACTCTAACTCGGCATTCAGAATTGGCCATGTTTCTCCCACAGCCAGGATTCTTGGGCTCAGAACCACGGGGTGGAGTGAGAGTAGCCCCTCTCACTATCGCTCGTGGTGACCCACTTGAAAAAGTTTTGCTTTCTGTCCTGTGACTTTGTGCTCAGCTGATCAAGAGCTCTTAGTTCCCAAGGAGGAATGCTTCCACCAGGAGGCAGTGGAATTGGAGACGACCGCTTGAGGCTTTGGGATCCTCATGCTTTCAATCAGTAGACAAAGAGCAAGCCTGCCGCACCGGCTGAGGAGATGGATCTGGTTGCTGAGCAGACGTTGAGGTGCTCGTATGCAGTGAAGGTAAAGAAGAGTCATCTTTGGGGTACAAGTGTTCCCTTAGGGCACCTCTGAGTATTACGAGATGTCTATGTAGTCAGGACCCTCCCCAAATTATTGAAGAACAATGATGCCAGTTTGAAGACTTTGGTGCCCCTGATTCAGATCATGGTCTTTTCAATCACTTGTTATGCATAGGAGAACCGGGCAATGAGTAAGGATGACAGAAAAGAATTGATGCTTTTGAGTTATGGTGTTGGAGAACAGTGCTTAATATCCCACGGACTGCCCAAAGAACAAATAGATATGCCTTGGAGAAGGTGCAGCTAGAATGCTCCTTGGAGGCAAGGATGATGAAACTCACATACTTTGGGCATATTGCTAGGAGAGGTTATTCCTTGGAGAGGGACGTCATACTTGGGAAGGTGAAGGATCAGCAAAGGAGAGGAAGACCTTCCATAAAATGGATTAACACAGTGACTGCAGCAATGGGCTCGGGTGTGTCAGAGAGGATGAGAATGGCACAGGATCGGACAGGATTCCGATCTGCTATCCATAGGGTCACTATGAGTCATGCTCAACTCAATAGCATCTAACAACAATAATGGCAATACGAGGGAGCTCCAGAGGCTTAATGGTAAGGAATTGTGTTGCCAACCCAAAGGTATGCAGTTTGAATCCACTAGCTGCTCCATGAGAGAAAGAAGGACAGTCTTCTCCCATGTGATTTACAACCTCTGTAGGGCCAGCTGTAAGTCGATTGTGACTCAATGGTACAAGACAAGAGTACTATTTCCTTGAAAACTGTTGTTGTGTGTATCATTGAGTCAAAACCAACTCATAGCTGACCCTCCAGCAGGCTTTCAGAGGCAGTTAATCGCACAGGAGATTGCCCATCCTTCTCCCTCAGAGCAGCTGGTGGATTCAAACCATGTGCCTTTGGGATTGCAGCACAGCTTCTTGCCACTAGGCCACCAGGGCTCCCTTTGAAAACAGTAGTGGTCCAATTTAGAGAGGATGTCATGGTCCTGATCCTTTAGGAGTGAAAGTTCGCATCATTCCATCAGGTTAAAAATAAGTCAGGAGCAGTGGAAGGCAAAGGGCATATGGACTGGGTGGTGGGAGCAGTCATTGTAACACCTGCTATGATCATGTGGCCGGTAGCAGAAACAAGGGCTGTGAGGTTTGACACACTCTCCCTTATTTGATGTGAGTATGGTGGTGTGTCTATCCATCCCCTGCCATCTACTACAGTCGGCCTTAATCCTAGTTAACATGACATCGTTTGCCTTGTAAGCTACCACAGAAGAACGACTTTCACCCAGGAGTTGATGTCCTTTGCTGATGTTCGGCATGTTCTCGCTTGCACACGGCAGTTTCTCATGTTTGGAAGCATGACTTGGTGGCTGTCGTTTGGAGATAATGGTTTAAGAAAATGCCAAGGGGGTTTGGACTGTGGTTGTCTCATTGGTTGGGGTGGGGGCGGACTTTTGATGGGTCAGCTTAGTTCAGCTTTGCAATCACATGAGTGTTCTCTGAAGGTGTTCTGTGGTTATGATTCAAGTCCAAAACCACCTGATACTAAGTGAGATTATCCTGGTAATACGGGTGGGCCTTTGTCAATACGCTGGAAGGCCTGCAGATCAGGGTTAAGATTCCTGATGGACAGGAAATTCCAGCTGTAGAAGCAATTCTGGCCTGTGAACAAACTACCAACCTCCTTTTCCCTTACCTCCTGCTCCACGAGATCCTAGACTTGCCCAGGCAGCCCCACCATCACATAAACTAGCTGAACCTACTAAATCTCAAACCTCAGCTGCTGATCAATGTCTAGAAGTGACCATCGCGTGATTAACCCCTCACTGTCCCAGAAGACCATAGCCTGCCCCTTCTGGCAGCGTTTCTAGGGACAGACGGCTGCATTTGATAACCAGATTCCCCAAGTCAACATGTATGGCCCAGGAGGGGTTGAGGGGACATGTGAGGAAGCTATTCCAGAGCTCATCAATCAATCCCACCTGTCTGTGGCTAGCAGAGCTCATGGCCGACCAGTCAGTTCCTTGACACGTCGCTGGTTTCATGATAAAAGGCACAAAACTGTCACACTGTGAATGGCTCATGTTCACTTCACAGGCCACAAAGGTGTAGCCAGAGCTAGAATATTGGAAACTGGCCCAGTAACCCTGTGAATGAAAACGTATCAACACTGGTGATACATCATCTATGGCTCTGAAAGGAGGATCCATCCACCACAGAAGGAAGGTGCCCAGTGCAAGGGGACCTCCTTCATGGGATGACCAAATCTACTCAGTCCATTATGCTCGCACCACCATGTCCCAAGTGGGCTAGGGCAGCTGCAGTCAACAGCTCCGTTGCCAACTGGTTTAATCACAATACAGGCTGTCACCATCCACACGAGTGACCTGAATACTCTGGCTGCTGCCTCGCTTGTTTCCACAGTCCATTCTTTTTTTTTTCTATAATTATATTTTATTAATTTTCATAAACATTTACAGAGATTTTGGGTTTCCATTCATTCATTGTTGCACTATTCTCTCTACCCTCCTCCCAGTTTGTTCTTGTCCAAATGCCACAGTGCTTGTCAAAGCCAGTTCTGATTAATCTTCTTTGTCAGTGTGTCCTTTTCCATTCCCTATCACTCCTCCCTGAGAGAGACTTCACCCTGAGTCATAAGGAAAAGGGCACGGCGTATTCTCTTAGCTACTTCCTGCTGAAAAGGGACGCTGTGGGTTTCAGGGTGAAGATCTTCTCTCACTACTCTAAAGGGCCCCTTTGGCAGTAGGAAACACATAGACTATTATGGAGATTGATTTTCACAGTCCATTCTTCTAAGCATGAGTGTATTTTCATCAGCTATTTTGAAATTTTTCTAAGAGGCAGATCGAGCAACTGTAACATCAAAGAGTCAGTAACTGTAACAAGCTTCATCAAGGGGAATGTTGTCCTCAGCCATGACATTCGCCTTGAGTTCTATCTCCTGAGCAGGGAAATTCACATCCCTTTGAGGGTCTGCCTACCAGGTGCCGGGGTTGAGCAGACACAGCAGCCAGAGGGTGCCATCAGGTTCCAGCTTGGCCAAACCAGGAGTGACCCAGACTGGGCAGTCAGGGGAACTGGGCGTTGAGGTTCCCCTCAAGCTGGTGGCTTTGATTCAGGTGCAGGTCAGCTGTCAATGAAAGGTTTGCACAGGCTCCTTCTGATTAGGTTAACAGGGAGAGGGCAGCAACAATGAAAGGTAAGCTGGGTGCAGGGAGGGGTAGCAGACAGCAGGGGATTGACCAGACATTGTCGTGAATGTCTTCAATTGTAATTAATGTTAGGAAATAAGGTTTCTTTGAATGGAAATTAGATATGATTTGTAAACTTTAAAAAAAATTAAAAATATGACAACAGGTTAGGTTTTTGTGTGTGTGTGTGTGTGTAAGGCTGAGATGTTACGAGGTGCCAGCCTAGTGATTGTTTTATTGTAGTAACAATTACCATTTTGTTGTTGCTGTTTGTTAGGTGCCATCAAGTTGAGTATGACTCTGTGAACAACAGGTCTGAACCCTATCTGATCCTGTGCCGTCCTCACTCTCCGACCACTTGATCCCCTGGCTGTAGACACTATGGAAGTCTAACTGGTTGAAGGTCAGGAGCTCCACCTTCCCAAGCATGATGCCCCTCTCCAAGGAATAGCCGCTAACCACTGGTAAGTCTACAGCTCAGCAGCACAGCTGACTGCTTGCATTAGCTGTGTTGTGCAACTATTTCCCAGAAGCATTTCCTCACCCAGGTGGACGGGGGCGGCTGACTCACGCGGGCAACGGAAACCTTGATGCCACTCATGTCCTCAGAGTTTACTGCTTTGCCAAGTCTTAACATATGGCCTAAGAGAGTTTCTCAGGGTGATGGGGCTGACAAGTCTTTGGTCAGTTTCTCATTTCCCATTAGAAAACCCCATGGGGATAAAAAAACCCTCCAAACCAAAACCAATACACTGCTTTCGACCTTGTTCTGACTCATAACATCCCTCCATCAGTTTCCAACTTGTAAACCACGTGAGAAAAGACTGCTCGTCTTTCTCCTTCAGAGCTGCTGGTGGGTTCCAACCACTTGGGCTGGTAGAGAAGCTCGTCAGCAGAGCCTTCTGTTTCCACTGTGTCACCTTCATCAATGGTAAACTGCTTCCGAAGCAGAAAGCGGCCAAGGGAGCTCTGTGGCCTGGTGGTAAGCAGCAGCACTGCGATCCCAAAGGCTCACAGTTCAAATCCCCCAGCTGCTCTGCGGGAGAAACCCTCCCATGTGATTTACTGGCTCTGAAAACCTGCTGGAGGGTCAGCTATGGGTCAGTTCTGAGTCAATGGCACACAACAATAACTAGCCTATGACTCGGCACAGGAACTTCCCTGAGAGGTCAGCAAGCAGGACCCACTGCAGGGAACCAGGTGACCTTGTGAATGCAGGTCCTGCTGGGCCTGCAGCAGGTGAGGCAGATGTCAGGAGGCGTGGAAGACAGCGACGCCCAGCTGTTGCAGTGCTTGCTAGCAGCACCCCAAGCCCTGCTTCCTCATTGCCTGAGGGCCAGACTCCCACTCATCTGGCATACTTTCACCCCACAGGAGCCACAATTTCCCCCTCCTTTCCCATTTCACGTAGCGTGAATGTGAAAGTTGAAACCATGCACCTGGGCAGTACACAGCGTCACGTGGGGAGGACACAGCGTGGGGATGTCCTATCCAAGGAGTCAGCTCCTCAGGCCCTGCCTTTCAACAGCTTTGCAGTCTTTCCTTTACTAGCAGGCCATGAAGGGGCTGTTCACCGTGGACGCCTGTCAACTCCCTACCACCCACCAGAGGACCACACAGCTCAGTGGTGTGTTCACGGCTGACGCCTGCCACATCCTACCTGGGAGCCACTCTCCCCTTACCTGGACGGCTCTGTCCCAATCTTTGGAAGTGACTGTGGGTGGTGTTTGCACATCACTGTTTTAACTCACACCAAAACACTTGTGCCCATGAGAGGGTTGAATTGCACCCCTCCATCCTGCAAACCCTGCCTCCGAGCCTCATCCCTATTACATGCCATCTGAAATTCCCAGGTGTCCTGGTCACCCCACAGACCGATCTGCTGTTTGAATGCCACAGGAGTGAGCTTGCCTCCAGGCTTGAAGGCTAGCTAAGGGTCACAGTCTCTGGTCCCCCCTGTCCCTATCAGGTCAGGAAGCCTGGCCATTTTTATGATCTAGAGTCATCTCACATGTTCCCCCTATCTGAAGAGGGGTCCCTTCCAGGGTGGTGAGCGGTGGCAGCCAGGCACTATTTGACTCTTCTGGTCTCAGGGCTGTGGAGGCCGAGGCATACATGGTCCATTTGTTCTGTGTTGGTAGGTGCCATCAAGCCGAGTACAACTCTAAGTGACCCAATATTTTCTGTCATCTCTGTGTTCTGGAGAGGGGAAGACCAAGGCTTGCACTTACCTTTAAAAAAAGTCCAAAAACTTATCATACATGGTGTGTGTGTGTGTATATATATATAAAATTTCATTTTAGTGAAGATTTACAGAGATTGGTTACATTCATGCATGCACTCTCCTCCCCATCCCTTCCCTAGTGATTTCTACTAAAATAAAGATGTCTTGAAAGTAGGGGAATGGGAAGGAAGGTTGAATTGGCAAATGTTTATATTTTTACATGACTCTCCAAGCCATGTATTCTCAATTGCTTGTTATGCATCAGAGAGCGGGACATTGACTAAGGATGACAACAGTTCTGGTGATGGAGAAGAGTACTGAACATACCGTGGATTGCCAAGAGAACAAATAGTTCTGTCCTATAGAGTGTGAAGCCAGGTGGCTTGTTAGAGGCCAGGATTTTGAAGCTTAGTCTCATGTCCTTTGGGCATGTGCGAGGAGGGATGAGTCCTTGGAGAAGGACATCATGTTTGGGAGGTTAGGTCAGCACAGGAAAGGAAGACCCCAGGTGGGATGGATTGCCACAGTCACTGGAGGCAGGTGTGTCAGAGATGGTGAAGATGGCTATGGATAGGGCAGGGTTCAGGGATAGTGTTCACAGGGTCGCTAGGAGCTGTAGTTGATACAACAGCACCTAACAACATCATCATAACCAAAACTTTAAGGATGTGTGGAGGAAGGCTGTGTGTACTTTTGAGAGCAAAGATGTGGAAGCTGGGCAGCCACAAGAAAATGGACGTGACTCTGGCGTGTTGTGGGCTTTTCTGCTTGTGTCTCAGTGGGTTGTGTAAGGGGACAAAGGCTTTTATCCCCAAAGTGTGCTCACCTCCCTCTCTGCTTCAGAGTTCGGGGGTGGGGAGCAAGCCCTCCCTTTGTCCAGGCCCCTCAGTGACTTGAGGGCAAATCTCCATGAGGACACAGTTAAGAACATGTTAGGCTGGACTCACAGGGCCAGTCCTGGTGGGCAGTGTCCTTGACTTTTACAGAACCCCAATGGCCCTCCTCTAACTGGTTCTCTGGGAAATCACAGGAAAGCCGCCCAGACATAAGTTGTTGGATATGCTGTGGACTTAAGAGTCTGAGATCTTGGGTTTAAGTCCCAGTTCTTTCCCTTGGCTCCTGAGTCCAGGGTTCACTCGAGCCATTTACATTTATTGCGCCCCTGATCAGGGCAGATGGGGGCAATGGGAGGGGATACACAGGGTGAGCAGAGAGAGGGAGGGGGCAGCAGACACAGGGGCCCTGAGGGGAGGATGGGGAGGAGCCCTGAGAGGAGATGCAGGCACATGGGGTGGGGTCCGGGGCAGGGGGAACAGGCACACAGGCCCTGAGGGAGGCCCAAGGGAGCCAGCTTAGATGCCTCCACTCACCCCCCAGATGTAGCTGTGATACCTCCGGCCTGTGGGAAGCACACGCAGGCACGCAAACATTCCTGCTCAGGGAGAGAGGAGGGAGGCTAGAAGTAGAGAGACCCTAGGTCTGTATGCCTCCCCCTTTCCTGCACCAGGTTTTCTCATGAGCACCTGGGTCATGCACGCCAGCTCCTTGGCTCCTCCGCAGCTCAGCAGTGACAAGACGCTGGGGCTGAGGGTCGGCAGGCCAGGTGCAAAGGGGGCAGGCTGGGTAGGGATGAGCTGGTAGTCAGTGTTCCAGACATCGTAGCCACTCCTGCTCTCCAGCTGGGGGCTGGGGCTCAGGGCAGCCATGCTCCAGCACTGAGAACCCATCCAGCAGTATGAGGCGAGGTCTGACCTGGGCAGGGCTGAGGTCAGCAACAACCGGACACATCTGGGGCTGACCCTGGCTCGCAGAGTGAAGGCCTTTGGTCAGGGGCCATCTCTGGGCTATGGTCTGCACCCCTGGTCACCTCCAAGGAGTCAGTGATCACACACAGACTCTACCTTGGAGAGGGGGGTCTGCCCTGGAGGTGGACACGGACAGGGCAGGATGAGAGCAGGGCCTACTCCTAGACAGCCTGGCTCCACCAGCTCCCCACTGGCTCCAGTCAGCTGTCCAGTACTGTCTGTGCCCTCCAGAGGTGGAATCACTAGGTCACACTGAAGCCCCTGTCCAGCAGAGGGCTGGCCCTGTCTGCTCCCCGCTGGCTGTAGTCAGCAGCCCAGCACTGTCCATCCCTTCCAGAAGTGACACACTGGAACCCCTCCTTACAGAGGGTTGGCGCTGTCTGCTTCCCTCACTCCACTCCCTGGCACAGCCACCCTCAGGAACCACCACTGATGCCCACCAAAGTCCCCTGCTATGGACACACGCAGGTGTTCTGGGAATTGGTACAGCTACATGGGGTTGGGGGTCTGCAGCCGCCGCATAGTAACTATTTATTGAGAATGGCTCATAACAAACAAAATATATTTATGTATAAAATCTCTGAATGCAAAATATCCCTTTCACCCCATAGCCAGAGCCCGAGCCCAGTGTGGACATGGCCAGTATGTGCTGTGGGCACAAGGTCCCTCCTCTGGTCTACAGTCACGTTTTGTGCAAGGCACCTCACGGACCTTGAGTCTTACCTCGGGCTCTTGCAGGTGACCATCTGACCACCCTTCCCATCCTCTGCACCCAGAAGCGACTGCATCCAGCCTGACTTCCACCCACGTCTGCTGGGCAGGCTAGCCTCCCAGCTTTTCTTCCTGTCCTCCTCAGAGTAGTGACCAGGACACACAGCTTCTAAACCGGGGACCAAGAGGGCAGGGCTTGGTCCACAGGCTTTAAGGCATCGGGGGTGAGGCCTACCTGTAGCCAACGGTCCCTGAAACAGGGCAGCCATCTGGCCAACAGTGACCTACATACCACCTCCCACTGGCCAAAGGCCACGTGTGGTGTGGAGGAGTGACGTGGGGGCACAGCCTGGGCAGAGCGTCGTGGGCAGGATGAGGTGGCATGCCAGCCAGGCTGCAAGGTGGCCTCAGCCAGCACAACTCATGGTGGGAGCAGCCAGAGAGTGACCCTGGCCTTGCGGCTCCACGCTTGGCCCAGTGGATGCTGTCTGCCCCTAGGTTTGTCTGCGAGGAGCCTATGTGTGGGCTGGTGGGCTGCCTGCCCTCCTCATAGATAGAGGGGCTAGGGGTTCCTAGTACCTGTGATGTCACTGTTACCGCGTGACATGAAGGGGATGTCACACGCCGAAGTGGAAACTTAAATCTCGAAAACACGCAAGAGCAAATGCGAGAGTGACAGGCGCGGCCTGCAACCTGCTGGGCTTTCTGGTCCTGGGCAGGGCGATGAGACTACTGCTCTGTGCAGAGGGTTGCAGGGTGAAAGGGGCACAGGAGACTTGGGGTGCTGGCACTTAAAGGACCAGCCTGCCTGTCCAGGCCTCAGTGACCATCAGGGGCCTCCAAGAGCTCAGGCCACAGTCTGCATTCAGCCATCTGAAGGCCCAGGGCTGGTGTACCGCATAGGCTGGCCTTGGAACCCCGCTGGATGAAGCTGGGGCCCACACAGGCCTGAGATGTGCCACCATGGGGTCGGGCCCACGAGTAGCAGAGACCCGGCCCACCGAAAGGCTCTGAGACCCTTCCAGGGAACAGGGTGGGGAGAAGAAAGAACAGGGTGAGGTCCGTGGAGAAGCCCAGGGGGCCCAGTCCTCTCCTGGGGCTCTTCCTGTGCAGGCTGCCCTTAGCCTGTGGTATGCTCAAAGCCGCAGGGCCCCTGGGGCTGCACTCAGGCTTGCATATGATGCGGGCTGGCATCCCGGGGGGAGCTCCCTCGGCAACCAGCACTGCAAGTGGCTGCCCAGAGCCACCTCCCAACAGGCTGGTGGGCGGGCAGACCGGCGGCAGCTGTCAGCTCTCCAGGTAGACAAACAGGATGTCCTCATCTGTGCCATAGCTGGTTCTGGCTTCCTCGAAGTTGCTGACGCTGGTGCTGCACATACCTGTGGGCAGGGCAGGGGACTGGTGGGCCAGAGCACTATCACCTAGGTGACACCCCACCTGTGGGGCCCCAGCTAAGGTCCCAGGTGGCCCCACAGGTGGGGTGTCAACTAGGGGAGGACCTTAGCTCAGGTCCTGCCTGTTTCGGCATCAGGACTTTCTCCTCTGACCCTGCCCCACTCAGCAGAGGGGAGGGAGGAGGCTACCGAGGCCACATGGCACCTCTGAGGAGCACCTGTGAACACTATGAGGCAGTAACTTGACCCAAGGGGGAACGGCTGCTGTCCTTGGTCCCTGGGAAGCAACTACCTCCTATCAGCAGGGACAGCTGTGCAGAGGCTGGCACACAGACCCTTCCTGTCAGTGAAGCTGCCCAGGGGCACGCTCACTGGCTGATCTGGGAGTCGTCCACACATCTGGGAGGCCTGGCCTCCGTGGAAATTCTGGGCACACTGGAACCACCCACCTTCAGATCCGCGGCAGAGTTCCTTCACTATCTGCATCCCCTAAGGCTCCCACATCAACTGTGAGCCTGGGGGTCCACGGGGTGGTGGTGGTGCTGGTGTCACTCAGCCAGGGCCTCCAGACCACAGGTGTCAGTCATACATCCCATTGTGTGGTCTTAGTTGGCTTCTGAGGGAGGGGAGGTCAGTAAGGGTCCAGGACAACTCGGGACATGGCAGCATGTAGACTGCTTGGGGACCACACTGTGGTCAAATGTACTGTCCTAGGCTCTCCAGTGAGCCACAGGGGCCGGGAGCTGGGGACTCCATGCTGGAGAAGACCCTGAGCTGGCAGCTGTGCCTGAGAGGAGGGTGTACCCCATTTGCTGTCAGGCCTAATTTCAGAATAGACTTTGAAAGTGTGGTCTCTGTCTTCTGCAGAGCGGACATGGTGGGGTAGCGCCTGGACAGTGGAGTGGGAAGGAGGCCAGAGCAGTGGTTCTGGGGGAGGCAGTGCAGCGGGATAGCAGTGTTGTGGGGCTGGGGGTCCCAGAACTGGGTGGGAGGATAAGCTGGAGTGTATGGCTGGAGGCAGGTGGGCATGGGGACACCCAGGCAATGAGGCGAATAGGAGGCTAGGTGTCAAGGAGGGAGAGTCAGCAGCTTGGGACAGTCACAGGAAGGTCACAGGAGTAAACAGGAGGGTCACAGGGTGACAGAAGTAAATAGGAGGGTCCCAGGGAGGTCACAGGAAGGTCAAAGGAGGGCTATAGAAGAGCCATCGGAGGGTCACAGGAAGTCACAGGAGGCCCAAAGGAGCGGAGGGGTAGAGGAGGGCTGGTGTGTACTCACGGTCGGCATAGGCTGGGTTGTTGTAGAAGATGCAGCCTGCAGCCCGGCTGTAGCCACGCAGCACGATGAAGTGGCCCTGGTAGTCAGGCGTGCGACAGAAGCAGTGGTGGCCGCGGGGGACAAAGCAGCAGTACTTGACGGGGCTGGAGCACAGGTCACAGTGCAGCACGCCCGAGTTCACCAGCACGATGGCCACGTGGCCCTGGGCCAGGTGGGCCTGGATGTCCTGGATGCTCACGGCACTGGGGGACAGGGGATGGCGGCTCAGCTCCGGCCCGTCCCCCTTGCATGATGGCCTCTTGGGCCTGCATGTTCATGGCACTGGGGGACAGGGGAGATGGCAGCTGAGAACCAGGCTGTCTACATTGAATGATGGCCACGTGGGCCTGGATGTTCTGTATGCTCATGGTGCAGGGATATAGGGGGTCAAGGGAATGGCTGTCCACCCCACGACGGCCACACAGGCCAGCACGCTCAGGGCACCGGGGGAGTCAACAGCCAAGTACTGACTGTCTATGCCACGCAATGGCCCCATAGGCTGGTATGTTCATAGTGCTTGGGAGCACAGGGGGCGAGCTGAGACCCAGGGCTGCTCACCTTGCAGGATGGCTACGTGGCCCCAATGCCCATGGTGCTGAGGGATGGAGAGACAGGAGACAGCAGCTAAGCATCACACCACCCACCCCGCCCGGCATCAGTGAGGCCCTCGACAAATGTGTCCGACCTGCCATGTGAGCTCCCATCTGCTCAGCCAGGGCCCTAGGCTGCACAAGAGCACCCTCCTGGCTATCTGGGGACCCTTCCTGCTGAATCCCTGCTGTCCACGTGGTCTAAAACTTGTGTGGTTCATAGGGACATGACCAGATCTGTCCAATTTCCACGTCTGAGCTTGCACAGATGATCAGTCCCAACTACATGCCCCTTTGAAGGCGTCTTTGTCGCATCTGAGCCTTTCGCAAAGACCAGGGAACCCTCTGGTGTGGATGGCCCCAGGAGCAGCCCAGGCAGACACACAGGCCATGCCCTGCGATAAAGCCCCTAGAAGGCAGCCCCCAGACAAAGACCTAACAGAAAGGAGGGCACCTGCATGGGCGCCCCTTCCTCTGTAGGGGTCACTCATCCACTTATAACCCCTCCAGGAGCAGGCAGTCCACACTGTAACATGTGGCCGCACAACTTGGGCCTAGGAAAGCCTGTCACTTCCCCAGCAGATGGCCATAACCAGCACTCTGTGCAAGTGCCCCCTCACAAGCGCTCCTGTGCACCATCCACCCACTCCCTGGGCCGGCCTGGGCCTGGCTTGTACACAGATGCTCCATGCGCCACAAACACCCCATGGTCACCCAGAGGACGTGGCTGAGCCATGCCTCAACTAAGCTTTGCCCAGGGCCGGTTCTGGCCCCTGTGACCAGGACCCTATTTAGGAACAGGACGAGTCTTCGTTGACGACCTAGGTGGACACAATGCAGACACCTTGTGTCACCACGTGAAGATGGGGACAAGGAAGCGTCTACCTAAGGATGTTAAGCAGGGTGGCAACACCAGAGGCTAAAAGGCAGGAGGATCCTCCCAGGGACACCAGGGTATAGGGCTCAGAGTCTACCTCCAGAAGGAGAGAGGACATGTCTACTGGTTAGGGCACAAAGCCCTTCAACGTGACAGACCCATGCGGTGACTGCACCAAAGGGCTGGCTTATGAGGCCAAGCAGACTGGGCAGCATTTCATCTGCTGCACGGGGGCCATGTGAGAGTTGGAGCCAATTCATAACTGAGGGAGTCTGCAGTGATCAGTGAGGGAAGCCTGCCCTGCCTGATTCCCATCCCCGATCTGTCCCTGAGGTCCAGGGCCTGAGGACTCTGTGGGCACCTGATGGCCATCCTCCTCTTGTCCCCAGTGTCCCAGGTCCCCAGGAGTCTGTGGAAGCCTGACATCTGTCCCCACCCTGACATCCTGCTCCTGGGGAATCTGTGGACACTCTGGGAATGTGGAGGTGCTCACCATTTCTCCACCAGCACCTTGCAGGCCTTGGCCTGTGCGAACAGCTGGTTGACCCGGGTCTCCTCGGTGTCAAAATGCTTCCTGTAGAAGGACTGAGGAGAGAAGGACGAGCTGGAGCGGCCGGCGCCTGGTGCCCTTCAGCCTGTTCAGCGGATGGGACTGGGTGAGAGGCACCATTGGGCCTGGGCTGTGAGGGGATAGATGTGAGGACTGGGCAAGAGCATGCAGATCAGGGCTGGGGAAGGCCCTGGGACAAGCCTTCTGGGCTTGTACTGTAAGTGCAGTAGAAGCCGCATCAGCTGGGCAAATGGCCCACCATGGTCTTCGAGCCTGTGAGATCAAAGACACCATAGGCCACTCTCCTAAGTCTGTCCAAGAGGCAGGGACACAGCAGGTGGTGGCAGAACTGACTGTGTCACAGTCATCTTTGAGAATAAAGAAAAGGACCATGGCTTTCTCTTGGAATAGCAACTCTCTAGCTTGGAGCTGTGGTACCCAGTGAAGAAGGAAAACGGCTCGGCGTAAGTCAGATACTGTGGGCTAAATGAAAGACCAACAGACAGAGGGGGCCTGCGATGGCCTCCTTAGCTCTGGGGGCCTCTAGGGTCTTAGAAGGGCTGGAGGGACAGGAGATTCTGCACTGGTTTGGCCCCCAGTGGTCTCAGGTAACCTATAGGTCAGTCTATCTGCTGGACGGGTGTTCTGAGGTGTGGTTCTAGCCACACTCCTCAGGGTCCTGACCTCTGGGTCTCCAACACATGGCCTTACCAGGGGACTTTGGACATATGTTCTGGCCATGCTCCTCCTGGGCCTGACCTCTGGGTCCCTGGCCTAACCAGGGGATTCTGGACACACATATTCTGGTCACACTCCTCCTGAGTCTAACTTCTAGGTCTTCAGCTTGTGGCTGATTGAAGACTCTGGAACTGCTGACTCCACAGTCCTGTGAGCTTCCACCCCACAGGTTCCTCCCCTAAACGGCTGCCTCGGATCATCCAGGGCCCAGAAGTCACCTGGCCTGACCGTCCACAGCAGGTCAATGCTCTCCAGTCTCAACACACACAAGCTGGGCGCCAGGCCATCCCCACCTCCCGAGATGCCCATTAGCCAGCCCTTACCTGGTTCTTGTAGCCCTTGTCGACGCCCAGGGTTTGGGTGCAGAAGCGGTGCCTCACGCCAAAGTGGCGCATGAGGTAGGCCAGGTCTATGGTCCAGATGCTCCTGGTCAGCTGCAATGCCTGCAGGGCACTCTCAAACTCCTCGTCGTCCAGCTGGCCTAAGTACCTGTGGCAGATGGGCAGTGACTGAAGCCAGGCGCCAGCCAGTATCCCAGCTCCTCGCTCTGCATGACGTTCTGCCCACGGAACAGCATGGAGGGTTCTGGGGCACGTGCCTAGCCCTGAATCAAGGGTGTCAAGATGTGTGACCACTAGTCACCACACAGGCCCTCACCGGCTTCTTCTCCACGGTGTGGGCTCAGGTGCATTGGTCCTTTCCAAGGTTTCTGGCATGGAGCCCTCTCTCTGACTCCTGCCTGGAACCTGGGGTGTTGGCAAGACGAGAGAAGCCCCTGGGCTCCATAGAACCTGACTTAGAGCTAACCCCATGCTGGGTTTCTGTGGCTGTAAATTGCTCAGAAGATGGCCCGTCTTTGTACAGGGGAACCGCTGGAAGGCTCCCAGGGCCAGAGGCGCTGGCTGTGGATAAGCAACACAGTACCCTGGGGATCCACAGTTGCCAAAGCTATGTGGCAGCAACCGTGTTCCCTCTGGACCTGATTCCATGCTCGCTCAGCTCAGCATTCAGTCACAAGGCCAGGAGCCCAAGGCCAGAGGGTGGACAGTTTCTCCAGCAGAGGCTGGAGGTGTCCTGAATGAAGAATGTGGGGAGACTGAGGAAGCAAGAACTTGCAAAGCAGAGAACCAGAGATGTGAATTCCCCACCAGTGTGTCCTGTCCTGGTGCCTCGAGCCAAGCAAGAGCCATTGGCCTGGCCATGCCCACCCTTCTGTGCATGGGCGCTTGTCCAGGGAAATCCTGACCTCTGGAGACCTGCTTATAAGGCTGAGGACAGGGGCCCATTTCCACGTCCACCCCTCTGTGCATGAGAGCTCGCCCAGGGGACGCCAGCCTCTAGGGTCCGGTTTTCAAGGCTGGGGACAGGACAGGACAGAGGGTAGTCACTTGACTCTTCACCCACTTACCTCAGCACCATCCTTGCGCAAGCCAGGCCGCAGTCCCAATGGTATAGCTGCTGGATGACTGGCACGGGCAGCTGCACCAAGTCCCCTGCACAGATGCATCAGCACAATTAGAGTCTATCGAACCTTGCCCACAGTCTCACAACACCCAGAAATTCCGCTAAACATGATGCACAGGCCCCAGGGGCAGAGACCCATGCTGGCTGCTATCCTTATCACGGCTCCATCCCCAGGCACAGCGTGTCATGCCTGCTTGCTCCTGATCTGGCCTATCAGGACTCCCCTCCTAAGCCCCTTTCCAGTGGGCGTGAGCAGTCAAAGTCTGATTCCCAAGTAGGAGGCCAGCAGGAGGAGTGGTGTACATGCGTGGACCCCAGGCACCAGCACATATGATCCCACACACAGCAGTAGAGCATAGACAACTGCCCATCAGCATGATTGTGCAGACAACCGGGCATCAGCGTGCCTGGACCCTGCCAGCCTCTCCTGCCAGCTCTCATAGCCACAGTGAGTGGCTGCAATCTCCAGTCACCCAATCCACAAACACAGCCAAGTGCCCACAGAAGCTGGTACAGGATGACCCGGAGACATCAGCCAGTCTCTGTCCCAGTGGAGAGCAAGGTCAGGCAATGACCAAAAATCACCACATAGCAGGGGGATCCTGGACACAATGGAAGAGCACTCAGTTGTCAACAGGCAGATAGTGTTCAAACCACACAGAGATACCACAGAAGAGAGGCTTGAAAATGGCTTCTGGAAGGTCTGTCTAGAAAATGCAACAGTAGTGTCTTGCTCTGGACACACAGTGGACACAGAGGGAGCCAACAGGATGGCACGGAAATCTGTGTTATGCTCAAATGGGAAACCTCCGGTCCTAACCTCCAGCACTTAGGAGTCAATTTACAGGCAAATCTGCTGTTCAGGACTTCATTAAAGTGATAAAGAGCAAGGATGTAATGCCAAAGACTAAGTGCACTTGGTCCAAGCCATGATATTTTCAGTTGGTTCACATGCATACGAACGCTGGAAAATAAAGTAGGAAGATTACAGATTTGTGCTACTGGTGAAGAATACTGAAATAATATCCTTCCTGGCATAGTGATAAGACATTGTGCTGTCAACACAAAGATACGTGGTTCAAATCCACCAGCTGCTCCATGGGAGAGGGATGGGCAATCTCCTCCTGTCCAGTTTAAAGCCTCTGAAAACCTGCTGGAGGATCAGCTATTGGTTGGTTCCAACTTGACAGTACACAATAACAAAATGACAGGCAAAACCCCAAACAAATCTACCTTAGGACGCACTGCTTAAGCACTTCTCAGAAGCAACACTTTTTGGTGTGTTATCAGGAACGGCCAACTCCTAGACGACACGGTGCTGGGGAAAGTGGAAAGTCCAAGGAAGAGAGGACAACCCCAGGGAAAAGGGCTGACACAACAGGGATTATGAGGAAGGCATGGGCCAGAGCCCAGCTTCAGTTCCCTGCGGCCACGTCAGGACAAGGAGCCAAGAGAGGCCCCAGGGGTGCCTCCCACGAAGCAGCCAAACAGAAAGGACAGCAAGGGCAAGGGAGGGCCCAGAGTCTGCACAAAGTCCAGTGTCCAGAGGGCCAGCAGGGACTTCCCTACACTGGCCACCTCCACACTGGTTTTGGATGACCGCTCAGGCCAGGGTCCAGCCACTTTCCACTCCATCTCTGGGGTCCCAGGGCTCTCCAACAGCCTGGCCCCTACCTGCTCAGATTGTGCCTGCAGGAGGGATCACTCTCAGTGCCTGGGACCACCAGGCTTCAGCCTGTCTGTGCAGAGCCTGGCCTGATCCCTGTCCTGGAGCCTGCCTCGGCCGGCAGGGCCCAACTCCAGCACTGCCATCTCCATGTCCACATAACAGGCCCAGTGTCTGGTTTTGTGTGCCGTCGGACTGAGAAGTTGCCCAAGAGGCAGGGGTCCTCCACAACACTGCACTGCCCCCCACTCACCATCTACCTACCTGCCCACTGGACTGAGAGGGTGCCCAGGACGAGGGGTCCTCTACAATATTGTGCTGCTCCCCACTCACCTCCTGCCTGCCTGCTGGACTGAGAGGGCACCCCAGGAGGCAGGGGTCCTTCCGCCCACCCTGTTCCTGAGGCTACTGTTACTGCTTGACACAAGGTCCCAGCACAGTGTCCAGGAAGAAGCTTTCCTGACAGCAGAAACCTCCTTGTCTCACATGACCTCAAACCGAACAAGCCCCTGTCCTCTGAGCCCTGCCCAGCAAGCCTGTAGGATGATGTCTGTCACATAAGGCTTCCAGACTGTCACCTCTGGACAAACTACCCCTGCGCATCTTTTTCCTGCAGAGTTGCTGGTGGGTCTGAACCCTCATCTTCTAAGTAGCTGCCAAGTACTTTAATCACTGTGCTACCAGGTCCCCTTGTTTCACAAAAGGTGTGTCAACTCCCCCAAAATGACACATTTCCATTAAATCAATTCTGACCCAACAGGGACTGTCCCCTGGGTTTCTGAGATGAAATCTTTATGGGAGGTGATAACCTCCTTTTCTAACCACTGAGCTGTGGTGTCATTCAAAATAGTTTTTCTAGCCACTGGCTTTGACTTCCACTACATGATTTGACTTCCACTACATGACTGGGTGGGAACATGCAACAGTGTGTGGAGAAGGACATCATGCTTGGAGGGTGGAGGGTAAACAATGAGTGACTGTAGCAATGGGTCAGCAGGAGTGTCAGAGATGGTGAGGCTGGCTCAGGATGGACAAAGTTCAGAGCGAATACTCATAGGGTTGCTATGAACTTTACTTAACTCAATGGCAAAAAGCAACAAGAAAACAATCCATGATGCAACAGGTCTGTTTTGCCACCCCACCAAGTTTACACTGAGCAGATTTAACAGTGAAGCTGGGAAAGCAGTAGCAGCAGCAGCAGAGGATGCTGTGAGCATCCTTGAGGCCCAGAGACACCTGCCCTAGACACACCTAGATCTTCAGGAACAGCATAAAAGGATGAAGCAAGCATTCTTGAGAGCCAGAGACGCGTGTCCCAGCAGCACTGAGATCTGCAGGAGAGCAGCAGAAGATGCAGTGAGCACCTTGGAGGGCCAGAGATGTCTGTCCCAGCCACACTGGAATCTGCAGGAGAAGCAGCAGCAGCACAGAGGAGAACTAGAGACCTACAGGAGACAGAGCTGGCCAGAGACTGCCTCCTCAGGAGCCGGAGTTAAGGCCTTCACCCAAGCTTGCTGGAGGATGTGGGAAGGTGCCAAAACTGGCAGAACTGGGAGAGCACTGCCAACACTGACCTAGGCCGTGAGCTGAAGGTCAAACGGCTGTGAACACGTTTGAGAATCTGTTCTGATTGAGAAGCAGCACTCAGACAAGGAAGCAGTCCTCAGAACAGAGCAAGGAAGGTTGAAAATCAGGAAAGGAGTGCGTCAGGGATGTTTCTTGTCGCCATACCTTCTCAATCTATATGGGAAACAGATCATCAGGAAAGCCAGGCTTTATGAGGAGGAATGTGGCATCAGGACTGGAGGAAAACTCACAAACAACCTTATGCAGATGATACAACCTTGCTTACTGAAACTGAGGAGGAAGTGTCGACTAGAGTCTTCAATATGGATTGAAGCTCAACATCAAGAAGACAGATTCTCACCATTGGGCCAACTGGCAGCACCATGATAGATGAAGAAGAGATTGAGATTGTTAACAATTACAGCTTGCTTAGCTCCATAATCAACACTGTTGGCACCAGCCATCAGGAAATCAAAAGACAAATTGCATTGGGAAAGTCTGCTGTCAGGGACCACTCCAGATTTCTGAGAAACGATATCCGTCTACAGACTAAGGTGTGCCTGCTCCAGGCCATGGTCTTCACAATTACTTGCTCTGCATCAGAGAGCTGGACAATGACTAAGGATGACAGAAGAATTGATGCCTTTTAATTGTGGTGCTAGAAAGAGTACTGAACATATGCCATGGACTGCCAAGAGAACCAAGAGGCTGTCTTGGAGAGGGAGAAACCAAGTTTCTCCTTGGAGGCAAGGATTTTAAAGCTCCCTCTCACAAACTTTGCCCACGTGGCTAGGAGGGACCAGTCCTTGGAGAAGGACATCATATATGCTTGGAAGGGTGGAAAGATAGCCCAGAAGAGGGAGACCCTGGATAAGATGCATTGACATGATAACCGGAGCAAAGGGGTAGGTGCACTGGAGTCAGTCAGACTGTCTCAGGATAGGGCAGTGTTCAAAACTATTGTACATGGGGTCGCTAGGAGACTCAATGGAACATAACATTCAGTTACCAAGGAGCACTGGTGGCATACTGGTAAGAAGCTGTGCCATGACACCAAAGGCATGCCGTTCAAATCTACCAGTTGCTGCACAGGAGAAGAATGAGCAAGCTCCTCCTGTGTGACTTACTGCGTCTGAAAACCCACTGGAGGGTCAGCTATGGGTTGGTTCTGACTTAAAAGCACACAACAATGACCTCCTGTTGCCAAACTGGCCTATACCTGCTAATTGCCCCAGGAAGCCCGTTACCTTGAGTATGGTTCTGTGAAGTCTGCGTGGTTCCTGCAACACATTTCAGAACCAGACATGGAGCAGTGACAGATCAGGGAAAGATGTTGGTATTAGGATTAGTAGTTGGTGCGGGACCATGGGGGCTGAGTCTGTCCTCATATGAATGAGCTGTGTACCCTGGGTATCAGTGACGGGTCCCCTGATTGAGTCAGCAGAATTCAGGAGTGGCTGTTCCCACTCTTTTTACAGGGAAGCCGGCACATTTGAGCCACACACCATTTAGCTAGCAGTCAACATAAGAAACAATGCAAAGCAAAATCAAAACCAAACTCGCCCACAGCAATCAAGAGTCTCTCCACTGGAATGTGGGCTGGCAGAGGGGCCTTGTCAACAGCCCACATGGTTTGTGTTGGACAGCGAGCAGAAAAGTCAGTGACCCACTCAGCAGCATAGCAAAAGAATGACCTGGCCACTGTTTTCATGACAACTCAGCCGAGGGAGCAGTTCTCTGCAGCAAAAGGGGGTCACCAGCAGCAATGAAGAACAACAGAAACGGAATCTGCTGCTTAGGGAGAACTCAGTACACAAACACTTGTTGGCAGAGATGAACTTGCTGAGTGCTGGCCGTGTGCTAGGCCCGGGTGCCATGTGGATGGAGGCTAAGTCCTGCCTCTGGGGCTTTGGTGCTAAAATCAGATCCCCTGGGGGAGGGGCTGCTCCATCCAGTAAGGTGGTTTTGGGGTTCTCTCTACATGCTCCTGGCCACAGCCACTCCTGTCCTCTTTTCCTCCATACACTGTGTATCTCAGCCTGCAAACTCACAGCTCCTTCATCTGGAGCGTGCCCCCAGTCCTGGGCCCCCAACTGTGTGGCACTTGAGGACACATGTGGCTGTGTACCTCAGCCTGCACAGCCTATCTGTCTGCAGCGTGCCCCCATCCCTGTAGCACATCCCTGAGGACACATCTGGCTCTTGCTGCTAAAAGCCCATCAATGCCTCAGTGGCAGGCAGGGGCCCTCCACCCAAACAGGGGCTCAGATACTGTCCTGGGACACACAGTGAGGTCCCATCCTTGGCCACCACCCTTTGGTCCAGGGGGTCCCTCCATTCTAGCTGGTACCACTTTGGGCCACACCAGCTGGACCACCTGTGAACAGACCTCTCCTTTGGGGAGAATCCTCAGGAGTCCTCTGGTTCCCCACTGGCCCTCTTGCCCCAAGTCCCAGAACTCTGATCTTGAGGCCCCAGAGGGCTGCCCCAGCACTGACCCAGGCAGGAGGTGTGGGAGTGATAAGCACAGGCAAGCCTTTGTCCGATAACAGCTTCAGCCCTCCCTTCCAAGGCCAGAAGTTGACATCTAGGGAGTACCCAACTTTAGAGTGGGGTAGTCACGCTCCCATAGCCCCAGTATACTCATCTAGGAGGGGGAAGCACAATGTGGCTGACCCCCTCACGGGGAATGTGACCACCTCATGGGAGGCACCTCACAGTGAAGCTGGGGTGAAGCTGATGGTGTGCAGCCTGCAAGAAAGGGTGAGCCTCGGAAGAGTCCAGGGCCACTGAGAGCCTGCAGTTACAAAGGGGACTCCCTTCATGTGACACCAACCCACATGACCCCTCGGGGCCACCAGGCGCTTGCAGTCATAAAGGGGACAACCTCAGGACACCTCCTTATGACACTTCAGGGCCACAAAAGACCTTGCAGTCACAAAGGGCACCCTTGCGAGACCACCAGACAAGACTAGTCCTCCACGCTCTTGGCCTCTCCCAGAGCTGGCACCTCCCTCTATAGAGCACCCACTTTCCACTACTTAGGGCAAGAACACTGTGGCCGGGCCACTGCCGCACCAGCCGGGATCCTTGACCCCGAAGACGGTCCATGCTTGAGCAGAAGGAACCAAGGTACGTAGGCAAGAAGGGTGGGATGCGAGACGACCGTCGGAAAAGCTGGGTGTAGGAAAGGAGTGCTGGCCGGACCCCCGCCCCTCCCAGAGGGCAGAGACCCGCGCGCGGCTCTAGCTGGATTTCCCGCTCTGGGACCGGGCGCCCGTTCCCACCTCAAGCCACAGTCCGGGTGGCCAGCGGGCCCCGGCCCCAACAGGACAGCACACCCAGACAGTAAGGAAGGCCAGAACCGGGTGCCCAGAGGGCTCGGCCCGTCCACGCTCCAGAGAGCAGACCATGCGACGGTCGGCCCAAGGTCGTGTGGTTGGACTCCCGCAGATCGGCCCTGGGAGAGGACTGACCCGGTTCGAGCGGCGGACCCGCTGCCTCCGCCTCCGTCCTCATGACCCGGGCGGCGCAGGGCGCCCATGGCCCCGGCCCGGTGCGGGTGACGGCTGGAGCTGATGCAGGAGAGCGGCGGACGAGTGTGGGGCCCCGGCGGCAAAACAGAGGGCACAAGAAGGGGCGACCAGCCACCCCGAGCTCTGGCCCGGCCCTACCCGGACGCCCGGCCCCACCCCGGGCTCCGCCTCCGCACGGGTCCCGTCCCTTCCTGCCCCAGCCACAGGAACGACGTCTGCATTGACCAATCGTTGCCTCGACTTCTGGTGGCTTCGCCCCTTCCCAGGCTACGAGTCAGAGCACAAGCACCATCCTCGCTTATCCCCGGAAGCCCCACCCCTAAGCCTGGCTCTCCTCCCAGACATACTCAGCCTCAGGGGGATGTGGTCAATAGCCCGGCCTGGCCCTGCCCCATCATCTGAGAATGACACTAGGTTGGCCCCGCTTTATACCTTGCCTCGCCACTTACCTGGCGGTGCTGAGCTCCAACGGCTCAATTGTGAAAGCAGGTCCTGGCCTTTGACCCCAAAGCTTGTTTCCGATCCGATGGCCCAGGTCCACCATTCCTGTCTTGCCGTCCATCCCAGCCCTGGTGTGAAGTGCCTGGAAGTGCGAGCTCCCCTTTCCCCTAGCTGACCCGGGGGAGATGTCAGTGTTTCCGTTGGCGCCCAGGGCGTGTCCTCCTCGCCCTTGTTTTCCTGAAGCGGAACTATAGTGCCAGAACTTGTGTTTCCCAACCGGCCGGCTGCGGAACGACCGGAAGCTGAATGGAAGGAAAGGGTGGGCTTTGCGCGCTGACTGCTGGGAGCGCGGTGCGTTTTGGGAGCGTGGTCCAGGCATTCGCGCGTCCAACGCTGTCTACGCTCCCGGGTGGGAAAGCAGACAAGAAGGCCGCGGCCGGTGAGGACAATTAAGAGGGAGGCGAAGCGAAGTCGAGGCGCCGGTGAGGGCCTGGTGCCGGTGAAACGCGCGGCTTGTTTGAACTGCAGACCTCTCTTAAGAGGGCTGGAGGCCCGGGCCTGCAGCGTTGTCTCACGGTTTTTGGGAATGACTTTATTAGCTTTCTCAGACTACGCATTTCCTAGCTTCATAGCTCCCATGTCCGTGTTTTTCAGTTGCCCCAGCAATAATCATGGCGTACCCAGGAGATTCTCTTCTTTACCTCAGTTTGTGTGGAACGTGCATCCCGAGATTTTGACGCCGTCTGCCCCTCGTGGGTCCACGCAGTTGCAGAGATGCTAAAATGCATGTTGCTCTCTACTCGTGATCCTTTGGTGGTTCTTGTCCTCTGCATAACATGCTACTAACCGCCAAGGCTCGGGCCTCGGGACCGAGAGAAGTCCTCTCCCGTGCTCGTCGCCGCCTTCGGGGTGGAATCACGTCCCCGAGCTCCACATGTTCCACCTCTGATACTTGCTGATGATGACATGTTAGGGGTGGTGATGGGGAGAAGGAAAATGTGGATGCTTTTTTCTTGACAGGTGAGCAAGTGCTAGCCTACTTCAGGCTTTCCTCTGAATTGTTGATGCAGGTGCAGTAGAGTCGAGTGCGACCTACAGCGACTCTATGAAGGATAGCTCTGAAACCTGTTCTATGCTGTGCCATCGTCATCGTCTCTGACTGCCCAGTGTGCAGTCAACTGTCAGGCCATCTCACTGAGAATGCCCCTGTCCAAAGAATAGCCCCTCCTAGCAACATGCCCCGAGCTTGTGAGACTCCTTTGCCTCCAAAGAGTACTCTGGCTGCACTTTCTCCAAGACCCATTTGTTTGTTCCTTGGACAATCCATGGGACCTGTAGTACTCTTCACCAGCACCACAGACGATTTCTCCAGGAGAAGCGTTGCCTCATGGACCCTTTCATACTTTCCCTGCAGTCTTGGTGGAGCTGTGATCGGGGTATCATCGGACCCCAGAAGAGTTGGCAAAGTGTGATCCCCTCCCCTGGGCCTGATAGTGGTGAATAATCACCAGCCACGTGTGACATTTTGAGTGTGTCAAGTTTGGCTTGTGTGACTGCGGAACCAAGTATTTAAAATGTATTTTATCTTTTGGTTTGCTTAGTGGACTTGGGCAGCCATGTCAGACGGCTAAGCTGTATCATGGGCTGGTTCACAGCGGTGGGTTGGCAGGTGTATTTGTATCAAATTTGTATTTGATACCCCAGTATCAGCTAATGATCATTTTGATGAAATGAGAGAGATGGGGGCCTTCTCATCAGCCCTGTCCATCCTATCCCCCTTTTCTCTCTTCCCTTTGTCTTGTAATGAGTGACTTTCCTTTTCCAGGAGCTTCAGCAATGCATCTGCCTGGCAGCTTACCAAACCTGGAAGGAGGCGCCAGCCTTGTTAAAAGTCATTCTCACTGTTTTCTTGCTGCAGCACTGTCTTCGTGCCAAGATGTCCATCGGTGTGCCGATCAAGGTCCTGCACGAGGCCGAGGGCCACATTGTGACGTGTGAGACAAACACAGGCGAGGTGTACCGGGGGAAGCTCATAGAGGCAGAGGACAACATGAACTGCCAGGTACCATGCTATGTGCCCACGCCCTGGGGAAGAATGCACCTGTGTCCAAACAGCCCTTGGGTCTCCTGCTTGAAATAGTCTTTCAGCAGCAATTCCTGCGTGCCTTGTGTGTGCTGAGGTTGTGGGCATGAGCATTATCTCAGCACAGAAAAGCTGTTTGAAATACTTAATTGTGCCTTTCATTTTCCCCAGTGCATAGTAATTTTATCATGTTTTGAGATCCTGTTTTAAGATAAACAGCATCATTCCCTTTAGGTTCAGGACCATAATCTGTTTGCCTAAGTATCTTTGTTTCACACATTAGAGATTATTTGGGGAAGTGACCATAAAGAGAGGGGACAGGAGATCTCCACTGTAGTGTGCGAATCTAGCATAGGTGAAAAGAGGGGAGAAGGGAGGGTTGAGTAAGAAGAGTGTTGGGCTTCAGTGTAATTCTGCTCATTGGGGGAGTCTTGCGTGGGACAAGAATGGCCTGGCTCTTTCACCCCTGCGCTAGTCCATCCTTGGCTGAGAGCAGTCTGACCCCACCTGCCAACACACTTTTCACATGACTAGGATGCAGGCCTAGGGAGCTGCATCCTGATGTGCTTGTCCAGTGTACTGCGTCTGTGGATTACTGAGATTCTAGGACTCATACATGATGTGAAGGGTCTGATGATGTCATGGTGGCCATCTCAGAGGTGTGACCCAATGAGATGGAAGTACACAGGCTTGCTGTCTCTGACCTTCACCCTGTCCCCTCACCAGGGCTCTGTGGCTTCGCTGGGTCCACCAGCACCTGGCCATAACATAAAACCCGCTAGAGATAGCAGAGCTCTCTCTCAAGCTATCTCGAGTGCCCAGGGCAAGCATTTTTTATTAGTTAAGCTACACTATTTGGTTTTAAGATTTCAGAGGATGTTTTTGTTTAAGGCTTTGTTTCTCTCAAGTCAGTTGTTTTAGGAGTTCATAGTTCATGCTGAAAGAAAATCTAGATTCTGTAAGAGTTTGAAATTCTGTTCTTTATTTTTCTCCCTCTTGAAAGGAACAAAGAATGGGACATGGTTGCACAGGGCCATGAGTGTCTCTCTGAAAGGGCCAGAGGAAGTGAGAATAGCATAGTCTCTTACCACCCTAGAGCGGAAAGCAGACAAAGAGCCCACAGCCGAGCTGCACGGTGCCTCTAGCCATAGCAGCAACAAGTGTATTCATTGTTGACTCACAGATTTTATTCACAGTTGTACCACAAGTGAGATTTATTAGGGAAATAGACTGAGGAGTAGGGGAGGCAAAGAATATCTCAAAATACAATTCCGGGTTTATTCCAGCAATCCCAAGCCTGATTAACAGCAAAACACAGTTCTTTAATTAGTAAAAGTCCTCAGCAGTCAAATTCAAATCATCCTGCAAGGTTTGCCTCAGAGCAGTCAAGCATCCAGCAGGAACAGCAAAATCTTTAACTGTCTTTATCTCAGGCTACACCTTGCCACAGTTTCTCCCCAGTGATGCCACTGTCTCTCCCTCACAGTCACCAGGGTCTTGCTCCAGTCTCCCTCAAGTCTTGCCCCCTTCAGTGTGGGAAGCGCTTTCTCATCCAGGTCCCGCAGCTGTTGAATTTTTGGCTAACACTGCAGGATCCTTGTATATATAGACTGACCAAAGCATTCAGTAATAGTAGCCAGGCACTGTCAGTTTTTCCTGCTCTCCTAATGAAGGAAGCAGGTGTTTGTGGAGGTAATTAGTCACGTATCCCAGAGCCCCTTCCTATTTCTGACTCTTCCCCTGCTTTTCAAGAGGGAGAAAGTCCAGTTGCTCTGCTTTGTGAGGCTGCTAGTAAGCTTTAAGACCTCAGGCTTTGTGCAATAAACTGAACTATAATACAAGACTCAACATGTTTCTAAGGCTGATTAACTTGTAAAATCATGACCTTGAACTTTTAAACCAAAAAGCAAACCCTACGGGGTCTTTGGTTTTACATAAGAAGCTATTTTATCATTTACTTTCCTATTGCACAATCCAGTTCAGTTTTCTAGACGTTTGTGTCTTAGGGCAGTTACGTTAATTGACCGTATTGCTCTAACCTTGATCATTATTCCATGAGCGTAACCAGAAACTGCTCTGTTGGGTCATGATCACCTCTGTTTCCCCCTCACCTATCCTCAGTGACCGCTTAGGAACATTGGTCTTATTGGTCAGTGGATTACACAGCATGTGAGGTCACACAGTAAGTGACGTCTGTCACTAGGCTCCATCTGTGTCATGCTGTTGTGCCTTTGTGTCACGTTGTGACTGTCCATTCACCTGTGGGTGTTGCCCTGTATGTCGGTGTACGAGGCTGTTCAGATCTCTGCTTGCTGTCTTTTGGATGTATAGCCAGGTAACCTCGTGGTCAGGAGCTGCAGTGCTAGCTCACAGGCACTCTCACAGTTTGGATCCACCAGCTGCTCCCCAGGAGGAAGGTAGGCAGTCTCCTCTCACATGGCTACAGCCTCTGAAGCCACACTTGAGGGTCATCTCTAAATGACTTCCTCCTCAATGGCACATAACAGTACAACAGTTAGCTTTTTACAGGTTAGAGGAATTGCTGCACTCACTGTGTTTGACAACAGCTGTGCTATTTTACATTGCCGTTAGGAATGATACCTTTTGGATAGCTCTGTTTCATCCATTTATATTCACTAATTATGGCTGATTGGAGCTCTGGTGGGCAAGTGATAAGGAGTTGAAGATGTTTGCCTTCTCAAGTCTTTAATACCATTTCATATTTTTCTTGTTTTGTCTTTCATTTTTCTACCATTGAACATCCGTAGAAGATTATTGTGTTCATGAGCTGGGTCATTGTTTCTCCTTTCTTTTGAATCTTATAGGTTTTTTGTTGGGGCATTGGATTTTTAAGGGTGTTGACTTTTCTCTCTGTCATCAGCACTCTCTCGTTTCTGCATCCACATTTTCTGACAATGTAAAATCTGAAAGCCCACATCTGGTGACCGCTCTCCAGTTTTGCTCAGTCTTGTCTTCTTGTTTTCTGTGGGCTGCTTTTAGCTGAGCTACCCTTTGGGAAGCAGAGAGGGACTTCTGTACATTTTCATTTACTCTCTTGTTTTTAATGCTCCAGAGGCCCTGGGGTGGTTGGGGACATGGACTCCATTTAAGTGACCTGGCTCCACAGCAGGAAATCCTCTGTTGGCATGCCTGTCTGTTCCCAGGTGGAGCATGGCTGGTGTGCTCCTGGGAGGCTGGTCTTGTGTGAGTGTGGTCTCTCCTCAGACACAGGCCTGTCCTGGTGTTGGCCCAGCGGCGTGGATGTGCAAGTGAGAAATAGGGGACCACCTGTGAAAGCAGACTCTAGGCACACCTCCTGAGAGTTTGCTACCATCCTGCAAGCAGCAGCTACTAGATTGGACAGGCTGTGCAGTCCTCTGGTCAACCATCCTGTAAGCAGCAGCTACTAGATTGGACAGGCTGTGCAATCCTCTGGTCACGTACCTGCAGAGGCCTGCCTAGTTGCTGTCTCTGTGCCCCAAGCAGATGGGTTAGCTGTGTGTGCAGCCTCAGTCGTCCATGCCAGCTGGAGTTGAACGTGCTCTTTCCAGACTTCACCTCTAAGGGAGATTACTCCTTTTGTGGACAGGGAGACAGGCAGAGCTTTGACTATGGAGCAGATCCCATGATCATGGATCATGGGGATATTTACAGCCCCCTTGCAGCAGGCATTGTGCCAGTGGGGTCAACATTGGAGTGCTCTGTGTGTACCTCTGGGGAGGTCTGCCTTGTTGGTTTTAGAGCAGAAGTTTGGAATCTGTCTTCTCTTCACAGACAGAAGGAGTGTACTAGTTAGGGCAGTAGACCTTTGCTTGGAGGAGCAAACCATTCTCCTATTGTGTGTGGCCTATTGGTCCTTCCTTCTATGCCCTATGTATGTTGCTCCCTCCACACTCTGATCCACAGTCCTTCAGAGCTGAGGTCTCTTTCTGGGTTGTAGTTTCTGTTGTATTTATGGGAGAAGATCAAAACCCTGGCCTGTCTGAGCACTCCCCAGAATCCTTTACACATCTCTTGACTTTTATGTTAAACCTTGAATGAGGTGAAGCCTTTGAAATAGAGCTCATGGGGTCAAGGGACACAAGCCCTTCTATACTTCTCAGGTTTTGGCTGGGAAAGCGGTCATGGCTGCAGGCTGTGGCATTGGTGCTGAGTGCATCTCCTGTGTGCTGTCAGGATGGGCTAAGCAGAGCCACTGGGGGCCTGCCCCTTCTGAGTGTAGCTGGGATGGTTTTGAGGGGTAGAAAGATGTGTGCCTGATTTCCTTCTCATCTCCAGCATGAGTAACTGGGAGCCAAGACCTCCTGGGTAACTGGGTGGTTAGGCTGGCTACGAATGGAAGCTCTCCTGTCTCTTAAAATATCAGGGATTTTTCTTCACATTGAGAAAAAAATATTAAAAAGAAGGAAAATGCTTGATAAAATTTTAAAAAACTATGAAAGAGCTTTGAAATGAGTAGGAATGAACAATTTTTTTTTTCCTCTGACTGCTTAGACAGTATTGTATAACTTTTAAGGGCTAGTGTCTATAGCTGTTGCTTTATGAGGAATCCAGGTGAGGGGTCTCCACAGGTTCCTTCTAAGGTTAAGTGTGAGCCCTGCAAGTGGAATCCAGATTCAGCTACAATGTAGTCAAACGTTTAGGGACAGCCGGTTATTTTTTTTTCCTTATGGAAAGTTATTGTATTAAATATGAACAAATGAGAAACGTTAAAATTTCTACTAAAAAAAAATAGGTAAGTCATCAGATTGACTAGTCACAGAAGGAAAACCTACAAGTGTACGTTTAAAATTCAGAAACAGTGACTTTATTAGTAGTAAGTCCTGAAACTGTGACTCCCAAGGACTGCAGGACAGGACAGAACTGCTCCCGGGGTGACAGTGGCTGTTGTATCCAGCCAGGTAGGGGCTCTCCCAGTGTCGCTCTGTGATGTGGCTTGACCCGTGTACATATTGCTGTCACCACTTTCACCTTCTAGTCACTGGTTGCCAGCCCACTGAGTTCAATAAGTTCCACTATTTGGGCAGGGTTAACTATGCACAGGTAGGTGCCTTTTTGTCTGTAAAAACAGAAGAGGGTAGGGAGCTTTGGTGGCCTAGGTGGCAAGAAGCTGCACTGCAATCCCAGAGGTACGTGGTTCGAGTCCACCAGATGCTCTGCTGGAGAAGGAGGGGCAATCTCCTCCTGTACCAGTCAGATCCAATTTGACGGTACACACACACAAAATAATAAAAACAAAAACAAAAAAAACAAACCAGAAGAAGGTTAAGGATCACATGGCATTGCAGTGTTCCCTCTCTGCCTGCCCCATGTTCCCTGGTGCCATAGTTGTCTGCTGATGAGCTGGCTCTGGGCATTGCCTTGGTGTTGCCCCCTCTTGCTTGCCCTACGATCCCTGGCACCTTGGGCCTCTGTTGATAAGCAGTGTTCCTTTCCAGATGTCCAACATCACAGTCACCTATAGAGACGGCCGGGTGGCACAGCTGGAGCAGGTGTACATCCGTGGCAGCAAGATCCGCTTCCTGATACTTCCGGACATGCTGAAAAACGCGCCCATGTTAAAGAGCATGAAGAATAAAAACCAGGGGTCCGGGGCTGGCCGGGGGAAAGCTGCGATCCTGAAGGCCCAAGGTGGGTGCTCCTCGGTCACAGGTCTCGTCACTGTGTACAGGAGAGGTGGTCCATTCCCACACACATGCCACCCCTTCCTAGTCATGAGGATCCTTAGGGAAAAGGTTGGAACCCCTTGCCTTGGAGTTGGCCTTGGTTCCAGAAGCCTGGGCCAGGAGAACAGGCACTCTGCGTGAAGAAGTGCTAATTTGGGGGTGTCTTAGTTGCTTCATGCTGCTACAACAGATTGCACAAGTGGGAACTCTGAGAAATAGGAATCTGTTGTATGTGAAGGATGGAGTGCTGCTTTTTTGGACCTGGGCCCTTTGTTATATCTGAGATGGTTATGCGGTTCCTCCTCCTAGGCTCTATTTCCTCCCTCTTCTCTCCAGTAAGATAAAAAGTCTCCTTTTACACTGATTGATCAGCTCACAGAGGATCCTCACATAGCTTCCCCATTACACTTTTCATACGTGAATTCTGAGGGACATGATTCATTCAGCCTTACACAGGAATTGTCTTCAGATCAGCAATAAACAGCTGTGAGGCACTCTTTTTTTTTTTTATTTTTGTGTGAGTGTACCGTCAAATCAGATCTGACTGGTACAGAAGGAGACTGCCCCTCCTTCCCCGGCAGAGCATTTGGTGGATTTGAACCGTGCACTTCTGGGATTGTAGTTGCAGCTCCTTGCCACTAGGCCACCAGAGCTCCCCTATGTGAGGCACTCTTACACATTCGCTTTTCAGAGACCTTCCTTTAGGACATTCCAGTATAAAACAGAATGTCTTCTACTCTTGCCAGGCAGGAGGTGGTTATAGGGAGAGAACCAGGGCTTCTGGGCCTTTTGTCTTGAGAAAGATGTGAGTACCAAGAAATGAGTGCAGCTCCTGCCTCCTCTCAGCAGGTTGTCCTGTCACAGTGCAGCTGTGCCATCCTCTGTAGCACAGGTGAGGCCCAGCAGCTGTGCACGGGAAGGATCTTAGCCTTGAGCCTGAGAGAAGAAAAGGCAGTTATCTTTTTATTTGCCGTCAGAAAGTGCCCTCACAGCCACTTTCTCCACCTGGTTTTAGATTTTATTTTAGTGTGGGGAAAAAAAAACATTTCACACATGCAGAAGAACTTGGTTAAGAACATCCTCACCAAGATCTAGGGAGCCCTGGGGAGATTTTATTTTAGTGTGGGGGAAAAAAACATTTCACACATGCAGAAAAACTTGGTTAAGAACATCCTCACCAAGATCTAGGGAGCCCCGGGGCCTTAGTGGTAAGGAGATGTGCTGCTAGACCAGAGGAGACGTAGTCTTCTCTGTAGTTAACTGCCTCTGAAAACCCATTGGTTCCAACTCAGCGACACACAGCAACAACAGGATTTAACAGATGATGATTGGCCGTGTTTGTTGTGGAATTTTAAGAGAATTGAATTGCTCACTAGACCGTCTGCCCTGCATCCTGCCTCATGGGGAAGGTAATGCTGGACCCAAGAGGCCTGTGGCCGGGGCCATTGCCTACTTGGTCATTTCCCCTCTGATGGGGGCTAAAGCTGCGAGGGCTGGTGGCCCTGGAACTCCTGTCCAGCTCTGGTCCATTGTGTACTGGCCACTCACCTGTGCTCTCTCTCCTCCTTCCAGTGGCTGCAAGAGGAAGAGGACGTGGAATGGGACGTGGAAACATCTTCCAGAAGCGAAGATAATGTATCTGTTGAACAGAACTTTGCCCTGGTTTTGTCTTTTAGGTTAGCTGGGTAGAAGGGACAGGGGGCTGATTGCTTACAACATTTATGGCCTACGAGTTCTTCTGTCGTCTTTCTCATTAAATCTGTGGTTTTTTAAATGAAATAAATAAGCCTTTTCTGTTTTGAGGAAAATAAAGACGGTCCTTACCTTAGAGCTCTGGTGATGCAGTGGTTAAAGTGCTTTTCTGAGAACTAGAAGATGAGCAAGCCTGATAGCCATCCTTGTGAAGACAGATGTGACCATCTTTTCTGTAAGCACTGCCACCTCGGACCCCTTGGCAGTCCACACGCCTCGGGGCTCGCTGTGGGGAAAGTCCATCTCGCCAGTGGGGGTCGTTATGGGGACAGATGTGACCATCTGCTCTGTAAGCGCTACTACCTCGGAGCCCTTGATGGCCCACTTTCCTTGGGAGGTTGCTGTGGGGACTGTCCACATGGAGGTTGGGGGGGGGTTGGGATTGCTTTGGGGATAGTCCACTTGTCAACAGAGTTGCTGTGGGGACCAATGTGACCACCTGCTTCTAAGCACTGTCACCTTCGAGCCCTTAGCAGTCCACTCACCTCAGGGGGTCGCTGTGGGGCATGGTACATGCTCATTTTGGAATGTGGTGATGTTTACTTTGGCAACAAGTTAAAAATTGACAGCCTAGGAGTTATCCCGAGCGAGTGCCAGTGCATTGAAAGGGCACAGTACTGATGAAGAGTGTGAATTGCTGGTCTAGCCCAACAGTGCCTGGAAAAGCCTGGATGCAGCACACAGCCTGGTGATCCTTGGTGAGTCAGAAGGGTGAGGACATTATCAAGGACTGAAGAGATAACCTGTGAGGAGGAAAGTGCCTGTGAACCGTATAGTTGACAAACATTTCACATCTAGAAGATGTGAAGAACTTCGATTCAAAAACCAAAACCCCTGTTTAAAAATGGGCGTGGACCAGATTTTATGTATAAGTCACCAGTAAACGACGGGAAAGGCACTCACACTGCTGGGGAAAGGGACTCCAAACCACAGATAACACGTCAACCCTGTACTAGATTGCTGTCAAGTCAAGACAGCTTGGGTACAGTGGAGGGATTTTCAGGCTCCGCGTTGTCTCTCTGGCCCCATAGAGCCTGCTAGCCAGAAAGTGGACACTTGGGACTCACTAGACAAGTTTCCAGCATCTGAGCAGTGCCAGGCATCTGCAGGACACAGCATGTTGTGGCCACCAGGGTGGCTGTCACTAGTAAAACAGAAATCGTATTGACAAAGAAGAGAAGTTTCAACATCATGGTTTGATGACAAGATTGTAAAGTAGTGAGGGCGCTGTCCAGAATAGCTTAGTGGTTTCTCAAAATAGAATTATCTTAAGACTCTGCTAGGTACTTATCAGGGCTTAAAAGGAAAGACTGAAACAGATGCACAGCCGTACTCATTGTAGCACCATTTACAGTAATGAAAAAGATGGAGGAAGGCTCCAGTGCCTCAACAGAATGGATCGATAAAATGTTTTTCAAGCAGTGGGCTGCTGTACAGTCACAGAGGAGACTGGATTCTGCTTAGGTGAGGCACTGAGGGCAGCTATTCCAGGATCCCACTTACAGGTAGTCCTTGGCCAGAACAGAAGCATGGGAGCCAGTGTCCAGTTACTAGGGGCCCGGGGGTGGGGCATTATTGTTTAAAAAATAATCCAGAGAGTCCTAGCTACCTGCATGCCATTCTTGCCCTAGCAGTGCAGGGGTGTTGGGACAAGTCAAGTAGCAGTTGTAGAGAGAACAGTGTGTGCAAAATCCAGCTTATAGTGGTCAGAAGAAGTTAGACCGAGAAGGAAATGCAAGAATTCCCACAACATAAACCAGCTAAAGGAGTTCAGGTGGCCTAGTGGCAAGAAGCACTGCAATTCCAAAGACGTGCAGTTCAAATCCACCAGATGCTTTGCTGGAGAAGGGGGAACAATCTCCTGTGCCAGTCCAGTCACACACAACACCCAAGTGAAGAGTAAGGACAATCCTGTGCCAGTCCGATCACACACCCACCTCCCCAGCTAAAGAGTAACCCATTACTGGGCCTGAGGACATTGCTCATTGAGCAGACTGTTCAAGCAACGCAAGAGAGAAAATCCAGCATGCCCACTGCCCTGGCCTCAGGAGGTTTTCTAATGTTTGTAGTCCATCCACAGCTGAAAAGAACGTCAAGGCTTCTGACCTCCTCTACCTTGACTAAAGACTTCATAAGGCCCAGAGGGCCAAGAACTACCTTTCCCAGGGCTTCTGGTTCTGCTCCCGTCCTTTTGTTACCAGTGTACTCTGCTACGCTTGGCACTACTTGTCCCCAGGCCATGCCACCTCTGCTTTTACAGTCTGTTCTTTATGTCTAGAAAATTCTCAGTGCAGGGACTCCAGATCCAAAGGACACTCCCTGCTCCTTACTCGTCCTTTTTCCTCTACCTCTGGATTGGCTTCCTTCAAGCCTTGTAGAGTAACAAAACTCATCAATCCCCTTGTTAGGGTGCCATGCATTTTATTTGCATGGATTTACACCTGCAAGTGTTTCATCCCTTTAGAGGCAAGGATGGTGAGTCTCCCACTGTAAGATAAATGAGCCCTTAGAAAAAAGACATACTGGGAAAGAGAGGAAGACCCTCTACAAGGTGGATTGACTTGGTGACTAACAGTGGGATCGAGAATATCAGATGGTGAGGATGGCAGGATAGAGCTGGGTTCCTTTCTGGGTTCGTAGGATGACTGTGAGTCACAGTAGACTTGATAGCACAGGGCAGCAGCAACGTTTGCCTCACCGGCAAGCTAGCCAAACCCCTTGGTGGACCACAAGTACCTTAACTGCGTATTCCCACCAGTCATTTTGTGGGAGTCAGTGGTTGGAAGAGCCCTATTAAGTACTTCCACCGCAGCTCAATTACCAAGTGGAAACAGCCTTGATTTCTGTAATAAAGAATGGAAGAAGAAAAGTAGCATCAATGATGTAGTCTGATATCAAAGATGCAAAGTCAGGCCTCAGACCGGTGTCTCCTCCAACTGCCTTGTGTTTGCTAGATCTTCACATAACAAGTGTGTGTGGCAGCCTGCAGACACCGGCACTCCAGGGCCAGCACTGTCAGGTTAATGGCTTTGTAATAGGTGTGAATGGAATTAATAATTTGTTTCCCATTTCTTTTTAAATTTATTCTTTTTGTTTAATGTCCAGATTATTTGTTTTTCTTTCGATCACACATTTTTATAACCTTGTAGTTGTCAATATTGAGCTATCCCGTGATTCTTTCCACAGTTGTATGGCCCATATTTTCCAACTACTATCCTTCACAGGTTGCAACTTTTGCATTCCAGTCAGTCACCAGTTACCATTAACACATCTTATTGCATTTTTAATTTCAGACTGCAAGATTTGTTAAAAATTATCGATTTCTTCCTCTTTGGCTCTAGATGTAGGAGAGTGTATTTAAATAATAATCGTGTTAATAGGTCTTCCTTGTGTGTGTATGGATATTATCCTGTCACTAACAACATTGTATTTCAGGATAGAACTTGAAATTGACTATGAATGCAACACCATTCTTCTTCTGTTTTTCATTCCCAGCATAGTATTGCCATAAGATTTTCTGATTATCAGAGTGGCCAAAGCTGGCTCATTTCATCTCACTAATGCCTAGTATGTAGATGTTTGTGTGTTCCATTTCATTTTCAACAATTTCCAGTGTTCCAGCATTCAAGCTACATACATTCTGTATTCCAGTTATTAAACGACCTATTACATACATAAAGAACTGCCAAAAGTTCAAGCAAGATTTAGAAGTGGCACCAAGGATAATCACTGCTGATGTCAGATGGATCCAGGTTGAAAGTAAAGAATATCAGAAGAATGTCTTATTTGTGCTTTACTGACCATGCAAAGGCATTTGATTGTGTGGCTCTTAACAAGTTCTGGCTAACATTAAGAGAAATGGGAATCCCAGAGCCCTTAATTGTGCTCATGCGAAATCTATGCCTCCAGGAAGCTGTTGTGTGAACAGAGCAGGGAAACACTACATAGTTGAAAATTAAGGGAGTTCATCAGGGTTCTATTCTCTCTCCATACCTATTTAATCTGTATCCTGAGCAAATTATTGAGAAGCTGTACTCCATAAAGAGGAATATGGCATCAGGATCAGAGATAACCTGTGTTATAAGATGGTACAACCTTGCTTGCAGAAAGTGAGGTAGTTTAAAGTGCTTGTTGCAGAAGATCAAATAATGCAGCCTTCAGTATGGATTGCATCTCAATGTCAAGAAACCAAAGGTTCTTACCACTGGACCAATAAGTAACATCATGATAAATGGAGAAGAGATGAAACTGTCAACAACTTCCTCTTGGATCCACAATTAACACCCTTGGTACCAGCTATCAAGAAATGAGACACATTTCACTGGGAAAATCTACAGTTAGAGACTTCTCCACATTATTGAGGAGTAGTGATGTCATTTTTAGGACTAAGATGCATCTGATTCAGGCCATGGTCTTCCAGTCACTTGCTATGCATCTGAGAGCTGCACAGTGAATAAGGATAACAGAAGAATTGATGCCTCTGAGCTGTGGTATTGAAGAACAACACTGAGAATTCCATGGATGGCCAAAAGAATAAACAGATTGTCTTGAAGAGGGTGCAGCCAGAGTGCTCTTCGGAGGCAAGAATGATGAGGCTTCACCTCACATGCTTCGGACATGTTGCTAGGAGGTGCTGTTCCTTGGAGAAGGACATGATGGAGGTGAAAGATCAGCGAAGGAGAGGAAGACCCTTAACCAGGTGGATTGACACGGCAAGTATGAAGATGGCACCGGATAGAACAGGGTTCAGATCTGTTATTCATAAGGTCACAGTGGGTCATACTCCATGGCACCTAAGACAACAACCATAATGGATCTGACCCAAAGGCCGTGCTTCAGTGTTTGAATCAACCAGCAGCTCTATAGGAGAGATGGGAAGTCTCCCATAGGCCTTAGAGCTACAGAGACCCAGGGAAGCTAGGAGTTGGTGTGTCTCAGTGGCAGTGAGTCTGAGGGTCATGTGGTTCAGTTTGGTTCTCTTGTGACTTTCTGTCCATGTACAGTTCTGTGACCACACTCTTCCACTCTTCCTAGTTTTCATTTATGGGCTTGATACAGCTTATTCCCTATTTTTAGTCACATGTTTATTATACTCTGCATGTTTCTGTGTCTGGGTCAGTTTCTGAATAAGGTTGTCATGTAAATTTTGGATTGTTATCTGTCATCATCTCTCAAGCCAGAGAACTCCCAGGAGTACAGTGTGTAGGGTTGGTCTCATTTTCACAACTTTTATTTAATTTCTGTTTGTCTGGAAGTGCCCTGACTTCACTGTCCTGTGTTAGAGATCGTGTTGCTGGTTATCTAATTCTTGCTGGGCAGCTTTTTCTTTCAGGGTTTTATCAATGTCTGCCCATTGCCTTCTTGCCTGCATGGTTTCTGCTGAGAAATTGGAGTTTACTCTTTTTTTTTTTTCTCTCATTAAACTTGTTTTAATGGGTCTCAAAATTCTGTGACAAATTTTTGGTCAAGTTGTTTCCATTTAAAAAGTACTGATTTTAAAAACTAATAACTTAAAACTGCCACACGAAAAAGAAAACAAATGGTCCACAAAACATTCCTTTCCTTCTGAAGGTTTTATGATGCATTGTTATCATTAACCAGTCTTTTACTATTAAACTTAAATGGCCAATTAAGACAAACAGTTCTGAGACCGTTCTTCCACCACTGATTAAGACTGGGGTGGCAGGTGTTGTGGGTAATATTCATTTAGCCTTCTGAGCTTTCTGAGCAGACTTGGTGATCTTGCCAGCTCCAGCAGCCTTCTTGTCCACTGCTTTGATGACACACACAGCAACAGTCTGTCTCATGTCTCGGACAGCAAAACGACCCAGAGGAGGGTAGTCAGAGAAGCTCTCCACACACATGGGCTTGCCAGGAACCATATCCACAATGGCAGCATCACCAGACTTCAGGAATTTGGAGCCAGCTTCCAGCTTCTTACCAGAACGGCGATCAATCTTCTCTTTGAGCTCAGCAAACTTGCAAGCAATGTGAGCTGTGTGACAATCCAGCACAGGTGCATAACCAGCACTGATTGGGCCAGGATGGTTTAAGATGATCACCTGAGCAGTGAAGCCAGCTGCTTCCATGGGTGGGTCATTTTTGCTGTCACCAGCCACGTTGCCACGTCGAACATCTTTCACAGAGACGTTCTTAACATTGAAGCCAACATTGTCACCAGGAAGAGCTTCACTCAAAGCTTCATGGTGCATTTCAACAGACTTTACTTCAGTGGTAACGTTGACTGGGGCAAATGTGACTACCATGCCAGGCTTGAGAACATCAGTCTCCACTCTGCCCACAGGGACAGTACCAATACCACCAATCTTGTAGACATCTTGGAGAGGCAGACGCAGGGGCTTATCAGTTGGATGAGTTGGTGGCAGGATGCAATCCAAAGCTTCAAGCAGTGTAGTCCCACTGGCACTGCCATCTTTCTGGGTGACTTTCCATCCCTGGAACCAAGGCATATTAGCACTTGGCTCCAGCATGTTGTCACCATTCCAACCAGAAATTGGCACAAAGGCTACTGTGTCAGGGTTGTAGCCGATTTTCTTGATGTAGGTGCTAACTTCCTTAACGATTTCCTCATATCTCTTCTGGCTGCGGGGGGTGGCTCGGTGGAATCCATTTTGTTAACACCAACAATCAGTTGCTTCACACCCAGTGTGTAAGCCAGAAGGGCATGCTCACGGGTCTGCCCATTCTTTGAAATACCAGCCTCAAATTCACCAACAACAGCAGCAACAATCAGGACAGCACAATCAGCCTGTGATGTTCCTGTAATCATGTTTTTGATAAAGTGTCCTCGGGCATCAATGATGGTCACATAATACTTGCTAGTCTCAAATTTCCGCAGGGAGATATCAGTGGTGATGCCACGCTCACGTTCAGCTTTCAGTTTATCCAAGACCCAGGCATATTTGAAGGAGCCCTTTCCCATCTCCGCAGCTTCCTTCTCGAATTTCTTAATGGTTCTCTTGTTGATCCCACCACATTTGTAGATCAGATGGCCAGTCGTGGTGGACTTGCCCGAATCTACGTGTCCAATGACGACGATGTTGATATGGGTCTTCTCCTTTCCCATTTTGGCTTAGGTTTTGCGATGGTATTCACCAACACCTGTACTCTGGCAACAAACCCGTTACGAAAAAGCTGGAGTTTACTCTTATTGGCTGTTCTTTATAGGTAATTTCTTCTTGCCTGAACTGCTTCCAGTATTCTCATTCTCTTTAATATCAGAAAATTTTATTATGAAATGTCTTGGTGTTTTATTTTTTGGATTTAACCTGTTTGGGGTTCCTTCTTCACCTTCCTGAATGCATATTTACATAATATTTAGGAAATTTTCAAGTTGTAAATCTTTACGTTTTTCCTCTGTACCTTTTGTGGTTGGTGTTTCTTCTTGTTCCAGCATTGTGATCGCGTCAGTCATTCTTCTTGATGTTGGCCCAAAAGATTCTCATTATATTATTTGTTCCCATTGTTCAGCATTTTCTTCCTCCCCACCTGACACAGTAATGCACCCCTTGTTCTAGATTGTTGTCATACATATAATGCCTAATCATATATTCCTTGTAGGCAGTTCTTTCCCTCATCCAGTGTTCATTATTTATCTACTCTTTTCCCATTCTCTCTTCAACCCCCCACGTCTGTCCTATTTTATAACAGGGATGCTATGCAGTATATATCCTTTTGTGACGGATATTTCGCTCAGCATAGTGTCATCTAGGTTCCTCTATGTTGTGTAATGTTATAGGAGTTCATTGCTTTTCAGTGCTGCATAATATTCTACTGCGTAGATGTGCCATAGTTTTTCTACCCACTTGTTTGTTGGTAGGCACTTGAGTTGCTTCCATGTCTTTGCTGTTATGAATAATGAGTGTGCATACATTTGAGTTGTGTCTCTAGTTTCTTTAGGGTATAGCCTTAGTAGTGGAATTACTGGGTTAAATAGTATTTCTATTTCCAACGTTTTGAGAAAGCACCAGACCACCTTCTGTAGTGGCTGTACCATTTTACATTCCCACCAGCTGTGAATAAGAATTCCAATCTCTCTACAACCTTGCCAACATTTGTTGTTTGCTGTCCTGTTGAACTTTGCTGTTGCTGGATCCTAAAAGATTCTATCCTTTCTTTGTCTTTTTTGTACTTGTTCCTCTTAACAGCTTAGTATTGAGGAATTTGTATATCATTTTTCATCTTTTGTCATTCCAATGTGTTATCTGTTTCTGCAATTTCAGTCTTACCATTTAGAATGTCAGCTTGCTGTTTTTTTAGTTGCTTCTAATTTTCCATTTATTTTTATCATTCTTTTCATCAGAAGGTCTAGTAGCTTTTTTTTTTTCTCTGTAAGCTTTTCTGGTTCTGTATTATTGTCAACTTGCTGTGGTTTTTTTTTTTTTTTTTGGTTGCTTCTGATTTTCCATTTATTTTTATCATCCTTTGAATTCCTTTTCATCAAGAAGTTCCAGTAGCTTTTCTTCCTCCGCAAGCTTTTCTGGTTCTATATTTGTGTTATGGCGAGCTCTGGTGGCCTAGTGGCAGGAAACTGCACTGCAATCCCAGAGGTATGCGGTTCAAATCCACCAGATGCTCTGCTGAAGAAGGAGGAACAATCGCCTCCTGTACCAGTCAGATCCAATTTGACGGTACACACATAAAAAAAAAAGAACTATATTTGTGTTATATTTCTGTGCCGTCTTATCCTGATTTTATTTATTGATTTATTTTTAGAAGTTTGGAGTTACTTGTTGCCTCTGAACGACATTGTGATGTTAATATCTTTTTACTGTTTTGTCTTGGTATATCTGATTGCTGTTGTTAGGTTCCAACAAGATGACTCATAGTGACCCTATCAACCACAGGTCTGAACCCTGCCCTGTCTTGCTCCATCCTCATTATTGCTCAAGCCCATGTTGGCGGTCACTGTCAGTCCATCTCATGAAGAGTTAAGACAGACCTGATTGAGCCATGCCACTTGCTAATTTGGTAATTCTTAATGTTCCCACCTCTGTCTTCTGGTAGACCTGATAGAGGATGAGAAGGTGTGTGCAGCTCTCTGTGCTCTGTGGAGAGCAGTAGAGGGCAGACAGGGTTGGTGATTACAGTCTTTTTTCCATCAGGTGGAGCGGGAGCTGGTCTTTACTCTTGTCCAGTGTGTGACATGGTAGGAGAAATGTGCCTGGCTGGATGCTGTTGCTGCCTTCTAGACCAAGTCAGGACCAACCCATAGCTGACCTTTCAGTGGGTTTTCAGAGGCAGTTAATCACACAGGAGGAGATTGCCCTCCTTCTCCCACATAGCAGCTGGTAGATTTGAACTGCAGGCCTTTGGGACTGCAGCATGGCTTCTTACCAGAGCTCCCTGTTGCAGACAGCAATGAATTCCAGGCTGACCAGATGACTGCTTGAAATGGCCATGCCTGACTGCTTATTATTCTGTGCTCCTTTGGCCTATCTAACGTTTTCATTCCTTTTCTTTCTTCGATTGGTGTTTGAAGTACTTTTTAATTTTTCCTTTCAACATGTCATTGTGTACCATCGAGTCAGAACCGACTCATAGCTGACCTTCCAGCAGGTTTTCAGGGACTGTAGATTGCCTGGGAGGAGATTGCCCATCCATCTCCCATGGAGCAGTTGTGGATTTGAATCACCTGCCACTGGATTAGCAGTACATCTCCTTACCACTAAGGCACCTTCGGGTTCCAGAATTGTCTTCTACATCTACTCTCTTTGTCTCCTGATAACTTTGCCTGAAGAAGGTTAGTCTGCCGTCTGCCTGGTCTGCCACCTTACTCGGAAGTCCTCCGCAATAATTTGTTTTATTTGACCAAGAATAATTTCTAGCTGTTGTTTCTGGTAAGGAAAATTTTAACAAGAACATACTTTATTTACACAATGTATTGTTTTCTCAAAAGTCTTCACTCACTTAAGCTTTTTTGACTGTATTCATTTACTGAGTTACGAGTGGCCAACTCTACACTTCACCACCTGTTAAAAACACCAGGCATTAACCTGGAGAATGCAGTGTCCTTGGAACACACTGAGCAGAGACAGGGAATCAGGTTCCTGGGCCCCACCAGGTTTCCCCGCAAGGTTTGGAAGGGGTTTGCACATTGTTTTTAAAGGACGTGACCTTATAGCTGACCTGAGGGGTCAGCACTTTCTAATATTCAGTGGTTTTGTAACCTTCTGGTGGCCTAGTGGTAAGAAGCTGAGCTGCAATCCCAAAGGCACCCAGTTCAAATCTGCCAGCTGCTCCTTGGGAGAAGGATGGGCAATATCCTCCCGTGTGATTTACACAGCTATGGGTCGGTTCCAGCTCAACAGCACAAAAGAACGTAACAGCTGGGTTGGTAGAAATGGGGAGAGAGGGAGAATGAAGAACAGGCAGTGGAACAGAAGAGAAAAGGCAGAGCCATGAGGTTAGGAAGTTTGGGACACGAGTTGAAAGCTGTCAAACATCACAGGTCTGGAATGTGGACAGAAGGAGACCCTGGGTCTACTGACCCCAGACCCCCGACCCAACGGCCGTTCATAATGCTTCAGAGCCAGGTGGGCTGTCAGGCCTCACAGCCAAGTGAAGGGGAAATGGACTCCATTTTCTCCCTCAGGAGTGTCCAGACGCCAACTCGCTGTCACGTCCAGCTGTCCATTCCCACACTGGCTGGGCCTCAGCTGACTGCTCTGGGGCAGAGCAGGCAGGAAGAATGAAACAGGATCAAAACCCACCTACACAGACATAAAAGTGAACAGATTCTAAATCACTGGCTCATCAACTGCTCTGAATCCTTCTTGACAGAGATTGATGAAGCCAAACCAGGCTATGCTGAGGAGCTGAAAGTGCTGGTTTGGGTGATGAAACCAGTCAAATTTGGGTGGCTGTACCTTCTTTCACCACCTTGCTCTTCTACCAGGTCTAGGTTTCTGAGTTCGTCCTCTCTTTGCTTACAAGTGTCCTGTCCCCTTTCTGCTCCAGTGCCAGAGCCTGTTCAGTGGAGCTGTTTTTTGTTTTTTTTTTATTTTTGTGTGAGTGTACCGTCAAATCAGATCTGACTGGTACAGGAGGAGATTGTCCCTCCTTTCCCGGCAGAGCATCTGGTGGATTCAAACCGTTTGCCTCTGGGATTTCAGTGGAGCTGTTTTGAGCCTTCGAGTGGGAACCTGCTCACAGCTGACAACATGTGAGATGAAGCATCCCCATCCTAGCCTTCATGGAGCACCATGGCTTCCCCTTCTTCAGGACAGATCTGCTTGTTCTTTGGTAGTCCATGTGATCTTCAGTACCCTTCTCCAACACCGCAGTTCAAAGGCTTCAATTCTGTCATCCTTATTCATCATTCAGCTCTCAGCAGCATAGCAAGTAATTGAAAAGATTATGGCCTGAATTAGATATAACTTCATTCTCAATCTGACATCATTGCTCTTAAGTAATTTAGAGAGGTCCCTGACTGCAGACTTTCCTAGTGCAATATATCTCCTGATCTGATTGCTGGTATCAAGTGTATTGATTATGGATCCAAATAAGATGAAGTCAGTGACAGTCTCAATCTTTTTCTCCATCTATCCTAATGCTGCCTATTGGTCCAGTGGTGAGAATTTTTGTTTTCTTAAAGTTGAGATGCAATGCATATTGATTCTTCTTCAATATGGATTGCATCTCAAAATCAAGAGCTTCCTAGGCAGACCTACAAGGTGAACATGACACCAGGGAGGCATTCACTTCTTCAAATTATCATCCTCATATCAGCAAAGTAGCATTTGCCCAGAGACAAAGTTCAGGGAGTTCTGGTGGCTTAGTGGTAAGGAGTTGCACTGCCAACCCAAAGGCACACGGTTTGAATTTACCATCTGCTCTGCAAGGGAAGGATGGGCAATGCCCTCCAATGCGATTTACTGCCTCTGAAAACCTGGGTTCTGACTCAGTGGTACACAACAAGAAAGTTCATAAGACAGAAACAAATGAGACAGAAGGGAGCATTACAGGGCAGGAAAAGATTGTAGTTATATTATGAATAAGTTATAAGGCAAAATGCCTATTAATGGTTGGAGGGAAAGTCAGCATTGTAAGCTTTCATTTCAATAAATAAAGATGGGGTGATAATTGGCATACAACAAAGATAATGATATAAATTGTAATACATATAAATGATTATATTAAAAAGTACATGTACAAAAAGTGAAATATGTAAATGACTATATGAAAACCAATATTTATTTTTACTTGCTAAATGAAAAGGAAAGGAGAAAAGCATGAAAGGGAACGGTGCCCAGATCACATGGGGCTTGGACTGGTGTCTGTACCACCAGCCACACAAGAACTTCATTCACCATTCACAGGATGGGGTAGACTATCCAGGAAAGTCTTGTCTCATACTGAGGAGTAATTAACTTTAGACAGGGCACTTCTGTGGACCCACCCAACAGCACAAACAGCACTTGGAAGGGTGGAACTATTTCTAGGTCAGTTAACTGTATTCCAGAACAGAGCTCTAAAAGATAGGAATAGAAAAGCATTCAGCACCCAGAAAGCAAACTGCCCACTTCAGGCATCCAGCCAAAGATCCCCAGACATGAAGGACTTGTAGCGAAGAGAAGAACCCACAAAACCAGATCTATAACCCACAGTTGTTTAGATTAGTACAGCAGGAGACTGAAAATTATCATAATCATTCTTCTGTAGGTTCAAACTTTTGGGGACACAAAGTTTCACAGGAAGGAGGAGGAGACCAACCACAATTGGACTCTCAAGCTGCCTGGGATTAACAGTAGATTAAACAGTACAAAGGGAAGAGTGGTGAGCTAGAAGACACACACTGAAAGACAGCTGTGGCAGGGAGCTCTGGCGGCCTAGTGGCAAGAAGCTGCACTGCAATCCCAGAGCCATGCTCTTCAAATCCACCAGATGCTCTGCTGGAGAAGGAGGGACAATCTCCTCCTGTACCAGTCAGATCTGATTTGATGGGTACACACACAAAGTAGTAAAATTTTTAAAAAAAATTTTTTTTAAAAAGACAGCTGTGGCACAACTTTGATCAAGGAACTAGGATACCCAGAAGGAGAAGTAGAACAGAAGGAACACAGAAAGGACCTAAAAAAATGATGGGAGAAAAAAAATGATGGCGAGAGACTTCAATCTGGAAAATGATAAATCCACAGGTTTGAGACACCCGGCAAACACCAACGCAACAAGCGTAAAGAAATTAATACTGAGGCACAGCGGATCTTGAAGCTGGTGGGAAAGAGAAAACCTTAAAAGCAGTGAGGCTCTGGTGGCCTAGTGGCAAGACGCTGCACTGCAACCTCAGAGGTATGTGGTTCAAATCCACCACATGCTCTGCTGGAGAAGGAGGGGGCAGTCTCCTTGTGTGCCAGTCAGATCTGATTTGATGGTACATGTAAAAATAATACAATAAAAATGAAAAAATTTAAAAAACAGTGAGGGGACACAGGGACCAACACATTACAATTACGAAAGGAAGGAAAGGAGTAACATTTTAAATACCATGGGTTGAAGAGAACCTTTCTATAATAACATTTTATTTTTGTTTTTTAAATTTTTTCATTATTTTTTCCCCTTTGGCTTCTTCTTAAATACTATTGTAAATGGAGGAAATGTCTTTCTAGTCTTGAGATTTCCTTATTGAGTTGAAGTCCTCTTGCTTGATGTGGTTGTCTCCCTATCCCACAATCCCTAACTGAGTTCTACTCCTTTTTGATCCCATCATAGATAAGACTGTAGGAACTTGTATCTAAGACAATTTTCAGTGATTAGAAAGAGAAAATGCTTCCCTGAATTAGTGCTAGGCTTTCTCTGAATCATAGACTTTCCTAATTTCCAGTTTCATTTCTTTTTTACATGTTGTGCTGATTAAAACTACCTTTCTTTTCTGAGCAAATTATTTTCTCCAGGACAACTCATATAGAAAAGACTGGCATTCCACTAAAGCAAGCAGCCTTCAGGTGCTTCTCCCTAAGAACCTGACTTTGCTCTCAAGCCCTGTTGTAATGGTATAAAAAGAGCTTTCAGGTGCCCATGCTTATGTCAAGGTAAGAAGAGTTGAAGAGGCCATAACTCATGTCTATTAATAGAGTCCTCCTTGAAAGCAGGAAATTACAATGTATGTTCTATGATACTGTTGTTAAGTGCCATGGAGTCAGTTAAGACTCATAGCTATTTGCCAAACATTAGATCAGAACCTTGCCCTATACCATCTTTATAATCTCTGACATGCTCAAGCCCATTGCTAACATTGATGTTGTCAGTCCATCGAGTTGAAGGCCTTCTTCTCTTCTACTGACCCTTGGCTTCTCCACTGTCATGTCTCTTTCCAAAGACTGGTCCCTCCTGAAAACATGTGAGGCCAAGTTTCCGCATCCTTGCATCTAAGGAGTACTCCAATTTCACTTCCCCAAAGAAACATTTGTTTATTCTTTTGGCAGTCCATAAGATAGTCAGTACTGTTTTTCAATGCCATATTTCAAAGGAGTTGGTCTTCCTTATTCATTGTCCAACTTACAGATACAAATGAAATAACCGAAAATATCATGGCTGGGTCAGACAAACCTCAGTCTTGAAACTGACATCTTTGCTTTTGAAGATTTTGAAGAGATACTTGGCAGCAAATCTTCCCACTGTGACACATCTTTTGATTTCCTGACTACCATGGGTTTTGATTTTGGACCCAAATAAAATGAAATAATCAACAAACTTTGATAATGTTATACAATATGGAATATCCATGAACTGCCAAAACAAACAAACAAATATGCTTTGGAGATGGTGCAGCCAGAGTTCTCCTTGGAAGCAAAGATAATAAGGCTTTGTCTCACATATCTTGGGCATGTTACTAAGAAAGGCTATTCCTTGGAGAAGGACATCATGCTTCAAAAGGTGGGTGGTTGGTAAAAGAGAGGAAGACCCTGAACCGGATGGATTGACACAGTGAATGCAGAAATGGGTTCAAGTGTGTCAGAAATTGTGAGGACGGCACAGGATATGACAGGGTTCAGATCTGTTGTTCATAGGGTTGCTCTGAATTGTACTCCACAGAACCTAACAAAAAAAAACAACAAATGACAATCTTGCCTTTAGTTGAGTGGTGAATATTTTTGTTTTCTTGATGTTGAGTTGTAATCCATATAGAAGACTAATCTTTGCTCTTCAGTAGGTGCTTCAAGTTTTCTTCATTTCAGCAAACAAGGTGGTGTCATCTGTATAACACAGATTGTTTATTAGTCGTCTTCCAATCCTGATGGTCTAATTAAGTATAGAAAGAAGTTAACCTTGACGCACACCTTTCCTGATTTTAAATATGTAGTGTTCCTTTATTCTGTTCAGACAACTGTTTTTTGATCTATACATCAGCTTCATCTGGACACAATTAAGTAGTCTGGGATTTCCATTCTTCTCAATTTTAGCCATAATTTGTTATAATCCACACAGGCAAATGCAGAGTCAATAAAACACAAACTCTTTGTGGTATTCTGTGCTTTCAGTCAAGGCTCATGTCACATCAGTAATGATATGCCTTGTTCAATGGCCTCTTCTGAAGCCAGCTTGAATTTCTAGCAGTTCCCTATCGATGTCCTGTTACAGATATTTTTAAATAAACTTTAGCAAGATTTTACTTGTAGATGATATTAATTACTTTATTCAATAATCTCCACAATTTTTGGATCACCATTTTGGGAATGAGAACAAAAAGTCACAGCTTCCAAATTATTTTATACAAGCTAATGAGCAAGTACATCCAGGACTGCATCTGTTTGTTGAGACACCTCCACTGGTATCTCGTCGATTCCTGAGCCATTAATTTTGCCAGTGCTGTAGTATAACTTGAACTTCTTTCATGATCATTGGATTTTTATTATATGCTTCTTCCTGAAATGTTTTTATGTCAACCAGTTCTTTTTGACACAGTGACTATTTCATTCATCTTCTTTTGATGCTTCCAGGATCATTCAAGATAATGCCCATAGCATCCTTCAGTATTGCAACTAAAGGCTTGAATTTGTTCAATTCCTTCAGTTTGAGAAATGCTGAGTGTGTTCTTCTCTTTTTATTTCCTAACTCCAGCTCTTTGTGGTGGTGGCTGTTGTGTACTGCAAAATGGGGTACTGCCCCTCCAGTGGGGTTTCAGAGGCAGTTAATCACACAGGAAGAGATTGTCCTTTTCCTGTGTGGTAGCCGGTGGCCTCGAACAACATCCCTTTGGATTGCAACACAGCTTCTTGCCACTTTGTACATTTTGTTATAATGCTTTGCTTTGTCTTCTCAAGCTGCCCTTTGAAATCTTCTGCTCAACTCTCTTACTCCAGCATTTTTTCCCCTTATGTTTTGGCTTCTTTGTGTTGTAGTACCAGTTTCAGAGCCTCTTCTGAGGTTCATTTTGGTCTTTTCTTTCTTCCCTGTCTTTGTAATGACCTTTGCTTTCTTTCTGGATGATGCCCTTGGTGATGTCTCTTGATTCATCTGGCCATCTGTTAAGCGTGTCCAATGCATTAAATCTATTCTTGAGATTTTTTTTTTTCCAATTTAGGTGGGATAAACTCAAGGTTGTATTTTGGCTTTCGTGAATTGCTGTAATTTTAACTTGTTTACGAGTAATTGATAGTCAGTTCTACAATCAGCACCTAGCCTTGTTTTGACTGCTGGTATATCGACTCTCTCCATAAATGTAATCTGTCTGATTCTTGTGCAGTCTGTGCATATACTCACCATTTAGGTTTGTTTGGGGTTTTTAAAAAAATATCTAAAATAAATAAATAATTGATTGTACAAAATCCCCACTTTTATTTCTTTCACCAAGGACTATTCTCCTTTGTTTCCAACTTTCACATTCCAGTCACCATTTATTGTCAATGCATCTTGACTGCATGTTTCATAAATTACAGACTGGAAAATTCCATAGAAAGCCTCAGTTTCTTCATCTTTGGCCTTAGTTACCAGTGTATATATTTGAATAGTTGTTTTATTAGCAGACCTTCCTTGTCAGAAGTTTAGTGTTTAAAATTGCTTTCTTAGACATTGACTAAGGAGCTCTGGTGGCGGGAAGGGCAAGAGGTGGGACACATGAGTGTTTACTGCTCCTGCTGCCTCCTCCTCCAGTTCCAGCTACTACTTCTGCCACCACCACTTTCTGGGTGAGTCCACCACGGGCCCAGTGGCACCAAGTGCCTTCTACCTGCCTGGCCCTGGCCCCTGTCTGTCGCTGCTGCCCTTGTAGCTGCCTCAGACTCCCTGCACCATTATGGAGATGGTGACCTGCTCCTGCCAGGAGAAGGCTCAGCAGCTGAAAGAGCAGCACCAGGTCATCCTGTTGAAGCTGATGAGGGAGGAAGGAGGACTGAGAGAGAAGGACAGCAGGTATTGCTCTGAATGAGGGGCCAAAGGTCCCCAATGGGCTTCCTGAAATATCTCAGTGTTTATTTGCATCAGAGGTGCTGGAATCCATAGAGATCTTGGAGTTCATATATCCAGGGTTAAATCTGTCAATCTAGAACAATGGATGCCAGAACAAATACATGCAAGATATGGGAAATATTAAAGCAAGACTACTCTATGGAGCTAATTTTCCAGAAAACCTTTGAAGGCAACAGACAGATCAAGTGGTGAAATTTTTCAACAGAGATAAATATGAAAAGAAGAAGAAAAAAAAAGGTGCTCTCTGATGCATAGCAAGTAATTGTGAAGACCTGGAGCAGGCGCACCCTTGATCTTTAGACTAACATCGTTGCTTTTTAGTACTCTGGAGAGGTCCCTGACAGCCAATTTTCCCAGTGCAATTTTTGTCTTTTGATTTCCTGACTGCTGGTGTCAAGAGTGTTGATTGTGGAGCCAAGCAAGCTGTAATTGGGGGTTTTTGGAGGGTTTTTTTTGTGGTTTTTTCCTTTTTAAAAAATTATTATTTTGTATGTGTGTACCATCAAATTGGATCTGACTGGTACAGGAGATTGTCCCTTCTTCTCCAGCAGAGGATCTGGTGGATTCGAACCTCAAACCTCTGAGATTGCAGTGCAGCTTCTTGCCACTAGGCCACCAGAGCTTGCCAACAAGCTGTGATTGTTAACAACCTTAATCTCTTCTCCATCCGTCATGGTGCTGCCAACTGGCCCAGTAGAGAGAATCTTTGTCTTCTTGATGTTGAGCTTCAATTCATATCAAAGGCTGTAGTCCTTGACCTTCTGCAGCAAGTGCTTCAGGTTTTCCTCAGTTTCAGCAAGCAGAGTTGTGTCATCTACAAAACATAGGATGTTGATGAGTCTTCCTCTAATCCTGATATCACATTCCTCCTCTTAAAGCCTAGCCTCCTGAATGATCTCTTCTGCAAGTAGATTGAAAAGATATGGAGACAGGATTACAAATAAAGAAAGAGGGTGAGGGGAAGGAGGTGAAAAAGAAAGAAAAGGATCCAGATAAGTCTACAAAACCTCTTATAACTGAAAAGCTGCAGAAGAAGGAATATAAGCAATGGGAACTATAAAAAAGTACCAGCCCTAGGAAAACTACAGAGCCTACTCCTGATCTTCAGGTCTTGATGGCCCTGCTTGAGGCACAAATAACCAGTGGGAACATGACCATGATGACAGCCCTCAGGGATGATCTGGACTTCTTTGGGTCAGTGATTTCTAATCCCTTACCACAACCATCCTGCTTCCAGCTCAGGGTACACCCACTATACCAGCAGCTGCCCCTTTGTCTACAGTAACCCCTGGGAGTCTAGACCTATTCACTGAGCCAACTACAAAGTCAGAAGAATCCACAAAGAAACAGCCCTTCAAAGATTCCATTTTATCTCTGTATTGTTCAGGGACCATTCAGCTGCAGAATATCAGAATATCAGAGCTGCAAATATACCCCTTACCTCCTAGCACCTACTGCATTTCAGAGTTTCCTGTCCATGGGAGTTCCTGTGTCTGCAGCTCCTGGTCTTATTGGAAATGTAATGGGACAGAGTGCAAGCACGATGCACGCCATGCCCAGTGGGTTTATGGGAAATGTCCAGGCCCAGTGGGTTTATGGGAAATGCACACACTAGTGTGATGCCACTGCCTCAAAATGTTGTCAGGCCCCAAGGAGGGATGATGAGACAGATGGGTGCATCCCAGAGTGAGTTTGGTCTGCCCCAAGCTCAGCAGCCTCCATGGAGCCTGTCACAGATGAGTCAGCAAATGACTGACAGGCGTATCAACTGTACAAACCCCACAGTGGGTATTGGGCAGCCCCCAGGACAACGCGTCAGGTGAGACTCAGCACACTACTTTGGAAATGCAAAATGACAAGTTTTGTCTAGAATTACCACCAGGCATTGCTTGCCAAAATGTGTCTATAGGTCCCCTGTTTGTTCATGTACACATTTTTCTTTCTTCCTGTTTCTTCATATTAAGAATTATCTGATAGATAGTGCTGATATTTACTGGTTGAATTTGATATGGTGAAAAGCAGGTTGAGAAACCATTTTCTATCAAGAGCTGCTTTGTTCATATTTCCCATGATTTCATAAACCATATTTTTCTTTTATTTTGCACATAAAACCACTGAAGGTGCTGCCTGTTGACATCTTGGGGATCGCATCATGGTACACATGGCCCGTGACTCAGCGGGAAACACAGTGAGAAAAACAATTATGTGGGTCGCTCACATGACAAATTTAGGTTTCCACATGGTCAAGTTTGGCTTCGGGAGCAGCTCTAATGAAGCAGTAAGAACACAACCAGGAACGGGGAAGGGAGTTAACTACCAGAGGCCCTGCAGTACTGGTCTGATGCCTGGAGCTGCCATTTGCATCAGGAGCAGAGGTCTAATGAGCTGACTAGGAAGCTGGCTGCCCAGAGCTTAGTCGGCGAGAGGGTTTCTGAACTTCTGGCCAGCAAACCGAGCCTTGCTGCCCAGCTCCTCTTCAATTCTGAGGATCTGGTTGTACTTGGCCAAGCGCTCAGATCGGCAAGGTGCACCTGTCTTTATCTGGCCAGTGCAGAGTCCCACCACCAGGTCAGCAATGAAAGTATCCTCAGTTTCTCCAGAACGATGAGACACCATGACACCCCAACCATTGGACTGGGCCAGCTTGCACGCCTGAAGAGACTCGGTCACAGAGCCGATCTGATTCATTTTGAGCAGAAGGCAGTTGCAGGGCTTCTCATTCACAGCCTTGGCAATTCGCTTGGGGTTGGTCACAGTGAGATCGTCTCCTACCACCTGGATCCCTGAACTGGCAGTGAACTTTATCCAGGCGCTCCAATCATCCTGGTCAAAGGGATCTTCGATAGACACCACTGGGTAGTCCCTGATGAAGGACTTGTACAGGTCTCCCAGCTGGTCAGGTGAGATGTACCTGCTGGGGTCATCAGGAGACTTAAAGTCCAGGTCGTACTTCCCAGAGCAGAAGAACTCTGAGGCAACAACGTCCATGCCGATCACCACCTTGTCAGTGTAGCCAGCTTTCCCAATTGCAGTCTTCAGCAGTTCCAGGGCTTCTTTGTTCTCTAGGATGTTTGGGGCAAAGCCACCTTCATCCCCCACATTGGTGGCATCCTTGCCGTACTTGTCCTTGATGACGTTCTTCAGGTTGTGGTAAACCTCAGCCCCGATGCACATGGCTTCTCTGAAGCTTGCTGCTCCGACAGGGAGGATCATGAACTCCTGCATAGCCACCTTGTTGCCAGCATGAGAGCCACCGTTGATGACATTGAAAGTGGGAACTGGCAGAATGACTTCGGAATTGCCAGCCAAGTCAGCAATGTGCCGATACAGGGGGACCCCCTTCTCAATGGCTCCAGCCTTGCAGACAGCAAGAGACACTCCCAGAATGGCATTGGCACCAAATTTTGATTTATTCTCAGTTCCATCCGTCTCAATCATTAGCTTGTCAATCTTCTCCTGTTCCACAACATTCAGTTTCTTGCTAATCGGGGCAGGCACAATAGTTTTATTGATGTGCTCAATAGCCTTTGAGACACCTTTCCCCAGATACCTAGTCTTGTCATTGTCCCGGAGCTCCAGAGCCTCATAGATACCAGTTGATGCACCACTGGGTACAGCAGCTCTGAAGAGACCTTTTGCAGTATAAAGATCAACCTCAACAGTGGGATTTCCACGGGAGTCAAAGATCTCTCTGGCATGAATCTTTGTAATAGACATGGTGAATTTCTGGGAGGCTGGTTCTCGTCACTCAGGAAAGCAGTGGAAGGTGCTGCGGACACCAAGACGAGTGACTGAGCAAAGAGGTGGGGGAGCAGCGACACCCAGGGATTTTCTGTCCTCGGCGCCTCTCCCATAAGCCATATTTTTTGAGAAGCTGCTCAGGCAACTTTGAGTAATCCGTTTCACTCTCAGGGAGTGTTGGTGGCCTAGTGGCAACAAGCTGCACTGCAATCTTGAAGGCACGCAGTTCGAATCTACCAGCTGCTCCATGGGAGAAGGATGGGCAATGTCCTCCATGCGATTAACTGTCTCTGAAAACCCACCGGAGGGTCAGCTATGGGTCAGTTCCGACTCTATGGTACACAACAAGCAACACAATGTTTGCATATAAGGGAAATACTTATCATATTAGTAATACCTTTAACAGTATAAACCCTGCCCCTAAATTAGCCAGTAATCCTGTAGGAAGATACTGTATGATCAAATGTTTAATCACATAAATAGAATGTAAAGGTATCACTGAAAATAAAAAAAGAAAACCTGCTTTTTAATATCCCAGAGGCACGTGGTTCAAATCCATCAGCTGCTCTGAAGGAGAAGATGGGCAATCTTTTATGTGATTTGATTAACTTTTTATTTTGTGATGAAGTTTTTGTTGCTTTAAGAAAATAGATTAAGGTGGGATGCAAGCCTTACCAACTAAAGGCCTATGGAAACTCATGGGAGCACATGCTAGCTGCCTCCTTTGGGGGAAGCTCACTTTCCAGGAACACAGCATCCAGCTATGCCTGGCCCACTGCTCACAGTCTCTGCACCACCAGCCTGCATCTCCTACAGTCACATGAGTCATTTCCCTAATGGGTTTGAGTCTCTGTGAGACCTTCCAGGGAACCATTGAATCAAGGAAGAGAGATGTGGGCACCTGAACGGAGGAGGAAAAGCTGATGTTGGAAATCAGGGAGTGGAGCAGCAGATCAAACATTTGGGACACTGTTGACCTCCCCCCTTCTGTAAGGAGCCTGCTGCTAATCTTAGCAGAACAGATTGTAAATGCACACGCTTATGCATAGTATTCATAGCCTTAGACTTCAGGATAGATCTTGAAATGTTCTTTTTGACAATGGACTAAATAGCATTTCGAATCATTATGTCATCCCCATGCTCTAACGGAAGGCTTCCACCTATATATACTTTAATGCTCTAGACACTAAAGTTGGCTCTTCCAAGAAACACTAAAATTGCTGTACTCTCTGGTGCCTTGATACTTGAATACTGTTTTTCTCCTCTATCTCTTCCATCAGATACACTTTTATCTGTGGAGTGAGGGCGAATTAAGATATTGATCACAGATAACACCTAGGAAGGACGTAATGAGGTCTTATTTATGGCTTCCTCCCCTGGGTGCACATTGGGTGGAGTCTGGACCAATGAGACATCACCATGGAGAGTCCAAAGTTTGGTGGGTGCTTTTTCTTTCAGTCACTCATGTGCATGTCAGTATCAGCTTCCCAATTCTGATGGCTCTGGAACTTCTGCCTCTTCTCACTCATTGGTTCAAATCCCAGCAAGAGCCATTCAGATAAAGAGAAACTGTTTTATGCTGTGAGCTGGTGTAAATGTCAGCAATCTGACGGTTTACTGTGTACAGGGCTCAGGCAGGAACTCAGAGCCTTGACAGCAAGTCCTCTTTTTTTGACTCTTGTCAAAAGAGTCAGCATTTGACCATCAGAAGTTTTCACCGCCTTGTCTCATTAGGGACCAAATGGCTGTTTTTGTGCAGCCAGAGTGCTTTCCACCCCAGAGACATGGTTCACCTGGGGAGTGTGTGTGTGTGTGTGTGTGTGTGTGTGTGTAAAAGTGACCTGAATCTTACTGTTGGTTATGTGAAAATTTGTCAGGAGATACGCATCTGGCTCGAGAAGTATGCACCAATAAGGAATTGAAACCTGGGGTATCAGCCAAAACTGACCCTGGTAATAATAAAAGCTTTGAAGTAATCCACTCAAAGTCAGATTCTATTGTGGCTGCCAGGGCAACTGCCAGGCTAGCCACACACCCTCTTTTGAAGGAAAACATGTTGTCATATCAAGGATACAAAGGATGACAAGAACTGAGCGGAAATGGAGCCCAACAGGCCCTGAAAAGAAAATCAGGTTTTCAGCAAAGCAAACATCAGATCAATGAAAGATTGTATAACACAATGTATACGAATGAAACAAAATGTAAAGGAATTATTATATGAAAACCAATAAAATATTTTTTAAAAATTTGACTTGGAAAAAAGAAATCAAGATAATAAGAATGGACAAAGAAGACAACACAAAACAGTGGCACAGCTGTCTCTTCATCCTTCAGATAGCATACAAACAGATTGCAAAGACAATAGTCATCTAAAAAAATAGGTAATAGTTATCTAAAATCATTGTTCCAGGGGGAGTTCTATTTGATTAATTGGCACTTCTTTTTTAAACTTTTTTTCTTTTTCTACTAGTTTATTTACAAAATTTGAATACATTGTTCTCAAGAACAAATTCTTTCCATTTGCCTCATCTCCCCACCCATCAAATTGTACAACATCATGATTAATCCCCCCTCCCCCTGCACATTCTCATTCTCTGCTTCCAACCTCTCTCACCCCTCTTGGATCCTTATACTTATTCTACAATAATAATTTTATACAATATTTATCCTTGTGGGACTGAGTTAGCTCATTCAGCAAAATGCTCTCCAGTCCCTCCTAAGCTGGGTAATAATTTATAAAATCATTGCACCTGCTTGCTGCATAGTAATCCGTTGTGTGAATGTACCATAGTTTCTCAATCCGTTTGATAAAATTGATGCATGGAATCTTCTAAAGATTAAATCCTTAAGTGCATCAAAAACTTTTTCCAATAGGGTGAAAAGAAAACCCACAGACTGGGAACAAACACTTGGTAATACCATCTCGGACAAGGGTCTTATAACAAAAGTTTACAGAATACTCTTGGGCCTCCACAAGAAAAAGACTGATAACCCAATTACAAAATGGACAAAAGACATGGAAAGTATTTTCAGAGGAAGATATTTGAATGGCAAACAGACACATTAAGAAATCCTCCAAATCACTGGCAATAAGAGATGCAAATCAAAACCACAGTGAGGTACCATCTCACTCCAGTAACAGTAGCAAAGTTTAACAGGGCAGCAAGTAATAAATATTGGAGAGGATGTGGCGAGAAAGGAACTCTTATACATTGTTGGTGGGATTGTAAAATGGTACAACCATCCTGTAAGGCAATTTGGTGCTTCCTCAAAAAGCTGCACATAGACATTCCATATGACCCAACGATTCCACTACTTGGAATATACCCTGAGAAAATGAGAACTGAGGCACAAACTGAGATATGTACACCAATGTTCACAGCAGCGTTATTCACTATCTCAAGATCATGGAAACAGCCCAAATGTCCAACCACAAAAGAATGGATTGAGAAACTCTGTGACAGTTAAAAAAAAATAATATTTTTAAAAATTAACATATTAATTTTTGGTAGGGTTTTTTTGTTTTTGTTTTTAAATAAATCAACTATGCTAGACAAAGACCGAGACCACATCAACAACAGGAGCAGCAAAGGTGGGAGACCCAGCGAATGGTGTGAGAAAGCTGGATGAGACCCGCCATGCAGGAGCTAGTCCAGGGCCTTCCCCTAGGCTTGACGTGGAGAGGAGGTGGAGTATAAGAGGATATCAAAATTAGCAGAACTAAAAAAGCTTTGTAATGTTGAGTAAGAGCCAGAAGGCCAAAGGTGAGAGGGAAGCCTGCTCCCAAGTACACCTGTAAAGAAGCTGTCCTGGTGAAAATTGTATCCTGAGTGTTTCTGAATTGTAAGCTGTTGCAATGGAAAAATTTGCCATCGGAGCCCTCTCCAGAATGTTAAAGAGCCCCAATGTCAGTCTAGAGACTAAGGTGTGCTTGATCCAGGCCATAGTCTTCTTCAATTATTTGCTGTGCATCTGAGAAATGGACAATGCTAAGGATGACAGAATAATTGATGCCTTTGAGTTGTGGTGCTGGAGAAGAGTAGTGAACATACAGTGAACTGTCAAGAGAACAAACAGGTCTGTCCTGGACAGGGTCAAGCTGGGATGCTCCTTGGAGACAAGGATTTTAAAGCTCCATTTCACATACTGTGGGCATATTCCCAGGAGGGACCAATCTTTGGAGAAGGACATCATGCTTGGAAGGATGGAGAGTCAACACAGGAGAGAGGATGACTCCTGAAGGGTTGAATTGAAACAATGACTGTGCAATGAGGTCAGATATCAGAGTGAGATTGGCTTAGGCAGGATAGGGCAGGGCTCAGAATCACTGTTCATAGGGTTGCTATGAGTCTCAGTTGACTCAATGGTATATAACAACAGCAACAATTTCCCTAATAAACCTCTTAATCATGAGTACAATCTGTGAGGTCTGTGTGGTCATTTCAATGAATCAGCAAAGCAAAAAGTTATGTAGCAACAGCAGTGAGAACAACGGCTGGTACTAGAGAATCTCTAGAGGTTGATGCTGATGCCTGAGCCATGTGTGTCTTCCCAGGGCCAGTCCTGTGCTGTGGTGTTGATGGGGACCCTTTCCCTGTACAGTCTGCGTGGGTTAGACCCCATTCATAACCCTCATGCTTTCACACCAGCAAGATGTGGGATTCATAAATAGAGAATTATTTCAAAAGAAGCCAGAAATAGGGGAAGAAAGAATGGCTGGTACTAACAGAAAACAAAGAAGATGACAGGTTTAAGCTACCAATTAAAAGGCAAAGATTGGCAGATTGGATTTTGAGAAAAGCAAGACACAATTACTTTATATCTACAAGTTACTTTAAGTAGAAATACATAAGTAAGTATATATTTTATTGTTGTTGTTATGTGCTGTCAAGTCAGAACTGACTCATAGCTGGCGCCTCAGTGAGTTTTCAGAGGCTGTAAATTACACAAGAGATGATAGCTCAGCTCTTTTCCTCAGAGCAACTGGCGGAGTCGAACAATGTACCTTTAGGTTGGCAGTACAACTCCTTACCCACTAAGCCAGTGTTGTTGTTAAGTGCCGTCGAGTCACAGGCAACTCATAGCGACCCTATGAAGGAAGGACAGTCCTCGATGCTTGGGTGCCTTTCATCCTCTCTCCAGGCTCATAGGGTTTCCGGAGGCAAGCTATCATGGAAGTGGATGCCACTCCTCCTTCCAAGACTAAGTCACTAGGGGTCCATCCCATATATACAGAGAAAATAAAATAAAAATGAAAGTATTAAATATGAATATGAAATTTATATATTAAAAATAATGCAACGTGATCGAGTAAGTATTAGGAATGCAAGGTTGACTTAACATTCAGTAATAAATCAATATAATTCACTATGTTAGCAAACTGACCGGCTCAATAGATGAGGAAAAGGCATTTATTCCTTGGAGTAAGAACTTGATTGCCAGAGACTAAAGAAGAGGGTAAATTATTGTTGTTGTTGCTTCTGAAAACCTGCTAGAGGGTAAACTATGGGTTGATTCTTACTCAACGGCACACAACAACAGGGAAGGGAGAAGACTTTCCTACAAGCAAAATGTGAATGGAAAAAAGGGACTGGCAGAAGTGGTGGGAAAGGCGAGCTAAGGTCAGCTGTGCCTGGGGGCTAACAGATCAGCATAAGAGAAAACTGTGGTACAAATCATTGTATTGACTTTAACATTCACCACATGGCCAGGTAGGAATATGCTGATAATGTGAATGAGGTAAATAGTACTTTTTGGATGGAGTCATGTGAATAAGTTGCATAGATTACCAATGAAGGAATTGGTGCCTACTTGCCATCCTGCCACACTTAAATTGAACATGTTCTGTTGCAGAAAATTGGAATTTTACTAGTAACAAGAGAACAAGCAGAATGCAGCCCATTATTTGCAGAAGACAAACTGAATCAAGACCAGAGGAGCAACAGAGCTGGTGGAGAACCAGAGACCAGTGTGAGACAGAGCCAAACTGAAACTGACATGGATGGACCAAGAGTTAAGGACATTTGCCCAAGCTTAAATCTCAACATCAAGGAGACAAAAATCATTACCTCTTGGCAGATAGGCAACATCATGATTGATGGAGAAAACATTGACTATGAACAACTTTATCTTTCTTGGATCCACAATCAATACATGTGATACTAGCAGTCAGGAGATCAGAAGACACAGAGCACTGGGAAAGTCTGTAGTCAGGGACCTCTCCAAATTATTGAGGAGCATTGATGTAAGTTTCAGAACTAAGGTGAACCTGATTTGGGCCATGATCTTTTTAGTCACTTGCTATGCTTCTGAGAGCTGGACAATGAATAAGGATGACAGAAAAAGAATCAATGTCTTTGAGTTGTAGTGTTGGTGAAGAGTACTGATTATCCTGCGGACTGCTAAAAGAACAAACAAGTATGTCTTGGAGAAAGCACAACCAGAATGCTCGTTGGAAGCAAGAATGGAGAAACATTTATTCCTTGGAAAGGGACATCATGCTAGGAAAGGTGAAAGATCAGTGAAAAGCGAGGAAGAGCCTCAACAAGGACAAGGGACTGCAGCAATGGGCTCAAGTGTGTCAGAGATGTGAGGCTGGCACAGGACAGGGCAGGACTCATATCTGTTGTTCATAGGGTTTGCTGTGAGTCATACTCGACTCGGTGGCACCTAACAACAACAATAGCCATCCATGGTTAAAACAAAACAACTTGTTGTTAAGTGCCATCAAGCTGACCACAACTCACTGACACTTTGAACAGATCCAAGCCTTGCCTTATCCTGTGCCACCTCACAATCTCTGATCTGCGCAAGCCAAAGCCTCTTAGCAAAGCAGAAACAGAGGATGACATCCTTAACACAATAAAGGGAGTCTACAAATTGGTTGCACTGGTGGTGTGGTCCCCAGTGGGTTGCACCACCAACCCAAACAGCCACCTCTCTGGCGTCAGAATCCACCAGTGGGAGAATGTTGGGCAAACTCATTCCTAGAGATGTGCAGCCTTCTCATAGGGATAATCTCCTCCTGTGTGATTTGCTGCCTCTGAAAACCCGCTGGAAGGTCAGTTGTGAGTCAGTTCAAAGACATAACAATGTAGAATCAGCCATGAATCGGTTCTGACTCCATAGCAATGGGTAATTTGTCGTCTTCAATGATGGAAGACTAATGAGACTTTTGATCACACCCATAGATTTGTTGTCAGAAACAAGATGGCATCTGCCCTTATTTTTCCTGTTCAGTATTGTACTAGAGCTTCTTTTTTTTTAAAAAAAAAGTAAAATTATTCATTTCAATGAAAATTTACAGAGATTTTGAATTTCCATTCATTCATTGTTGCACTTTTCTCCCCTCCCAACCCTGCCCCCCCCAGTACACTACCTTCTTGGAAAAGTAAAAGAAAATTTCTTTCATTGTTTTACAAACCGTCCCCCAGATCCACTCCACTATGCAGCCTTTGCTCTGGACTCCTGTCATGACAAAAATACCCAACTACATATCTCTTTTAAACCGTTTTCTCCCTCATTTGTTTCAATGCAGTATACATTATTGAACCCATCTTTCTCAGTCTCCCCCCAA
>NW_006400075.1:1953561-1979354 GCF_000299155.1 Elephantulus edwardii
CGTGTCTACCAGGCATGGCATTGTCACACATTAAAGGTTGTGGTCCTGGTGACACAGTAGCTGAAGGCAACTGGAATCTGAATGGCAAACACTACACACACACACACACACACACACACACACACACCCCAGCTGCTCCAAGGAGAAGGGCAAAATGGTCAGTCTGTCTCTGTAACGATTGACAGATTGTAAAGATTAACGATTGGGAACCGTCTCCCCTGCCCTGTGAGACCCTGCCAATCAGGAAATCTCCTCAGCAGCTGTAAACTTGGCTAGGGGTTGGCAATGCTGCATCCGGTAAGTGTGTCCGGGCCATGATCTCCCTTTCTCTGTGTGTGTGTTTCATTGTGAGGAATCTTACAATGTTCCAAATTTTTTCATATTCCACATTTACTAGACCAAAATATAGTGCACACATAACCTTTCACCCACATGGAAACAGAAATACTCATGTGGCCCTCTAGGTTATAACACCGGGTGTATTGGCATGACCTAGAAGTGAACCCTTGCTCTGAGGTGTGCAGCTCCTTCAGGAGGGAGCAGCTGGCTGGCTCGTGCTGATTCATGCTGACTCGGGCTAATAGGTAAAACTTGCTGAAATTCCTTCTTCTTTTTTAAATAAATGACTTCATGACTAATTAATCTTTCTTTGACCTTTAATCCAAATAAACTCTTTGACTCTTGCGTGTGCTTGCTCAAGCGCGCGCGCACACACACACACACACACACACACACGTCACAAGATTCAATGTTTTAGAATGCCAGCTCCGCCCAAGCTGGTCAGTTAAGTCAATGCAGTCTCAAGAAAAACCCTAATAGGTTTCTTGGTAAAAAAGTCAAGCTGGTTTTACATTCACAGGGCAAAGAGCAGACACCAGAGAGCCAGACCAACTCATGAAAGACCAAAACTGAAGAACTAACAGCCCCTGGTTTTTAAAAATTATTTAAAACCTATAGTACAATAAATTGTGGCTAAATTTGAGAAGAATGGGGATCCCAGAACACTTAATTATGCTCATGCAAAACCTATATTTGGATCAGGAAGCAGTAGTCAGAATAGAGCAGGGAAACACTGTATGGTTCAGAATCAGGAAAGAAATGCATCAGGGCTGCGTCCTGTCTCCATACCTTTTTTAAAAAAAAATTGATATTTTAATGAAAGTGTATAAAGAACTTGGGTTTCCAATCATTGTTGCACATTTCCTCCCTGCCCCATCCCAGATAGCTTTTTTTCTTTGGGAAAAAAGTTCTTTCATTTTTATACAGTCCCCCATCCCACCCCAGACCACTTTACTATGAAACTCTTACTCTAGACTCTTGTAATGCCAACAATATCTAATTATATATTCCTTTTATACAGTTCTCTTCCTTGTCTGTTTCAATGACATGTAGATTATTTATCCCGTCTTCTCTCACTTCTCCCCCACCCCCATGTCAGTCCTGTTTTATAATAGCGGCATGATGCCATATTTGTCTTTTTGTGACTGAAATATTTCACTCAGCATAATGTCCTCCAGGGTCACCCATTCTGTATAATAATCCATACTTTTTCAACTTATATGTGAAACAGATCATTTGGGAGGCTGGGCTTTATGAGGAGGAATGTGGCTTCAGGATTGGAGGAAGACTCATCAACAACCTGCATTATGCAGATGACACAACCTTGCTCACAGAAACTGAGGATGACCTGAAGCATTTGCTGCAGAAGGTCAAGGACTGTAGTCTTCAATATAGATTGAAGCTCAACATCAAGAAAACAAAGATTCTTCAAAACAACTATGAGATATCATCTCACCCCAGTCAGAATAGCAAAATTTAACAGAAGAGCAAGCAACAAATGCTGGTGAGGTTGTGGAGAAACTGGAACCCTTATGCACTGTTGGTGGAAGTGTAAAATGGTGCAACCACTGTGGAAGGTGGTATGGCGCTTTCTCAAAAAGTTGCAAGTAGAGATACCATTTGACCCAGCAATTCCACTACTGGGAATATACCCCAAAGAGACCATAACTGACACCCGAGCAGATATATGCACACCCATGTTTATTGCGGCTTTGTTCACAATAGCAAGGAGTTGGAAACAACCTAAGTGCCCATCAACAAACGAATAGATAGAGAAACTGCGGTATATTTACACAATGGGATACTATGCTGCATTGAAAAATAAGGAACTCATGCAATATTTTTCAAAATGGGTGACCCTGGAGGACATTATGCTGAGTGAAGTATCTCAGTCACAAAAGGACAAATATTGCATGGTGCCACTGTTGTAAAACAGGACTGACCTCGGGGTTGGGGGGAGACTGAGAAAGATGGGTTCAATAATGTATACTGCATTGAAACAGATGAGAGAGAAAACTGTTTAAAAGAGATATGTGATTAGATATTTTTGTCATGACAGGAGTCCAGAGGAAACATAGTGGAATGGACCTGGGGGGGGAGGGATTGTAAAACAATGAAAGAATTTTTCTTCTACTTTTCCAAGAGGGTAGTATGCTAGGGGGCAGGGTTGGGAGAGGAGAAAAGTGCAACAAATGAATGAATGGAAATCCAAAGTCTCTGTAAATTTTCACTGAAATTAATAATAAATTTTAAAAATGTAAAAAGAAAAAAGTAAACAAAAATTCTTTCCACTAGTCAATTGACAACATTATGATAAATGGAGAAGAGATTGAGGTTGTTAATAACTTCAGCTTACTTAGCTCTACAATCAACACTTTTGGCACTAGTAGTCAAGAAATCAAAAGATGAATTTCTTTGGGAAAGCTGCTGTCAGGGACCTCTTAAAAGTGTGAAAAACAACAATGTTAGTCTAGAGAGTAAAGTTTACCTGATTCAGGCCATGGGCTTTGCAATTACTTGCTATGCATCAGAGAGCTGGACAATGATGGAGGATGACAGAAGAATTGATGCCTTTGAGTTGTGGTGGAGAAGAGTATTGAACATACCACGAACTCCCCAGTTCTGCTCTGGGGAGGGTGAAACCAGACTGCTCCTTGGAGGCAAGGTTTCTGAAGCTCCACTTCACATATTTTGGGCATGTGTCCAGGATGGACCAGTCTCTGGAGAAGGACATCATGCTTGGAAGGGTGAGGGAGAGCACAGGAGAAGAAGACCCCAGACGAGATAGACGGATTGACAGAGTAACTGGGGTAGTGAGGGTAGGTGTGTTAGAGACAGCGAAACTGGCTCAGGACAGAGCAGAGTTCAGAGCTATTGTACAAAACAATAATAAAAACAGCATGATACTGGCATCTAGACATGAACAAATCAAAGGAGAGGTCCACAGCAACCCCTGCCCTCTTGCCTAAACATTTTTATGTTATTTTATTTAATCTTTTTTTGTGTGTGTGTATCGTCAAATTGGATGTAACTGGTACAGGAGGAGATTGTCCCTCCTTCTCCAGCAAAGCGTCTGGTGAATTCGAACCACATACCTCTGGGATTGCATAAGCAGTTTTTTGGTTTGTTTTTTTTTAAACAAGAAGCATGTTGTTCTTCATATTTGACACTCGCGTCCATCAGAGCCCATAGTCACAGGCCTCGGAGCTGTTCTGCAGGTAAAGCTCTAGGAAACCCCTGATGTGGTTCAAGTCCAAAGCAAGGGTGGATACTGCAGGGTCCTTACTCATGGCTGCCATCCAGAGCTGCAGTTTTGGGGTGTGGTCTACACACCCAGTGAGCTCCAGTGCTTCCAGCCATTCTAGCCATGGCCATATGAGGTAATCAATCATAGACACGCTGTTGCCACCAAGGAAGGTTGTCTTCTTACTGGTAAGTACCTCCTCTAGCTTGCTTAGTTCTTTACGTATTTCTTCTTTTAGATCAGAGCAGTCTTCCTTATTTTGCCTTCTGAAAAAGCTTGTTAACAATGATGGTACCATAGAAAATAATTCAAAGACCATCTTTTGGCAGGCTTTCTCATAGGGGTCATCTGGCAGCAGCTTCTTGCCCGGATATACTTCATCCAGGTACTCACAAGTGATGGGCGACTCGTAGATCAGTTTCCAGTACAGGCACCAGAACCCCGGGATTCTTTGTAAAGAATCACTCAGGTTTATTTTTCAGGTTGATGTTGATGACTTCATGCTTGATCCCCTTGGCTTTCAGGACGAGGAGCGTCCGCCGGGCGAACGGGCAGAACATCATGCTGTAGACGCGGATCAGGCAGTCCGGGGACCGGGCTTGTGGGCGCGCTGCCTTTTGCCAGGCTCCGACCTGACATCCCCACCATCGTGGCGTAGCACAGAGCTCCCCCTCGGGTTTACCAGCGACTCCGGGTCTACCAGACTGGGTTTATCAGGCAGTGGAAAGCGCCCTTCCCTCTTTTGCAGGGTGAGAGCGCATTAACAGTTTTAAAGATGCGAAAACAGTGCCGAAGAATGGGCTTATCAGGAAATAGTGCCAGGACAATTGGGAATCCCTGTGGGAGGAAACTATGGATAAATATTAATCAAAGATACTAATGTAAAACACAAAACTTGTTATTTGCTATCAAGTTGATTGACTCATAGCAACCTTATGTACAACAGCTTTGAACCCTGCTCTATCTTGAACCAACCTCTTTGTCTCTGATGCACCTGTCTCCATTACCCCAGTCACTGAGTCAATCAATCTCATCCAGGGTCTTCCTCTTCTGCTCTGTCCCTCCACCATTCCAAGCATGTCGTTTTCCAAGGACTGGGTTCTTCTTGCAACATACAGAAAGTATGTCAGATGGAGCTTCAAAATCCTTGCCTCCAAAGAGAAGCCTGGCGTCAGGACGAACTTGTTTGTTCTCCTAGTAGTCTATGGTATGTATATTCAATACTCTTTCCCAGCACCACAGCTCAAAGGCCTCAATTCTTCTTCTATGATCCTCAGTCATTGTACAGCTTTCCAATGCATAGCAAGTAATTGCAAAGGCCATGGCTAGATCAGGCATACCTTAGTCTCTAGACTGACATCATTGCTTTTCAGTACTACAAAAAGAAAATAGAGGAAAAAAATTTGGGACTTTGGGTTAGATCAAGTTTTAAGTAAATTATCAAAGCTTTCTTCGTAAAAGGCTAGATTGCATCTTGAACTTCATCAACATGGAAAACTTGCACCCTTCAAAAGATCACACACACATACACACACACACAACTAGTCACAAATTATAGAAACAAACTTTCCAGGATGAAATTTAAGGATTTGTATCTAAAGCAAATAACTTTCAAAGCTCAACTAAAAGAAGGGAGGGGAAAACCCCAAAACACCCAAACAACAAAACACCCTCTATTTAATAAATAGGTAAAGGATTTTGACACATACTTCATCAAAGAAAATATACAGATGTGAATAGACAGATGAAAGAAAAGACACTCCCAATCTTATTTTTGCTGTTGTTAGGTGCCATTGAGTTAACCACAACAATATGAACATCTGAACTCTACCTATCCTGACCACCCTCACCACCTCCAATACAATCAAGTCATTATGTTAATCCATCTTTTCTTTTTCTTTTTTTTTAGTCTTGTGTACCATTGAGTTGGATCCAACTGACACAGGACTGGTACAGAAGAAGATTGCCTCTCCTTCTCCAGTGGAGCATCTGGTGGATTCGAACCTTGCACCTTTGGAATTGCAGCACAGCTTCTTGCCACTAGGCCACCAGAGCTCCCTCAATGTTAATCCATCTTGTTGAGGATATTCCTCATTTCCTCTGATCCACCAGCCTTCCCAACATGATGTCTTTTTCCCAAAGACTGGTCTTTCCTAACAACATGCCCAAATTATGTGAGAAGAAATTCTACCATCCTTATCTCTAAGAAGCATCTTGATTGCACTTTCTCCAAGACTCTTTTCTTTTGTTCCTTGTTCTTTTGGCAGTAATATTGAGCACTTTTCTCCAACATCACAATGCAAAGGTATCAGTTATTCTTCCCTTATCCTTATTTATTGTTCAGCTTTTAGATGCATAAGAAGCAATTGGCAAAACCATGGCTTGGATTAGATGTTAAACTGAAATCCTTTACTCTTTAGGACTTTGGAGAGGTCCTCAACAGCACATTTTCCAAGCACAACACATCTTTTGATTCCTTAACTGCTGCTACCATGGGTGTTGATTGTGGATCCAAGTGAAATGATCTCATTGACAACTTCACTTTTCACCCACCTGTCATGATGTTGGCTATAGGCCCAAGTGGTGAGGATTTTTTATTTTCTGATGGTGAGATGTAATCCATATTAAAGGCTTTAGTCTTTGATCTGCAGCAAATGCTTTTTCAAGTCCTCCTCACTTTCAGCAAGCAATCTTCTCCACTAGGTCATCTTCATAATGCAGGTTGTTAATGAGTCTTTCTCCAATACTGATTCTTCTTTATATAGTGCAGCTTCTTGACTCATAGCAACTCTATGTACAACAGCTCCAAACCCTACTCTATCTTGAGCCAATTTCATTGTCTCGGAAATACTTACTCCTCTTACCCAAATCAGTGAGTCAATCCATCTCATCGAGGGTCTTCCTCTCTTGCGCTGTCCTTCCACTCTTCCAAGTATGATGTCCCTCTCCAAGAACGGATGTCCCTTCTGGCAACATGCCCAAAGTATGTCAAATGAAGCTTCAAAATTCTTGTCTCCAAAGAGCAACCTGGTTTCACCCTCTCCAGAACAGACTTGTTTGTTATTTTAGCCGTTCATGATATACTCAATACTCTTGCCCAGCACCACAATTCAAAGGTATAAATTCTTCCTCTATCATCCTTAATCATTGTCCAGTTCTCTGTTGCATAGCAAGTAATTATGGAGACCATGGCCTGGATCAGGTGCACCTTAGTCCCTAGACTGACATCTTTGCTCTTCAATACTCTGGTGAGGTCCAGATTTTCCAAATGCAATTTATCTTTTGATTTTTTTGGCTGCTGGTACCAAGAGTGTTGACTGTGGAGCCAAGCAAGCTAAGGCTGTTAACAATCTCAGTCTCTTCTCCATCTATCATGATGATGCCAATTGGCCCAGTCATTAGAATCTTTGTTTTCTTGATGTTGAACTTCAATCCATATTGAAAGCTGCAGTCAGTCCTTGACTTTTTGCTGGAAGCCCTTCAGGGCCTCCTAAGCTTGGGAAAGCAAGATTGTATCATGCATAACATAGGTTGTTGATGAGTCTTCCTCCAGTCCTAATGCCAACATTCCTCCTCATACAGCCCAGCCTCCCAGATGATCTGTTTTGCATATAGATTGTAAAAGTATGGAGATAGGATGCATCCCTGGCATACACCTTTCCTGATTTTGAGGCATGCACTGTTTCCTTGCTCTTTTCTGATGACTGCCTCCTGATTCAAGTATAGGTTTTGCATAAGCACAATCAAGTGTTTTGGGATTTGCGTTCTTCTCAGAGTTAGTCACACTTTGTTATGATCCATACAGTCAAAAGCCTTTGCATAGTCAATGAAACACAGGTGACATTCCTCTGATACTCTCTGCTTTCAGCTAAGACCCATCAAAGCTATAATGAGAGGACCACTACACACGTGCAGAATAGCCACCATTCAAAACACTGGCTGCATCATATCAAGTGATAACAGAAGCTGTAAAGCAGCTGCAACTCTCATATCCTGCGGTATAAGTGTCAAATTGTTCAGCTACTTTGGAAATACATTTCTATTTCCATTAAAGATACAACTACTATGTGACTCCACTCCTAGGTACATGTGTCCATATAAAATATGTGTCCACACAAAATTTGTACACAAGGGGAGCTCTGGTGGCCTAGTGGCAAGAAGCTGTACTGCAATCCCACAGGTACATGGTTCAAATCCACCTGATGCTCTGCTGGAGAAGGAGGGAAAATTTCCCTCCTGTACCAGTCAGATCTGATTTGACGGTACACTTACAATAAATAACAAAACAAAACAAAATTTGTACACAAGAATTTATAAAACAGCTTTATTTGTAATGGCTCCAAACTGGAAGCAACCCAAATGTTCATCACCATTTGAATAGATCAACTGCAAAATGTCCTTTCAAGAGACTACTACTCAACAATGAAAAAGAACTAGGGAAACAACCAACATGAGCAGGCAAGTTTCAAAATCATTCTGCTGAATCAAAGGAGCCAGACTTAGAGTACACCCTGTATGATTTATATGTATAGTATGATATAGATATAGATATATATGCCTTTACAAAATGCAAACTCTTCTATAAGGACAGAAATTGGATCAATACCTGCTCAGGGCTGGGGTAGGTGACATGGAGAGGGGAGCCTGAGGAAACTCTTGGGAATGACAAATGTGTTTACCATTGTGACTTGCAGGATAGCTTCATGGATGAATATACAAGAACTTAATGTACCAAACTGTACACTTTGAATGAATGTATATGTCTATGGAGCTCTGGTGTCATAGTTCATTGGGATTTGCTGCTAAATGAAAAGCCATGCCTCTGGTGGTGTGAATACTCCAGCAGCTGTGTATGGAGAAGACTAGCATAAAGTGAAGAGTACCTGAAACACTTGCTGCAGAGGATCAAAGACTACATATCACCTTCAATACGCATCACATCTCAACATCAAGAAGACAGAAATCCTCACCACCAGGTTTATAAACAACATCATGACAGATACAGAAAAGATTGAAGTTGTCCATTATTTCTTTTTACTTGGATCCACAATCACCACTCATGATTGAAGTAGCCAAGATAGCAAAAGACATGTTGCATTGAGAAAATCTGCTGTCAAAATGCTAAAGAGTAAAAGAAGTCACTTTAAAGACTAAAATGTGCCTCATCCAAACCATGGTCTTTTTATTCACGTCCTATGCATCTTGAAGCATTTGCTGTAGAAGGTCAAGGACTGTAGCCTTAAAAATAGATAACATTTCAACATAAAGAAAACAAAGAACCTCACTCCCTGCCAATAGCCAGCATAATGATAAATGAATAGGAGATTGAGGTTGTTAACAATTTAATCTTGCTCAAATCCACAATCAACACTCTTGACACCAGCTGTCAGGAAATCAAAAGACAAGTTGCACTGGGAAACTCTGCTGTCAAAGAGCTCTTCAGAATGCTAAAGTGTAATGATGTCAGTATAGAGACTAAGATGTGCCTGATCCAGGACATTTTCTTCTCAATTGCTGGCTATGCGTCTGAAAGCTGTACAAGGATTAAGGATGACAAAAGAAGAACTGATGCCTTTGAGTTGTGGTCTTGGTAAAGAGTATTGAACTTACCATGAACAGCCAAGAAAACAAGTAGGTCTGTCTTGGAGAGGGTGAAACCAGGTTGCTCTTGGGAAGCAAGGATTTTTTTTTAAAGCAATGATTTTGAAGCTCCATCTCACATACTTTGGGCATGCTGATAGAAGGGACCAGTCCTTGGAGAAGGTTAGGATGTCAAGACCCTGGATGAGATGGACCAACATAGTGACTGTGACAATGCGGGCAGATGTGTCAGACAGAGATAGTGAGGTTGGCTCAGGATAGGGCAGGGTTCAGAACCATTATTCATAGGGTCACTATGAGTCTCAACAGCACATAACAACAAAAACAACAACAGCATGCATCTGAGAGAATAACAGTTAATAAGGGTAATGGAAGAATAATTTATGCTTTCGAACTGTGGTGCTGGAGAAGAGTGCTCAATATCCCATGGGCTGACAAAGGAACAAGCAGGCATGTCTTGGGGAAGTTGTCATCAGAGTGCTCCTTAAAGGAAAGAATGGTGAAACTCTATCTCACATCCTTTGAGCATGTTGTCTGAAGGGGCCAGTCCTTGGAAAAAGACATCATGCTGGGTAAGTTGGAGGGTCAGACAAAGAGGAAGAGTCTCAACACGATGGACTCTAACATATTTAAAGTTATGAAGATGGCACAGGATAGGGCAAGATTCAGTTGGGTTGTTCACAGGATCTCTGTGAGTTGTAGTTGATGTGATTTTACCTACAAAAACAGGATAGGCAAACTCATACAGAACATATTCTACTACTGGAGGGGTCCCTGCTGGTACAAGTGGTCAATATCATTGGCTTATTGGCCAAAAGGAGTGCAGGAAGTGGGAGGGTGAGGTTGTCTGACCTCCACTAACTCCAGAAGGGCAAGAGTCCCCATCAATCTCACCAACAGCACAAAATAAAATCCAATGAGGCCAGATGTGTCCATATGATCCTGCATCTATTTCTTCCAGTTTTAACACCAATCATCTCCCCCATGGGCTCACTGCTCTACTGGGTGTTAGGTTGAAGACTCGAGAGAAAGGAACCAGAGAGAAAGAAAGCAAGCAAGCTTAAAGTAGCTTTAATAAGAGAGCTCCTGGGTGAGTTTCCTTGGTCTGGAGAGAGAGATAGACCAAGGAAGTCACATCCAAGGTGGGTTGGGGAAGGTTTTTATAGCAGGGTCTTCAGGGAGGGAAGGGAAGGACATTCCATTTTGGTTTATGGTTCAGCTAGATGGGTAAGGGCATTCACTTCTTTTGTTGAAGTGTCCTATTCTTTGAATTCTTTATTCTGTCCCTTGGCCTTGGTCTGGGCCTGACATCCCAAACTCTTTAGTGGAAAAAAAAGGTGATGTATCTTTATTCTCGGTACTTCCTACTGAACAGGGCAAAGATCTGAGGCTCAGAGGCTGGATTGCGTTGACCCAGGACCAGTAACCAGGGGAGAATATGGATGTAATAGCAGCTGGTTCACTGTCATTTTTGTGAAGTAAGAATTTAAAAAGGTAGGGAGCAATTAGTAACAATATGAAGAGCTATTTAAGGCTTGAGATCTGAGAGAGGCAAAGAGTAGTGGAGCCCACCATTTGAGAGGTGTAGGAGATCTGCTCAGTGAGAGGAGCATGTTTGACCTGGCAAAGGTGGTGCCAATGAGGGTTACCTATTACTTTAACCACTGTGGGGGTAATCAGGATACCATGTAAGGTCTGTCTTAGTTTGTTTTAAGAGGTTTGGGTGTATGCCATTTTATGAGGATGGCATCTTCTAGGGTTACTGTCTGCTCTAAACTTTCAGGTGAGGGTCTGGGTATGCAGCAGTTTGTGTATTCCCAGAATAGTTGTCTGAGAAGGGAGAGACAAGTAAGGTATTATGCTAAAAGAGGGGGTTCAGTAGGTAGGTTATGGTTGAGCAGGAACAGTTGGCCATACATGAGCTCAAAGGGGTTTAGAAAGGATGATGAACGAGGTGTTGCTTAGATACGGGCTAAGGAAATAGGAAGTAAGTTGCTGCTTTCTACATTCTATTTATGGAAACTACATCATAGACTGCCTGATAGTAACTTTCAGAGGTCCTACGATGAGCTGCCATCAACAGAGTATTATCTGGATTAGGGTCAGATAAGGAGGGAAGTAAAAGGTCTGTAGGGTGGCTGGATTAAGGGACAGTGATGAGAGAGAAATATCAGAGTTTTCAAGGAGGAGTGCACGGAGTTCAGCTGTTTTAATTGGTAGGATCAAGGTATCACATAGAGAGTTTTTTGTGATAAGAAGCTTATTGGAAAGTAGATGAGTAATAATGGGTTTTAAACTTCTGTGGTGTTGTCCGGAGATAGGGAATTGGGGGTCTACCAGAAAAAGAGGAGAAGTCTTTTAGAGTAACAAGAACATATTGGTGATGAGAGGCTACAGATGGAGTGGAAAGATCCCATACAATGGGATTAACAAAGTCTGGTGATAGAGGTATTTTAGAAAGGGGCTCAGAGGAAAGGAGCGCTAAGAGGGATAGAACTAAAAGCTGTTCAGGCAAACTAGGTTCACTTGACTCCCAGTGAAATACAATTCTAAGTTTAGACAAGAAGTCTCTTCCTAACAACGGAGTTGGGCATGTAGGGATAATTAGAAAAGAATGAGTGAGCACTCGTTAATAAAAAGTAATGAGAAAAATTAAAAGTAATGAGAAGAGGTTGAGTGGTAAGAGGCTTGGAAGGGAGGCCATTAATCCCTATTACTGATACCTGGGAAGGGAAAACAGAACCCAAGAAGGAGGGGAGCACTGAGAAGATAGCCTCCATGTCAACCAGAAAGGAAATTGGCTTACCTGCTACCTGAAGGGTTAACCTGGGCTCGGCAAGTGGGATGAAGGTCATCAAGCCTGGGCATCTTCAATCTTCAGTGACCAGGCCTAAGAGGTCAGCTGAAACGGGGACTGGGTTTGGTGGAGGGACTACCCTATCACGGTTAGGCACTGAAGAGCAGTTGGCCTTCTAGTGGCCTGATGTCCCACAGATAGGGCAAGGCCATGTCAGAGGGCAAGGATTAGGTCAGTGGTTAGCCCAAAGACTCTTTGTTACATTTGGCACATGCACCAGGAGGTAACTGGCTCATTGAATAAGGAGGTGTTTTTGACCTCTCACTGTTGCCAGCCACAAAGGAGCTATCAGGGTGTGGGTCTGCAGATTTGCCTTCTCTTGGGCACAAGTCTCCCTATCAGCCTCTGCTTGTTCCTCTTGAGCACTGAAACTTTAAAGGTCATGATTACCAAATCTTTAATGGGTGTTTGGGGACCATCTTCAGCCTTTTTGAGGTGTAGTTTGTTGTTGGGTTTTTTTGTTTTGTTTTGTTTTTATATCAGGGGCTGATTGAGTGATAAAATGAGTAGCTAGGATGGTGGCCCTTGCTGGCAAGGTAGGTATTTGTACAGGGTTGTTTTTTAATGTCTGCAATAGTAAGTTGGCAGAGGGAAAGAAGTTTGCTAAAAATCTCAAGACAGAATGATTTGTACTAGTGTCTAGAAGAAAGTCAATCCTTTCTACAGGCAATGTCCATTTTAGCGAGACAAGTTTGTATATAATTTCTAGCAGCCATTTTTTTCTCTTTCTAAAAGTATTTTTATTAATTATAATGAAAGTTTACAGAGACTTTGGATTTCCATTCACTGTTGCACTTTTCTCCCTGCCCCCCCCCATTAGCTCTTCTCTTTGAAAATTAAAGATTCTTTCATTGTTATACAATCCCTCCTTCCAAGTCCACTCCACTACGCAGCTTTCATACTGGACTCCAGTCATGACAGTAATACCTAATAATATATTCCTTTTAAACAATTCTCTCCCTCATCTGTTTCAATTCAATATACATTATTTTTCTCCTCCTTCTGAGTCTCCCCTCAACCCCAATGTCAGTCCCATTTTACAACAGTGGCACTATGCAATATTTGTTCTTTTGTTGCTGAGATATTTCATTCAGCATTATGTCCTCCAGGGTCACCCATTGTGCATAATATTTCATGAGTTCCTTGTTTTTCAATGCAGCATAGTATTCCATTGTGTGAATATACCCGAGCTTTTCTATCCATTTGTTTCTTGATGGACACTTGGACACTTTCTATCCATTGATGGACACTTTCCAACTCTTTGCTATTATGAACAAAGCCGCAATAAACATGGATGTGCTAGCAGCTATTTTTTTTAAATTCATGTTTTTGATTGATAATTTTAAAATATACAGAATGTATGAGCTTTAAACTAGTGCTATATTAAACTTAAAACAAAAAGGAAGAGATAAATTTGACTTTTTTTTCAGTTCTGAACACTCTAGTGTGTAGAAAATGCTTTAAGGAAAAAGGAATTAAAATAAAATTCCTAAACTTGTTTTAATAAAAGTAAAAAAAACCCCTATTTTAAATTATTTTTTACTGAGAGGAAGCATTAGTTTATCAGTAAGGAGAGTGTGTTAGAAAAACCAGAGAAATTATAATATTTAATACTTTTTTACTTTATTGTATTTTAGAATTTACCTTAAAACAAGAAAAAAGTGGGTTTTGGAAAGAAAGATAAAAAAGGGTGTGCTGTGGGATGTTGGGGAGGAAGGGAAGGCCTTTGGCCAGGACAGATCATCTAAGCTCCTGATAAGTGCAAGCCTCCCAATGGCCTTGAATACAGGTTAGAGAAAACTCCCCTGTGTTTGGCTGTACTGGCTTGAGAAAGCTTGCCACCTGGGAAAAAGGCTGTGACATCTGTTGAGCTGGGAGTGGTCTGCATGAGGCTGAGGTTCTCCTGACCAAACCACATGTCCCACATCTGTAAGCCCACCCTGTCCTGTTTTCCTGTGTATGTAAGTGCAGTGCTTATCCCAATAAAATCGAGCTGGATTGACTCTGATCCTCTCCAGGAGTGGTGTATCTCCATCATGCTTACTCCCATTAGGGTGTCGCTGTTAAGTTGCCAGTGAACTGACAGCCACAAGGTGTTGTTGGATAGATTTTACATTTTATACTAATTAGTTGGCTGAGTTTTGATAGAGGGTAATGTGTTGGAATGCGGTAGGGGGCAGGTTGGAAGGAAGCAGGGAAATAAAGTATAGAAAAGAAGGGGCAGAGAAGTTTGATACCTTTACCTGTGATGTTTGGTCTGGAGGCTAGGGGAAGATGGTATGGGTGAGGTGAGAAAAGGAAGAGAGATGATGTTTTATCAGCAGGTTATGGCTGGAAAAGGAAGGTGATATTTTAGTTTCAGAAGATTTATTTAAGATTTCTTTTTTTAACTGAGAGGTTAGTTAAAAATTTTGGCTGCAGCTTCAGGCTATGTCTGGGAGAGGCCAGAGGGAGAGGGCTTTTGCGTATGGCAGTGGTGTAAATCAGGAAGAGCGGTAGGAGATACTTGATCAGAGAGATCAAAGATGAGGAAGTTTTTGACAATGCATATATTTAGGAGAACCAGAATCATGTTGTTGTGTTGTTGGTACCATTAAGTCAAGTACAATTGACTCATAGTGACCCTGTGAACAACAGATCTATGCATTGCCCTGTCCTGTGTCATCCTCATCGTCTCAGACATAGTCAAAACCATTGCTTCTGGCACTGTATCGGTCCATCTCCTTGAGGAACTTCCTTCACCTTTCTAGGCGTGAAGTCCCTCTCTGGGGAATGGCCTCTCCTGACGGCATGTCCGGGATATGTGAGATGAAGCTTTGCCATCTTTGCCTCTTGGGAGCATTCTGGCTGTACTTTCTATGGGATAGATCTGTTTGTTCTTTTTTCAGGCAAGGGGATGTTCGGGACTCTTCTCCAGCACCACAGCCCAAAGGATTAAATTTTTCTGTCACCCTTATTCATTGTTCAGCTCTCGGATGCATGGTAGGTGACTGGGGAGACCATGGCCTGGATTGGGCAAATCTTGGTCTTGGGCTGACATCATTGCTTCTAATTTAGAGTGAGTCCTTGAGAAGACTTTCCCAATGCCATATGTCTTGTGATATCCTCACTGCTGGTACCAAGGGTGCTGGTTGTGGATCCAAGTAATGAAGTAGGTGATTGAAAAAACCATGGCTTGGATCAGTTCACCTTATTCCTTAGAGTGGGATCAAAGCTGCAAAGAGTCGAGTCCTTTTGTTGTAGATTTAGCCAACACAACATGTCATTTGAGATCCCGACTATTGCTTTCATGGATGTTTACTGCAGATCCAAGTAAAATTAAATCTTTTCTTTTTAAAATGTCAAACTTTTCTTAGTTTACGGTGATGTTGCTTATTGATCCACTTGTGCGGATTTTTGTTTTCTTTTTCTTCAAGTACAATCCAAACCTGTAAATTATGTTGTTATTTTGATTACGTTAGAGTAAAAATATCTTCATTATAAAAATACATTCTGAATGAAATAAAATTGATAAATTATAAAAAAAAGATGAGGAAGCTTTTTATCAGGAAGGGGAAAAGCTTAGAAAAGAGTTAGAAGAACTTGCTAAGTCCGGCAGGTTTGACAAAGAGAAGGGCAGAGAGCAGAGAGCAAAGGAGAGGATTTTTTACTATTTGCCATTGCTTTAGTACAAATTGACGGTCTCTAAGAGTGTTGAACTCGAGTGTTTCATTTTTGGGCTATTAAGAACAATTATTTAATTGATATTGTTGCTATACCATGTTCTTGCAATAAAAGAATCAAGGGAGTGGAGGAGATACCCACAGTGGAGTGTAGTGAGAAGAGCAGGATTGGTTGGCTTCCATGATTGAGGAAGGATAAGTAGTAGGGGTTCCCAGAGAGATAGAATGACTCAGGTAATAAGGCATTCCTTAATTTACCTTTGGTCTTTATGAGAAAGTCTGCTCACAACATGGGCAGGAGATTTGAGAGAGGAGAACCACTATTACCAACCCTAAATTGCTCTGGTGTTGTTTGGAAGGCCAACAATGGCAAGAGGCAGAAAACCCCTGAGAAGAGTTTGTTCTTGGAAGTTTAAAGAGGGGCTGTAAAGATGACTGGGGGAGGGGGAAGCTGGGAAAGGAAGTCTACAGGGTCTGAAAAGGCAGTGTTTTCTGGAGGGGATGAGGATGGGTTTTGGGAGGGAGTAAGGGAAGGGGATGATTTGGTATCGGGAGACTTAATTGGTAAAGAGGTTTGGGCTAAGAGAACCTGCACAAGTTGGCAGGATTTAGAGAGAGAGGGACAGACAGGAGTGAAAGTAAAAGAAAACTTGGACATATGGGGTTTATGGCCACCTCTGAATCCATTGGCAGAAATTGTCAATATCTTGAAAGATATTGAAATAATTATTCACAGGCCATTGAGAATTGTGATCTAGCTGGTATTGTGGCCATGCTTGGTTACAGTAAAAGATTAGTCTCTTCGGGCAGGGGTCCTCAGCCAGACCCAGGTTTGAAAGACTCAAGAGGAGACAGCCCAAGGGACTGTCCCTTGGGGCTTAGACATTTGGCTACCCATGGTGTCCAGGTCTGTGGGTGAGGGCAGCAGAGATTCAGAGCATCCTCTGAAAGCTGGAAACCTCAAATTCTGGGAAAGGCTGAAGATGATGTGGGCATCCTCTATTGCGATCAGTAGCCTGGAAGAAGGGCCTGGCACTTGGGTGGGCTCCTGACATAGATATGCAATTTTTCTGTGTATGCACAGATAGGAGTCTAGGAACAGATGTGAATTCCAAGGGAGCTTAAAATGCCTGAAGGCAAAATGCCTGGGGATTGTTCTAACAGTGCCTGGGAAATTTTATGAGCAAATAGGCCTTTCTGAAGGAGAGAGAAGTCAGAAAAGAAGTCTTAGAGTGGAGAGGAAAGAGAGGAGAAGCAGAAGTCAGAAGAATAATAGGGGCAGAGAGTTTTTTATGGGAGGAGGCACCAGATAACTCCCAGCAAGGACTCTTCCAGATAGAGGTAGCAGTGGACAGGAAGAATGAGGAGTTCCGGGAAAGTGGACACTACTGATGACTGACATAAACACAAAATGGATGGATATAGACAACAGAGGGTCTGTCCCTTCAGTCCATGCGGGCATCCCTCTGACCATGCCCTTCACAGGGTAAAAATGTGTCTTAGCAATCAGTGTGCCCATATCAAACCCAGGCCCAGTTGGGGGTCCCTAGAGGATCCCCAAATTGTCCCTAAACCATAGGACAACACCATGGACCTGCAGGTGGGGACCAAATCAAACTCCGTGGCTTCAGAGTAGCATCAGCCATGGAACCTCTTCACAAACACTCAAATCATTCAGTCAGCAGATATACAGAATGGGAGTAGAGGAGAGAAATGGGACATTATGTTGCTATTTTGACACCATGCAAGCTGGTAGGTTCAAGAGAGAGCCAGGGCTGCTACACTTGTCCTGAAGAAGGAAGGAGGTGCAGCACACCTTAGCTGATCTCTTGGGTTTTGTGTACCAGATGTTAGGAACCAGAGAGGAAAAAAGCAAGCTTAAAGCAGCTTTATTAAGAGAGCTCCCAGGTGAGGTTCTTTGGTCTGGAGAGAGAGATAGACCAAGGAAGCTGCACTGAAGGTGGTTTGGGGCAGGTTTTTATAGCAGGGTCTTCAAGGAGGGAAGGGAAGGATATTCCATTGTGCTTTATGGTTCAGCTAGATGGACAAGGCCATTCACTCCTTCTGCTGAAGTGTCGTATTCTTTGAATTCTTTATTCTCCTCCTTGGCTTTGGTCTGGGCCTAACTCTGGGCCCACTAATTCACTGCAATGGTCACACAGAACCCACAGACCACATTCACAATGATGTAGTTTATTGTGGGCTTGTTATTGTTGTGTGCTATAGAGTTGACTATGACTCATGGAACCTTGCCCTATGCTGTGTCATCCTTCTCATCTTCAATAAACTTGAGCCCATTTGTGGTGTTAAGGACTTAATGTTTTTTTCTAGCCTTTGCCTGAATTTGCCATGTAAATGGGTGGGAAGATGTGAACAGAGTGTATCTGCTTCTCCACAAGGGGATTGGCTAGTCTTGCCATTAAAATTGAGTAGACCCAGCAGCAAAATTGGAGAAATCTCACCACCAGCAAAGAAGAAGAAAGAGAATGCAACATTTCCTTTGGGATCAGAGAGTCTTGCACCAGTCATACCAGGGCCTGTGAGAGCAACAGCTATAGCAACCACAGCAGAGAATCAGTCATCTGACATGAGACAGAGCTGACCTTGGGGATGCTATGCCATGGAACCAGAGCTAAGAGCATTTTGTCCAAGTTTGTTGGAGGACTGTGGGAGTGAGAGCCTTAACTGGCAGGACTGAGAACTTTGTAAAGCTGACCTAAAGCATTAAGGCTTAAGGCTGAGGTGCCTGGGAGCACATATCAAAAGCTTTACTGACACTATCCTGCTATTAACCTGGATAACCTTTTGACTTCTCCAGTATGGTTCTCTGTTGATCTATGAACTATCACTTTTAATTTGGGACCCAGTAAAGCAGTAAGTAATATTGGTGTTGAAATGAGTAGAAATAGATGCAGGATTGTGGGGACATGTCTGACCTCAGGGGAATTTGTTTTGTGTTGTGGATGTTGTTCATGGGATATTTCCCTTTTGAGAAGTTGGTAAAGGTCAGATATGGCTGTACTTATGTGGCCCTTGCCCTTTTTACACCATTGTTGCAGTTACTGTGTTAACCCATCATGTTGAGGGTCTTTTCTTGTTTCCTGTTCCTCTACCTTTCCAAGCATTATATCATTTGTTTTCCAAGGACTGTTCCTGTTTTAGGAATACCAGGCCCAAGGGAGAGAAAGAATAACCCAAACATCTGAGTTGTGTGGAGGATTCAGCCAGTGGAGCTACAGTAGAACCCTCACAATCTATATAAGGGAATATTCTTGTTAGCCCACATCTCTTTGGCCTGGTAGATAAGGAAACATTCTTGCAAAATTATGGCCTTCCCCAGGAGCAATGATTTTGATTTTGTAGATTGATACCTAACTTGGGAGGGACTGGAGAGCATTATGCTGAGTGAACTCAGTCCTACAAGGACAAACTGTATAAAACCACTATTGTTGAATGAGTATGAGGATCCAAGGCGAGGGGAGGGTAGGAGCAGAGGGTTGAGGATGGGTGGGGGGTTAATAATGGGTTTGCAAAATTCAATGAGTTGGGGGAGTGAAGGAAATGGGAAGGATCTTGTGTGAAAAATAATGTATTCAGACTTCATAAATAAATCAGTATAAAAAATAAACACAGAAAATAAAAAAAACTATGGCCTTCCTGGCCTTCAGATAAGGGGTGGCTGTAGGGCTTTGGAATTTCTTTTCTCCCCTCCTTTGGAATGTTAATATCTCTCAGGACCCCTTCTCGGGAGCTTCTCTCTCAGGCCCCCTAACAACATGCTCAAAATATGTGAGATGAAGCTTCACCATCCTTGCTTCCAAGGAGGACTCTGCTTGCACCTTCTCCAAAATGAATTTGCTTTTTCTTTTGATGATCCATGGTATACTCAGTACTCACCTCCAACACCACAGCTCAGAGATATCAATTCTTTTTCTGCCATCCTTACTCATTGTCCAACTTTCAAAGGCACACCAAATAATTGAAAAGATCATTGCTTGGATGAATCTTTAAATTGACATCACTGTTCTTTAGCACTTTGGAGATGTTATCATTCAGGTTGTAATCACAATACAATTCTTTAGACAGGACAGGTTCTCAAGGGCACTTGCAGGCTCTTCTCCTGTATTCAGGCAAGTGTTACAAAGTGTTACAAAGCTTCCCCCCCCCCCCATCATTTAAGGCATCTCCACTTCCCACCCCTTTTCTTTAGTCCTCCAGCAACCTCTGGTAAACCCCCTGCCTGACTCTGGCTCTGCTTTGGATTCACGAGGTGGCAATTTCAGGTCAACTCCATCTTACATCTCTCTCTGGTTCTCTGCTTCTGCTGCTGCTCTCATCTAGGTCCTGATCTGAGTTTAGTAGAAATCTCTGGTCAAAATAGATGCATGCGAGACTCTGATTTTTCTGTCTTGCTGATAGCAAGAGTCACATATCCTGCCTCAAAGCCTGCTCAGTGGAAATCTGGTGGATGACAATCCCCTCATTAGAAGTCTACACACCTTACTTAACAAGGCTCTTACTCAAAACATGCTATTCACCTCATTCACATCCTTAGCATAGTCCTACACAGCCATGTGGTGGAAGTTAACACTAATGACTACAGAAACCATCTTAATCAATCCATGCACTACTGTTCATCCTCTGGCTTTTCTAGCTATTGACCTTCACACTTAAGGTATCAAGTTTGCCCTTACAATCATGTTAATAAGAACTGCACTCACAAAAGCATGAAAGCTGGCTATTTCACACCCCATTCCTTGATCTCACACATTTTAGACAGCCAATTTCTAGTTTGCCTGTTCTTACAAAGCCAGTACTCTGAGGAGACAAGAGAATTCCTTTCTCTACCAAATCTTCTGTTAGGGATGTACTAGGCCCTATGGGGCTGATTCAATCCCAGGCGACAACCTATCTTGCTGACAGCTGCCACAGCCAATCAGCATGCTCCACAACTACTTCCTCTGCCAAGAGACTGCTTGCTTTAGCAACATCTTCAGCTGCTGCCTAACCCCGCCAACAGCATGCTCTACCACTGCTTCTTCTGCCAAGGGACTGCCCATTTAAAAGCATCACCACTAGTGCTGGCAGCTGCAGCCAATCCGTGAGCTATATGACTACTTCCTCTGCCAGAAGACAGCCCCTTCCTCCCCAAGTCTTTTAAAAGGCCACTTCTTCACTACACGTGCGAACTTCTCTGATCCATCCTGCCAGTCTGACTCTCTGTCTCTGTCTCTCTTCACCCTCCGCCCCTGGCCTGGGGCAGAGAACCTCAATAAAAGCTTCCTTTCTTTCAGTTTCTGTGCCTGTTTTACCTAACAGGATGAAACTTGGAGCAATATAAAGCAAATATAAGCAAAGCCTAGCCCAGAGTAAACCATCAAATTGTTGCAAGTGCAAAACAGTAGCTGAAAGTGTAAAATAGCTTCTCTTTATCTTGGCTGAGTTCTGGTCAACTCATCCCTAACCACTCAAGACTAGATCCAATGCTGACCAGCCACAAACTCAGACACAAACATCTTCCTGCATTTCTGGTGGGTTCCTTTTCTCTGAGTCTTAATTCCCCACATGGGCTAACTCCACAAGTCAAGATCCTTCACAACACCATACATGTCAGATCAGCAATTCTTCTTCACCCATCCTTAGCATCTGTATGCTGGGTGAACCAGTGCCAATGAACCACATCCAAACTCAGCCTGTAGTTCTCCACTGCTGCTCTTCTCTAAATCTTGAAATTCTGATTATTTAGTCTTGTTTGTATCCAGATTCACATTTTCTGCCTCCAAACGTGCTCAGTTTAAACCCTGGGTGACAGTGAGAGATGTCTGGTCCCTGGTATCTGCTACCTGGCCTCTGGGGAGAGCTCTCCAGCCCCTGGGGAGAGCTGCCTGGCCTCTGGGGAAAGCCATCAGGTTGCTGGGGATAGCTGCCTAGTGTATAAAAGGAATTTTAACTAAGCCACTTTCCTTCATCTCCTTCTCTAGTACATCTGTAAGTAACACCTCCCAAAACCCTTCTCATTGTCACTCACAAGTTTGTTCTCTTTAGGTTTGCTCCCTTTCCTATAGGTAACCTTAACACTGAGTCTTGCCCCAGACCAGAACCCTGAGCCAACTTACAGAGACAAAAGGGAAATATAACTGCCAGCTAAGGAAGTGCAGGAGGATGGAGCCTCAGGGTTCAGCTAGCCACCCCCACTGGACCCACCTTGGCAAATACTTTGCAGTCCAGAGGGCAGAAAACATCAGGAAAATATCTTCTAACTGAACAAAAGGCATATGGCTTCAATCCAGGACCACCAGTAAAGTGTTAAAGTGGGCTTCTCTTCCCCCTTCGCCTCAATGTCCCTGTTCAGTATGAAGAAGCCAGGGAAGTCTGCGCCCCATTCCCAAATGAGAAACCCAAAATTGAATAAGACCATTTCTTTGTTAAAAAAAAAATTAATCACCATTGGACTTTGCTCACCATTACCCTGTCTTTTCTGATTTCCACTTGGTCTTTCTCATTTCCTTCACCCACTCCCTCCACCCACCAAATCGTGAAGCCCTGTGATTTCATCCCTGCCCATCCTCACTCTTCTACTCCCAACCCTTACTCCCTTATATCATCATACATGCTTTTTACAATAAAAACAAAAACAAAACTCTGGGGGATTGCAAGATTGACCAATACTTGTTAATAATCCACAAACCTTGTTTGTATGTTCCTACCCCATAAGCTCTACTAGTGTCACTCACATCATTAGCATTGTCCTCCCAGCCATTTAATGGAAGTCAAAGGCAATGGGCTAGGAAAAGAATTTGAACTATGAGCTTAAAGCATAGCTGCTGACCTCCAGATAGGAGGTTCAGTCACCCAGAGGTGTCCCTAAAGAAGAGACTGGTAACATATTTCTTTGGAAAAATTCACTGTGGACAACCTAGAAGGATACTGTTCAACTATGACACTCAGCAACTTGAGACAAGGGCAGGTGTGGAGGAAAATGGAAAGTTATTGCTTAATGTGTAGAGTCTGTTGAGGGTTATGAAAAAGTTTTGGAAATAAATAGTGATGATAGTTGAAGAGAAAGAAAATAAATATGTAGAAAAGATAGTGGGGCAGCATCATGCTTCTGGGTGACCTTGGGAATTTCTCCCCCCCCCTTGTTGTTGTGTTCTATTGAGTCAGAACAGGCCCATAACTGACCCTCCAGAGGGTCTTCAAAAGCAGTCAGTCACATGGGAGAAGACTGCCCATCTTCCACAGGGATCTGGTGGATTAAAATTGTGTACTTATGTGTTGGCAGCACAATTCCTTATCGCTAAGCCACCAGTGTAAGGTTGCCAAGGAAGGACAAAACACAGTTTAGGCCAAGAAAGACAGGCCAAGAAACTACCAGGCTGGCTTTAAAGCAGAAAACCACTCTCCCACTAAAAGTTAGAGAGGGGTTTTATATTGTCTTACAAGGAAATTGGGGAGGGGATGCTCACATATGTTTGTTACACAATAGGGAAGTGAACCAGGGTCTCAGATAACTATTTCTGGGAAAGGAAGTAGAGCAGTTTCACATCCTTGACAGAGAGAAACAGCCACAGCTGATCCTGTGATTGAATCATTTCAGTAGCCATTCTAGGAGAGGAAGAAAAGGGCTCTGCAGCCCTAATATTCTAGCCTTTTGTTAATATTGATTGGGAGCATTGAGGTTCTCTTCTATAATTACTTCCTGCTGGATGAGGGCACTGATATAAAGGAAGGGGAAAGGCTGTTGATTTTAGGCAGGAGAATTGGTAGGTGTGATGTTGAAGGGTAATGTTTGGTACTCAGTTGATAATATGAGGAGTTCATGGACTGTGTGATTGGCAAAGGCTCTCATTTGCTCCTGTGGAAAACTAGAGAGAAAATGCATGAGTCAAGAACTAAACATTAAGATTAAGAAAATTATTTTAAGAGGACCAAGGAAGAGAAGAAGCCAGGGTAGCCAATTTTCAAGAGAGAAAAAATTTTGTTGGCTTCCTATTTCCCCTGTCTCCACTGGTTCATTCTCAAAGTTTTTTCACCTTCCCTATAACTACTCCTGATTGGTTTCCATAATAAAAACATTCTTCTCCCAGGAAGAGGCAGATTCCTCCTTTTTCAGCAGTTAATAAGTTTAACATTTGTTGGTTTTGGAGGGTAACTGCTGCTAAGGATTCTACCTGATTTTGTAGTGAAATGAGTGAATCTACTACTCGCTCCCTAATCATCATTTAACTCCTGGGAGAGTTTATAGTAAAAGTGGGCTCCTGTCCCAATTCCTTCTACATCTGTTCCTATGACTGCTGTAAGACCCACTCCCAGGCAACAGTGGCCTGTTTTTTTCTGATGGGGGAAGTCATAGCATTTTGAATGTGGTCTTCTGTAAAGTATAGAGATTTCAGGGGTTAAAAAGGCACATACACAGACTTCAGTCTAATTGGTCTTCAAGCAGCGGTAGGCTGAGTTGCCATGGATAAATAATATCCCTGAGGTAGAGCACTGAATGGCATTATCTGACAAGGAAAGGGTGAGATTACAATAAGAGGAGAAAACATTGCCTATACTTTTATGCCATTAATTGAAAGTAGGTAGGTAACATCTGAGGTAGGGAGAAGGATTACATTGTCTGTTAGCTGACCTATAAGTTATTCTGTTAGGGTTCAAGGTGTTATTTTCTGAAGCCCGATTATGTGGAACAGGGGTGGTTACATATGCCCTCTGTCTTAAGGGGAGACAGAGCTAACAATCTTTAATGAGGACTGGGCTGGTATGACTTAGAATTTGAAAAGTAGCATTTTTGTTTTTAAATGTCTTACAGGGATTTTTTAGTCAACTGGCTGGTGAGTTTCATTAGTCCTGAGAGATTAATGTGTTTATAAGGTTGTGGGGTAACTTGGGTCTTGGCTATTATGGATTTTACTACTTGCTCTTGCTTTTTTTCTTTTTTCTTGGTCTAGTTTTGTCTTGGACTCTTTCCTTATCACTTATACCTTGATGAGTATAGTAGGTCTAATACTTGGACTGTCCTGTGCACCCATGACAAGTGCTTGAGTTTTAGGTACTAGAAGCTGCTAGTTGTCTCATCCAGAAAGTGCACTTACTTTGTGTACAGAGAGTAGTAGACCTGTAGCAAGATGAGTGTAAATACGTTAAGACAGAGTAACAGGTTTTGGGACAAGGGGTTGAGCTAGATTGGACCAAGATAGGTGGAGGACTGTAATATAGAGGAAGCTTAGGGAAGGTATTAGATTTGGGTGTCATAGTAAAGATTGGGTTAAGAATTAGAAGGAAAGAATTTTAACAATATGAAAAATACGAGTTAAAGCTATAGGGTGTAGTTTTGTCCAAGGCTGTTGCAGTTCTATGGTAAGTTTGGTTAGCTGTGATTTAATTAAAGAACTGTAAAGTGAGTGGTGCATAAGGGGATTTGAGACAGAAAGGTTTAAGAGTCAGGGACTACTGAATGTATGGGGAGGACGGCTACATTTATAATGTGTAAGTCCTGGACTTGGAGGCATAATCAATCTGGTTTCTTTACTGGCAGGATGAGTGTATTATAGGGAAAGAGAGTAGGTCTCAAAAGACACCCACTTAAAAGTTTGGTAAATATAGGCTTAAGTCCCCTTTGATGGACTAGGGAAATGGGATATTGGGGTTGGCTTGGGGAATGGAATGGGTCTCAAACTTTGATGAGAACTGGTTTGTGGTAAGAAGAGATCTATGGTTGGGAGGTGTCCTAGACTTTAGGATTTACTAAGTCTGCAGAAAAGGGCACGGAGGGGTGTGTTATCTCGAGAATTTGTATTTGTTAATAAGAGGACAGGGACAGATTTTGTTATGGAAAGGGGGGAAGAGAAAGAGGTTTTACATTTGGAAAATAAGTCTTGGCCTGAAAGGAGCATGGGACATAGAGGTAAAATGAGGAAGGAGTGTGAAAAAGGGACCCTTTGTGTTTTGTGTTTGGCAGGGGAGGGGAGAAGTGGTTAAAGGTGAGGAAACGAATTTGACCCAGCAATTCCACTACTGGGAATATACCCTGAAGAGACCATAGCTGACATCCAAGCAGATATATGCACACCCATGTTTATTGCAGCTTTGT